>NW_015505378.1:1226302-1227261 GCF_001515645.1 Sinocyclocheilus grahami
TGCATCGGGGAGTTTCAGTTTGGCAGTGAATGCTCTCAAAGATAAAGCTCGAAAAGCTCTATATGCAATCAAGAAAATATTGAAATGCCACTTCCAATTTGGTGTAAAATCTTTGATAGTGTGATTCAGCCCATAGCGCTGTATGGAAGTGAGGTTTGGGGTCCACTCAGTGATCAGAGTTACACTAGATGGAACAGACATCCAACAGAAGCCCTACACACAGAATTCTGCAAAATTATTCTAAAACTACAAAGAAAAACACCCAATAACGCACGTAGGGCAGAATTAGGCCCACTTAAATCAAGTCCCACAGAATCGCTACATTTTAAAGCAATACAAACCCAAGAACTGAACCCCGAAAAGAGTCCACTCAGTCAGCTAGTTCTGAGACTTACTAACCTGACTATCTCTACTAACACTATCCAGTCTCAAACCAGCACTGCTTCTCACCCGAACATCAAAATAAATCAAATTATCAAACAATCTAAAAATACATATCTGGAACATTGGGACCAGGAAACTAAAACACAAAGTAAAATACAATTCGATCGAACTCTAAAATCTAATTATGAATTGGAAGATTATCTCCAGAGTGTCAGAGACACAAAGCAGAGACGGATCCTGAGCAAGTACAGGCTCACTGAGCACAGTCTAGCCATCGAGACCGGCAGACACAGAAAGAGCTGGTTACCCAGAGAGCAAAGGGTGTGTGCTCACTGTGAGACAGGAGAGATCGAGACAGAGACGCACTTCCTCCTTCACTGTCATAAATACAGATCCATAAGAAACCTCTACTTCAACAAATTCACTAACTTGATAAAGAACTTTACAGCCATTCGTTAATATTCAATAATATTAGGAGAGGGACAGACAGCAGCATTGCTGCGAGATATGTGTGGATGTGCCACAGCCTGAGAGACAGCAGGTGAATGTGTGTGTGTGTGTGTGTGTGTGTGTGT
>NW_015505378.1:1230129-1252596 GCF_001515645.1 Sinocyclocheilus grahami
GTGTGTGTGTGTGTGTGTGTGTGTGTGTGTGTGTGTGTGTGTGTGTGTGTGTGTGTGTGTGTGTGAGAGAGACAGCAGCTGAATGTGTGTTGTGTCTGACCTCAGAAGGGTAACACCTACTGTCCACCACAGTGATCCTAAGTATGTATGTGTGTTTCTATGTAAGTTAAAGACTGTGGTATCAAATGTTCACACGTTATAATTTGTTACAGTTTAATATTTCTAAGATGTTATAATATTCCATTCTATTACTGTGATGTTCATTTAATTATTATTATTGTTATTATATTATTATATTTTTTATCTTTTTCTACATGTATACTAAGCTTTGGCAATATTGTATCATTTACAGTCATGCCAATAAAGCAATTTTGAATTGAATTGAATTTTTACCCACTGTTTAATGCAGCTCAGATGGACATGGAATGTTTTAACCTGCAGTTGCAAATGAATAAATAATGTTTTGATACATAAAACGTTGATGATCACTGATATTAGAATTTTTTTTTTTTTTACTTTAAATGTGAAATTAAAACCGCCAGCAGGTGGCATCAAGTCACAGTTAATAAGTGAATCATTGCGATTGAACCGAATCATTTAAAATATAAGATTCATTTAAAATTTAAATGATTGATTCATTCAGGAACGAAACACCGTCATGTTTCTCAGAGATGCAAAACAGTGCTGTGGCTGTGTTTAGAATTATTTCTGTTGGCGAAATAGAACAAAAACAGTATGCTGTCTAAAACGTAAGTCACTTAATATTAACTTCTTGTTTGTTAAACTGTTGTATAAAATCACATTTGTAATCATGCTGATTTTTGGAGCAAAAAAACGGCGCTCAATCTTCGTGTGATAGCTATTGTTTAACTATATGAAATGATATAAATATATTCATTTTCTGCCCCCATATTTTGAATTTTCTGATCATTCTTCATGCATTTTAATACTGAATCATGCAGTGAAAGAACGCACACGTGCTAGTTAAACCTACTAGACTTCTTTATGTAGGCCCGTGCACTCTGTAACGTTAGGTGTGTTTTGTTTGATTTTTGCAATATACTCGATAATGTCAAATCGCACATCGTTAAAACAACAATTACCATATCATTGCAAACTATATATATCACACACCCCTATAACAAAGGCTATTTCACAAATAAATGCAGGTGGCTGTGTTTAGAATTATTTCTGTTGGCGAAATAGAACAAAAACAGTATGCTGTCTAAAACGTAAGTCACTTAATATTAACTTTTTGTTTGTTAAACTTGTATAAAATCACATTTGTAATCATGCTGATTTTTGGAGCAAAAAAACGGCGCTCAATCTTCGTGTGATAGCTATTGTTTAACTATATGAAATGATATAAATATATTCATTTTCTGCCCCCATATTTTGAATTTTCTGATCATTCTTCATGCATTTTAATACTGAATCATGCAGTGAAAGAACGCACACGTGCTAGTTAAACCTACTAGACTTCTTTATGTAGGCCCGTGCACTCTGTAACGTTAGGTGTGTTTTATTTTAATATTATTTAAAAGACTATTTAATATATAAAACATTTTTATATGTATTTACCTGTGTGTGTGTGTGTGTGTGTGTGTATATTTAACATATATATATATATATATATATATATATATATATATATATTTAAAAATAAATTAATAAATTAAAAAAAATGATTGTAAAATTAATTTGATGAGAAATTCCGGATTTTTGATGACAAATTTTATTATCTTGGCAAATGTGAAGACTTTGAGACATTATTGGTTTTTGTCTGCAGAAGTTTTAAGAGAAAGTATAATTTTGTTCTTCACATAGTCTCATGGCTGTTTACTTTTGCGTTCTTTTTGAAGCTTGAATGTTGCCATCCTTGAAACTAGCCCTTTTCTCAGTCACAGTACTTACTGTTAGGAAAGTATGAGAGTCCATGAGTGTATTGTGCAGCGTGTTTGCGATGTGATGCTTGATGGAGTCTCTTCCAGTAAGATCACTTTACATTCACATCATACGGCAACAGCTTAATTAATGAAGAGGCTGAGGAATGGATTCTTTAATTAGATTAATTAGGCTCAAGACCTTGTCTGCAGAGGTCTGATGAGAATTGAATATAAGCATTCTGAAGAGCCTAGAAACCTGCATTAAGGGATCGTTATATATGGAATAAATGAACATTATGTGTCAATCAGGAAACTCAATGAATGAGGGAGAAGCTAATGGGTTTGATTACAAGCGACCCCATTAAAACTTTTGTCCCAGTCTGTCCCCATGTGCATGAAGAGATTAGTGACTGGGATACAACTAATTGTATTAGTTATAAGTATCATTATCTTCATAAGAAAGCTTAATATCATGAGGGGCCTTGCCCAATGATGCCACAATTATCATTATTAACACAGGGATGATAGGAAAGAGGAAGGAAAGTTTCTGTTTTAGTAAGTTTCTATACGACCAATTTAGCCTTACAGCATGGTACATTACATTTGATAGCTCAAGTTCTTGTACTAACTAAACTATGGAAGTCAGTCTCCGCCATGAGACAAAAAATAAATAAATGAAAAAGTAATTCCACCACAGAATTAAAAAATAAAAATGGTAGTTGTAACTTTTTATCTCACAATTCTGACTTCTCACAATTGCGCATTTTTATCTCACAGTTCCGACTTTTTTTTTCTCACAATTGCAAATTTATATCTCACAATTCCAACTTTTTTTCACAATTGCAAATTTAAATCTCACAATTCCGACTTTTTTTCAAAAAAAGTGGTGTCAAGAAAAAGTGAAAAATAAGATCAAGAAAAGTGAAAAATATGGATGAATACATTTGAAAGATCAACAACATGCATTTTGAAAATAGATGAATTTTAATTTCATGCTGACTTTATTACAAAGCCTAATTTTAACTTAATCAAATATTCTCTATGATTTTTTCCCATTTAAACTACTGAGCTCAGCAAGGTCAGTATAAGCGTAAAGATGTTTACACCATGTCAGCATGTAGTCTGAAACAACTGTCTAGTAGAGCTCCATGTTCTGTCACAGGACTGACTCTCACAGAGCAAGTCTCAGCTCAAACCGTTTCAAAACAGTGCCACATTGCAGGCAGGCCCTGCATCTTGTTGGAAGACCTTGCCATGGAAGCAACTTCCACAGTCTACCGAATATAATCACTATTGAGTGCAACCATTTAAGATCACTTTACATTCACATCATACGGCAACAGCTTAATTAATGAAGAGGCTGAGGAATGGATTCTTTAATTAGATTAATTAGGCTCAAGACCTTGTCTGCAGAGGTCTGATGAGAATTGAATATAAGCATTCTGAAGAGCCTAGAAACCTGCATTAAGGGATCGTTATATATGGAATAAATGAACATTATGTGTCAATCAGGAAACTCAATGAATGAGGGAGAAGCTAATGGGTTTGATTACAAGCGACCCCATTAAAACTTTTGTCCCAGTCTGTCCCCATGTGCATGAAGAGATTAGTGACTGGGATACAACTAATTGTATTAGTTATAAGTATCATTATCTTCATAAGAAAGCTTAATATCATGAGGGGCCTTGCCCAATGATGCCACAATTATCATTATTAACACAGGGATGATAGGAAAGAGGAAGGAAAGTTTCTGTTTTAGTAAGTTTCTATACGACCAATTTAGCCTTACAGCATGGTACATTACATTTGATAGCTCAAGTTCTTGTACTAACTAAACTATGGAAGTCAGTCTCCGCCATGAGACAAAAAATAAATAAATGAAAAAGTAATTCCACCACAGAATTAAAAAATAAAAATGGTAGTTGTAACTTTTTATCTCACAATTCTGACTTCTCACAATTGCGCATTTTTATCTCACAGTTCCGACTTTTTTTTTCTCACAATTGCAAATTTATATCTCACAATTGCAACTTTTTTCCTCACAATTGCAAATTTATATCTCACAATTCCAACTTTTTTTCACAATTGCAAATTTAAATCTCACAATTCCGACTTTTTTTCAAAAAAAGTGGTGTCAAGAAAAAGTGAAAAATAAGATCAAGAAAAGTGAAAAATATGGATGAATACATTTGAAAGATCAACAACATGCATTTTGAAAATAGATGAATTTTAATTTCATGCTGACTTTATTACAAAGCCTAATTTTAACTTAATCAAATATTCTCTATGATTTTTTCCCATTTAAACTACTGAGCTCAGCAAGGTCAGTATAAGCGTAAAGATGTTTACACCATGTCAGCATGTAGTCTGAAACAACTGTCTAGTAGAGCTCCATGTTCTGTCACAGGACTGACTCTCACAGAGCAAGTCTCAGCTCAAACCGTTTCAAAACAGTGCCACATTGCAGGCAGGCCCTGCATCTTGTTGGAAGACCTTGCCATGGAAGCAACTTCCACAGTCTACCGAATATAATCACTATTGAGTGCAACCATTTTAACAGCAACTGCAATAATCCAGTATCAGTAGAAAGGATCCCCTAGTGGAAGGAAATCTGACAAAAGCAGCATGAACAGGAGGCTGGTTATAATGTATTTTGGTTTAAAAGAGAAGACTCCGTAAGCAGTATGCAAAATTGTGAAACAACAGTTGCTATTTCTGTCTGATCTGACCCTTAAAAATTACTTTGAACGGTGGAAACTAGAGGTCTTGTCATTAACTAAAACTAAAACCATAGAAAATATTGCATTACTTAACATTATGTACGTATGTATCTATACATATATATAATATATATGACTATTTTGATAAAAAATGAATCTAAAATATTTAATAAAATAAAATAAAAACATGTAACAAAAAAATAAAAATAAAAAACTAAAAATAATACAAAATCAAATCTAAAATATTAACAAAAACGATTAATACTAATACTAAAACAGACTCTAGATACTAAAATTGCAGTGTAAAGAAATGTAGTCAGGTTGATTAAATAAGATTAATAAAAATTTATAAAAAACAACATTATTATTAATAAAATAATATTAATTCCAGATCATTTCAATGTTACCACATGAATAAAAATAATATAACTTTTTTATGTTTTTAACAGTGGTAAATGGCAATTTTCATTTTTTTTAAATTTCAATTTTCTATTCCTGTAAGACTCTAATCTTCAACCTTGTGTTGAAGATAATTGGTCTCTACTTGTATAGAGGATTAAAAGGTATTCCATAAAAAGATCTGCACAGTGTCCCTTGAAGGCAGTTTCAGTGATTGGCTTTTTATTATAGATGATTGCATAACAGCCATCTCCAGTTGAAATGAGCCTGAGGTAAAGCTTTATGATTTAGACTCCAATTAAATTACTTCACTCACACTGACAGATGAACTCAGATCACGGCCTTGTGAGGTCTTTTGAAGGAATGAGCCCGCAATGTCAAAGTTCAGATATTGCACGGCTAATGTGTTTGACACTATGGACAGTGAATCTTGTCTCTTAATTAATTTCCTCTGGCTGGTCCGCTGTATTGTCGACACTATGATTACAGACATCGCTGGGCATTTTATCCTTATAAAATAAGGCTTAAAGGGACGGTACGCTCAAAAATGAAAATGCTGTTGTCATTTATTTAGCCGTATCTTTTGAAAATGTTATTTCTTTCTTCAGCAGAACACAAAAGGGGTTATTTATAGCTGTTAAAAAATAATCCGATTTATACATTTTGTAGAGAAAATGTGAGTGGTGGTTGCCTGGACGTTGTTATTTGGTTGTTCAATGTTCTGAGAGGGCTGTAGCATGTTGTTATGCAGTTTTTAAGTGGTTTCTTACTGGCTCAAATCAAAAGAGCTCACCTCCAATTTTTTTTTGTTTGTTTGTTTGTTTTATTTATTCTGATGACTAGATAAAAGAAGTCTACAGATATTTTAGTACACTCTAAAAAATCCTGGGTTATTTTTTCAGTGTTTGGGTTAGTTTTTGTGTTACTCCGCTCCTGTGTCAGACATAACAACTCAATGTTTGGGTAGTTTGTGTGTTACTCAGATCCTGGGTCAGATGTAGGCTAACCCAGCGGTTGAGTTATTTATCGCGGGGATTTTGCGTCTTCTCTTCACGATAGAGTAGTTCTAAGCGCCATCGAATTGATGCATTCTTCGGTAAAATACAGGTTTGTGTACATTTTATTTTATCTATAAAATAGTTACTGTATATCGTTCAATTTTATGCAGAGCAACATACAGGCGCGCGGTGTGAATCACCTTTAACGTGTGTGATCTTTTAGTGTGATGAACGGGTCTTTTCGCGTGATGGAAAAGCCTGATGCTTTGCATAAAACGATTATAAACGATTTTATTCATAAAGATACCGAATATAATACTTTGGATGTTAAAACATGTCCTCAGAGCTGTTTATTGTTTGTTTATTGGCAGGTTATGGAGTCACAGCATGTTTCGTCTAGAGTGAAACGCAGGGCGGCGGTCCGTTAGCAGTTCCCCGCCGAACACGACTCCAGCTCGGGCACGAGAACCAGCGCCGTTACGGTGGAAACAGAATAACAGAGACTGGTCGATCACAAACTGAATTACTTCTGTTTAATGTTGAATTTTTCTTCTAATGTTTGTTAAACGAGTTTAAATATAGGCAATATGTATAGCCTATTAAAAACGATATAAACAATGCTGTAAATGATAAATAAAGGAAAATAAAGGAAGTTATCATGCAAACCAGTGGTTTTGTGTGGAGTATTTTAGAAAAGTTTAGAGGATTTAAGTTAATCTGTAAACATGATTTAATGTATGAAGTAAAAAATTAACTAGTAATATTGTAAAAATGAATAAACCCGTTAGCTGGGTTAAATCAACCCAATTTGCTGGGTAAATTTAACCCAAGATGGGTTCTGTCTTATATTTACCCAGCCCTTGGGTTAATAACAACCCAAATTGGGTTGTTTTTAACCCAGTGTTTTTAGAACGTATTTTTACTGTCTACAGTGCAAGAATCTGATCGCTTAGAAAAGTAATAGCACACTATTTGAGGCATCAAGTTTGTATTACAAACCTTGCAGTATGAGCTGCACAGCTAAATGTAACACAGTTAGAGGATTCTTCAAATCATTAACCCTAATTATGGCAGTAATGATCCTATACGAGCCTTATATGCAAATATGAGCTTTAGCAACCACCACTAATAAATGGATCTTCTTTAAACACTGTATGAAGCTTTTCTGTCGTTTTGTTTATTTCTGTTTTAGTGACAATGGCTAATGCAGCAGTATTGTCATACTCATGGTTACTATGACAAATCTGTGCATACATCACAGGAAAAGCAGTTTAATTAATGACCTGGTGAGAGGAAGATGGTTCAGAATGAAGCATCTGCCAGAAACTTGTATTCATCATTTTATTCATAATTTACTTGGGGGGTTTTGTTTTCAGAAAAATCAGCTTAATATAAAGCACATTCTTTGGGGAAGTGTACCACTCGCTTAATTTAACTCTGTCTATTTACTGCGTAGTGTGGGTGTGACTGAAACCAATTCTCACTCTTTAGGGGGCTTTGGACTGGTGTTAATGTTCTGCCGAGATGCATGATTGTTTTGATATTGGCATATTCCCTCATAATGAATCCAAATGATGTTTAAATTGTTCTTTGCAAGCTCCATGAGAACAGAGGTTTTTCCATGGCAGTAATTCATTATCATTAGGTATCGACCTAAACATTACATAAATACAGATGACACACTTCAAAAACATTTCAAACTAATTTAAACGATTAGTTCACCCCAAAATGAAAATTCTGTTCATTTATTCACCCTCGTGTGGAGATATTAACACAAAGGAGATATTTTGATCACGCTTTTCCATTATTTAAGCTTCAAAAAGGACAAAAGCATCATGAAAATATTGTTCAAATATTAGCTCTGATTTAAGAACGAATCATTCAGACTGGTTTCGGTCATGTTCGCTGAAAAGACCCAACAAAACAATGACTTTATAGAAGAGTTCATAGATCAGAAATCACTACTTTATGAATGCATCAAGGACTGCCAGTGCTAAGATTTTTGGTGAATAACTCATATTTGGCTCTCAAACCAAACAAACACACTATAAATCAAAAGTTTGGAATAACTATGCTTTTTTTAATGCTTTTGAAAGAGGTTTCTTATGCTCACAAATTGCATTTATATGGTGAAAAATACAGTAAAAACAGTAATATTGTAATTTAAAATAACTTTCTATATTACTATAATTTAAGATGTATTTTATTCCTGTGATCAAAGCTGAACTTTCAGCATCATTACACCAGTCTTCAGTGTCACACGATCCTTCAGAAATCAATATAATATATGCTAATTTACTGCTCAAGAAATATGTCTTATTATCATCAGTGCTGAAAGCTATTTTTGTTGTTTAATATTTTTGTGGGAACTGTGATACACAGGGTTGAATGCAACGTTGTCAGATTACCTCACGTCTCATTCACCGGAGAGAAAACATTACAGTAAAAAGAGCATAATGTTACAGTAATAACCCTTCCTCGCTCGGTCTGCAGTAGCTTAATGGAACGCGCTGATGACGTTTCACGTCTGTGTGAACAGGGTGCGTGGAGATATGCAAATACATACGCTGACAGGCAGGTAGGACAGCCTGGGACTGAGCAATATGATTGGATGAACATTTTATGGTCCTATGCCTTCCTATACGATATAAATGCACAACTACATTGCTATCGGGATGTGAAGAGACTTTCAACCAGCATAACAAAAAATGCTTTGAACCAAATCACCCACCCTGCCTTTAATTATTCCAAACTTTTGACCAGTAGTGTACATTCAGAAGAGTGGATGAGTCATATGGACTACTTTTATGTTGTTGTTATTGTTTTTGTCATTTTGCAGCTTCACTTCTATTATAGCAGAAAAAAAATCAACTTCTGCATTCCACAGAAGAAGGAAAGTCATATGGTTTCAGAGCAGCATGAGGGTGAAAAATTAATGACAGATGTTTCATTTAGGGGCGCTTGCAGAAAGTTTCAGTTCTTGTAGTCACTTGAAGCTCTTTGCTTGGCTGGAATGTATGGGAAGTGAGTTTGTGTGCTTTTATCGGAAACAGTTTGCGTACTGCAGCTACGGAGAGCTCTTTTCTTCGAGTCCGGGCTGGAGTAAGTCTTACGATTACATCTGGGCGTCAGAAACCTCGGAGGTGAAGACGAAAACACAGAATCGGTGGACGACAGCCTTAATGATCTCATACCACCTCTATCTTCGTCGTAATCATCATCGTCACAGCACAACGCGTGATATAGCGTCTTGTCATAGTAATGGAGCTGTCCTCCAGATCCAAAGAGCCAGGAGGCTTTAGGGCTTTTTGAGGCCTTTAATGGTCCATTGAGGGCAGGCAAGTCTCCACAGCTCCTGCGGTAGAGCTCCAATTCTTGTTTCTTGGCTGTGTTTGGGTTGCGGACCGTGTCTAGCAGAGGGTTGTGTAGTAAGTGGTTGTCAGATAATGTCTCATTGTGCAAGAGGTCACCACGGTCCTCGCTGCAACACACTAGTGTCAGGTCATCGTCTGAGTCGAGGTCGATATCTGATGTTAACTTGTCAATTTGTGCCACAACCTGAATAGAAGAAAAAGAGAATATTGAGTACATGTCTGGAAAAAGCCCTTATAACATCCGAATCTTAGTTCACCCAAAAATGACAATTCTGTCATCACTTCCTCAACCTCACAGTCTTCTCAAACCTGTTTCACTTTCTTTCTTTAATACAATATAATGTGTCCATGCAATATCAGTTGGGTCTGATCTGCTTGTGTTCCTCAGAAAAAGAAAAGTCATACAGATTTGGAACGATATTGTCATGCTACGCTGTTGAAGGAACACGCTGGAGTCACGAGGAAACAAAGGACCAGAAACGGGCAAAACACGACACAGAACAGTCCAGAATCCTGACAGATATGACAGTGAGGAAATGACAGAATTTTAACTTTTTGGTTCAATTATCTCTTTATTTCAGTTGCTTCCTGAATCCATGAAATTGCCATGTAAACTCAACTCAGATCTTTTGTGTAGTGGAAACTGTAACGGAAAACTGAGACATGCTGAAGCTCTTTCAGTTTACTACTAGCATGCTAAATATACTATTTTATTATTATATATAACATGATTTTGGCAGGAAGTACAAGAAAAAGTAGATCACTATGCTCGCATTTGAGCAGTAATATCATATTAAATACAGGACTGTATGTAGCAATGCTCAACATCAGCAAAATCTCCACTGATCAGCATTATGTAAACCCCCAAAATACCAATATAAAAGCTGTTCTAAATCCCATTATAACAGAACATTAAAGGGGTCCTATTGTGCTCTTTTACAAAGTCTTGATTTTGTTTTGGGGGTGTACTAGAACAGGCTCTCATACTAGGTTGTTCAAAAAACACATTATGTTTCACATATTTTACATTATTACAACACCTCTCTCCCCAGTCTGGCATGAACGGCTCGAATAGTTCCTGTATCAAATGAAGGCCGCCTTCTGAAATACGAAATGTGCTGTGATTGGTTAGCTGGGCCAGTGTGTGTTGTGATTGGCAGCACTCGGCGTGTGGTCGGGAAATGTCATGCCCCTTATCATAGCCGCCTGCGAGCTTCAGTGTAAATATTGCGTCAAAATCAAATCAATTTGAGCGCGATTTAAACCCGGATGATTGTAACCACTCTAAGTTTGTCTGCCTTGGGAAAGCTAGCGTGTCTCCGACATAGTGGTAATAGCACTTGTTGCCTTATCTAGTGCAGCTCAACCAGGTCTCGTCCCATTCGTCGATATTTGTGATATCACAAATCCCAGAAAATATGCGTTGTAGTCCAAGCGAGTCGTTCGTTGTAGTTTTTGAAAAGTGATTTCTGTTAAATAAAATATCTCCTTTTGAATTGGACTTTGAGCTTTGTAACTTTGCAGATCTTTTTTATGCTCAAACAACATCATTACAGACTAACTAAAGTGGAAAAGCATAATAGGACCCTTTTAAATATTTACAGGTTTCCCTCTTTTTCTTCTGGCTCAAAAACATAGACAGATGCAGTTAATAACATAAATAGAACAAGAAGCATAACATGGGTTATGGCATCACACTAACTTAGGTGTGCTCAGACTTACAATTTCCACCTTGTAGACAATAAAAGTCAAACACAAACTATTTTAAGAGGTCATGATTTAGTATGACTTGACATGATTTAGAATTTGTATGATGTGATTTGTACGAACATTTATAAATTTAAGGGGGAAAAAAACCCCCCGAAACATTAAGATCCACTCTTGACCCCACTAAACCTAACCTGGTAATCCATGATGTTTTGGCCAATTAGTGGCGAATTTGTATGATCTCATTTGTACATTTTCGTACCATCTGCTTGAACTCCAGTGACAGTAATGTAATGTTAGGTGGAGTCAGGGGTGGACCTTCATGCTTACATTTTTTCTAGAAATCGTACGTCTTCATACAATTTACATAATTCATTCATATGAAATCACCACCTTGTAAAATAATTACATTTTCCTGTGAGATTGGGTTGGTGGGGTGTAAGCAGACTGTACAAACATGTACAAACAAACCCATTTGAATTAATACAAGTTAGCCACCAATTCACCAAAATATAAGATAGAGTGTGCTGTAAAAATCCTGTATTTGAAGTAGGAACTTACAGTATGCCATATCTATTGACCAGAATATTATAGAGATTTTGGGGTGCACTCTTTTAACTCTGGCCAGTAAACCACCAGCAGCCACCCAGAACACCCTATAACGGCAATAAAAATCTCTCTGAATGGCAACCGCATAGGAACACACTGGAATTCCATTTAGCACTTCAAACATCTAGTTTCTTAGAGTGTTGTTGAAAAGACCAAGATATTCCACAGTATTTTCTGAAGAATGTCTGTACTTTCATACTGTACATGTGGCTGAGCTTAAGCCATAAATGAGTAATAAGTATATATATCTGTTTCCATCTTTATGTTTTCCATCTCACCCCATTTCACCCACTGGCATTGGAATATTTAGTATCTGTTTGTGCTGAAGGGAATTTGTCCTCCTGCTGTGCTAGTAACTGCGTCTTACATAAGATCTCAACCATACGCTTATCAATACTCCTTCTCTTGCTTTGCCCAGCTCTTTTTCTGAGCAGGGTCTCGAGGCTAGTGTTCACAATTCAGAGACAAAACAAAGCACAGGTGTAGCGACCCTGCAGATCATAAAGTCTGTCTGAAGATTTTAATCAGATTATAACATACGTAAATTGTTATATATGACGAGATATTTTTCACAATGAAATCATATGACTGCGCTGCAAAGACATTATGTTAACTCTTGTCAATATTAAGCAGCTTAGTATGTTATTTAAGCCACAGTTATGTTTGATTTCTCAGGATTTTGATGATAAAGCACTGCTTGAATTGAAATATCAGAGTTATTAATGACAGCTTGTTCTATAATTCGCTGCTTCTGATTTCGATGAGCTCAGTGCTTTGCTGTTGCAAAACTTTCTCATCGCATTCAATCGCAGGATGTGGAGTTCATGATATAGCAGACCGGCTATTCAGCGGCGAGCCACAGGCTTTTGGCTGTTGGAGTTCGGTAGTGAGCAGTCAAACGTAAACAGGAAGAGCCCAAATGACAGGCATTCAACAGCCAGAATATCCATTCACACCAAGCCTGCTGCTCGAAAGCCCACACAATACGCAAACAATGCCAAGCTTTTTGCAGTGCATACAAGCAAGGACTGTACAAACATTATGTACTGTATTTGCGAATTTATACTGTATCGAGCCCTGCCAGGTACAATAAGTGCCATGCCGTTATCAGAGAAATACATTTTTGGGACTCCACTGAAAGGCTCCTGTCTGGAGAAGGTATTAGTTGTGCCCTGTGCGCTGCTGTCAGGCAGTTCATGTTTAATGCATTCCTGCCAACCACACACTAACTGATTGGAGATCAGAGTGCTGCTCGATTGGGACCAGCTGAAACAATTGCTACCTTGTGAAGGGTGGTTTGACTTGTGGAGCCTTGCACACCTTGCAAAGC
Organism: Sinocyclocheilus grahami; assembly: GCF_001515645.1. Classification (NCBI taxonomy): domain Eukaryota; kingdom Metazoa; phylum Chordata; class Actinopteri; order Cypriniformes; family Cyprinidae; genus Sinocyclocheilus; species Sinocyclocheilus grahami. Next base: position 1,243,153 of record NW_015505378.1, read on the forward strand.
AGAAATGGTGACCTATAGAAATCCCCATGTGTTGGGATTGTTGTAGGAGGCACTGCATAACAAGTGGCTTAAGGCTACAACCTGTCTGAGAGTTTCCACCATGGTGAGTGATAAAAATCCCATTGCTAAAAATGTAAAAATTAAAAAAAAATCTGAATGATCTCAAAGTAAAAAGAGGTGGTCTTTTTTGTGGTGGCTGTGCTTTTGAATTAAATTATTATAATCTTAATTCAAGTGATGAAGGATTTTGAAAGTCTGACAGTAATCAGTGTTGAGTACTGCTGTAACGGTTAACCCTGCCTGGTTTAAATGGTTGAAGATGATTAACAGTTGAAAACATTCTTTAGAAATTTAGAAAAGTAATCAAAAAGTAATCAAATGTAATCAGTTATATTGCTTTAATAAAGTAATTGAAATAGTTACACTACTGATTACATTTTAAATAGGGTAACTTGTAATCTGTAACCTGATTCCATTTCCAAAGTAACCTTCCCAACACCAAGGGAATTCATTCCAATGACGGTATGCATGATGCATAAAGTTTACTTGGATAAAAGCTGCCAAATGCATAGAAACTGTATGTGTATTATTTCATTAAAAAACAGGCAGAACAACTTGCGATAACACATCTAATTGCAATTTTTATTATTAATAATATTTATTTATTTACTTCATCAAATTACAAAAAAATAACAAATATTATAATAATATGTGACCCTGGACCACAAAACCAGTCATAAGGGTCAATTTTTCGAAATTGAGATTTATACATTACCTGAAAGCTGAATAAATAAGCTTTCCGTTGATGTATGGTTTGTTAGGACAATAGGACAATATTTGGCCGAGATACAACTATTTGAAAATCTGGAATCTGAGGGTGCAAAAAAAATCAAAATATTGAGAAGATCGCCTTTAAAGTTGTCCAAATTACGTTTTTAGCTATGCATATTACTAATCAAAAATTAAGTTTTAATATATTTACAGAAGGAAATTTACAAAATATCTTCATGGAACATGATCTTTACTTAATATCCTAATGATTTTTGGCATTAAAGAAAAATCAATAATTTTGACCCATACAATTTCTACAAATATATCTAAGCGACTTAAGATTGGTTTTGTGGTCCAGGGTCACATATATAATATTAAATATTAAACAAATAATATGAAGAAATATACTATTAAACTGACATTTTACAATAATAATTATATTATTATTATTATTTTAAATAACAACAGTACAATTACCATACTAATATGAATGTTTTTTTCTTTGCTTTCAAACATTTCAAACGTTAAACCATAGAGTTATTTTTTTTCCAATGCTGATATGTACTCAAATCTGGCACTTTGCGAGTGTCAATTTTAGGCCCTGTATATACCCCTTTAAAAATCACTCAATATTTTTGTTTAATATGGTGGCTGTCTTGGACTTTAAACTGAACCCTAGTGGTGTGGATGAAGCAGTAATGCAAATTGTTTTCCGTTTCTAATGGCGTTTTTAAGGCATTATTCACAGTCAACCATGATTAATTTACTTCCACGGGTGACAGAGTCCAATTATGGTGGGTTACAAAAATGAAGTGATCCAAATACTTGTTGGTCATGTGATCTCAAAATAGCGTGAGGCTACCCTCTCCATGTAAAATAAAACACCATTTACTAACCACTGTCATGATTGGCATCATATGAGTGTTCATAATTTTAAATTTTTAAACACATTTTTCAAAAGATCTATTCCTATTCTGAACTATAACAATTTATATCAGATGTTTTATAAAATACATAAGATATACAAGTTATATGTTTCAGAACTTATAATAAAGGACCAATTAAAGCATAAACAAAAGACAAAAAGTCAATTTGGAGGATTGTTTGGATCCCCTATCTAAATCTACTTAAGTAGCTGGTGCAACAAATCCCATGCCATTATAAAAGTTACAACCCATACCCTTTTTTTATCTGATTTGACTCACAGTCATCTTACCTGCAGAACCCCTGGTCTTAGAGTCAGATAATTGCCTAAACTTCCCAGAAGGCTTTTAAACAGTGTGTTTAGAACAGAGTGCGAGTCAGAACAAGCATTTGACAAATTTTTAGAGGAAGCCTGATTTGAAAGCAGTAGGAAACAGACCCATCACCACCACTGGGCTTCTTATGCGATTGATTTTTACCTGGAGGCTGGCTGGAAACTCCAAAACATCTGATAGAAACCATTAGATTCAAAAACAGATTCTAACCTCATACATTTTTCATCATGTATCACTGCCTTCACTATATATTTGCTCTGAAAATAATCTCCATATACATTATCATATCTATCTTCTTATCATGTGTATTTATGCATTTGGCAATCGTTTCAATCCAAAGCAACTTACATGGTACAACAACTTACATTCAAGGTATATGTTATATAAGCTAATGTTGCCTTGGTTTTGTTAGCAGCAAGAAACGCTGTTTACCAAAAGAGCTCAAGGTTTGGCTAGTTAACTATGCATGGGGGAAATGTCTTTCTACATTTAATAGTAGCCATGCATTCTGATGAAATACAGTTCTTCTAACTTAGTTCTACTCACTATATTCTTTAGTGTGACGGTAGCATTTTTTAACTTCTCATAATGATTCAGTTACATAAGTGTTTTTTAGTTTAATCATAATTTGAATGTATGTTTTATACAAATTGTTGAGTTTATATGCTAATTACTCATTTTGATTATTACAATGTTGATTACTAATTGTCTAGTCACATAATTTAAAATAAAGCCACCTCTTAAGTTGTTTAAATGGATTTTAAAGTAGTGTGCAAGCTACTTTAGTACTCAAGCACTTTTGAAAAAGCAACACTACAAAACTTACTTAAAAAAAACTTTTTTCAAACGTGTAGCTTGACAACTTATTGGAAGCTTGTAGCTTAGCAACTAACATTTTCAAAAATATCAACATTTCCTTCCCGATCAATGTTGTTTACACCATTGTAATATAAATAATGAAAATAAAAGTCAGTCCAGTTAAAAACAATGAATTGTTGATATTTCATTTAAACAATAGAATATAAAGAAGGCCCATATGGGATCTGTGCATGTGCTGTTTTTGGCGAGAAATTGGTAGAATTCTACGGAATTGGTTTAAACGTGATTACATTTATGAAACAGAGCTGAAAGTACTACACTTTTATTGCTAGCTGAGAGCATGATCAAATTAGCCAAATTATTGAATTACACAAATGCAAAAAGAACATAAGACATCATAATTCTGTGTGTAGATCAAGCAAGTTTCTGTAAGTGAGCAGTGTACTGGTTACACTTGGCAGTAAAGAATTCCGAATCGTGACAAATTCTTGGCTGTTATCCGTGGAATAAGAGACAGCTGAAAGACAGATGAGCGTGTGGCAAAACTAATAACCATAACAAGATGTCAGTAGTAACAATAAGGCTCTGCTGCAAGGTGTGAGTGACAGATGGAGGTGTTAACTCAGGCAAGAGTGGCAGAGCTACCGGTGATGCCTGAACTTGGCCAAGGAGACGAATGAGACAAATCCAGCGGAGCTGTGACTGAGATGATGAGACAAATGCCAGTCTGGGACACTCATAGACTCATAGACAGTAATGAGGCAGATAGATATCCACCTGAGGAAAGAGATTAATTAAGGAGATGTCCTCTCACATAATGTTGAAAGCTGTCGCCCAGCACAAAGGGAGATAACTGGGAAAGAGATGAGACGCTGACAGATGAGAAGATGAGGAAATCAAATCCGCTCCTGCGCATGCTAGCCCAATGTCCGATTCGCCTGGTGATAATTAGGCATCACAGATGACATCTTGCTTGTATGGGGGTGTCATCCTGCAAGTCTTTCTCCTTGTTAATCTATCTGTTGGTTGCTGTTTGGGTGACAATCTGTCCAGTCAACAGCCCCTAGGTGAACGTATCACAGGGGCATGAATGTGTTTGTGACCTTGAGTATGTTTATGAAACGTGCCCACTGTGGTTGTGTCTATTGGTTTTTGTACAGTTAGGAACTAATCAGTCAGTAGTTGAGTTTAGGCCAGAAACAAACTCTATGAAAGCATGCATTAATTAATTGCTTAAACATTAACGTGAATGCTTGCCAGCACAATATCACAGTCCCATCATTCCTGGGTTACTGAGACGGTAACAAACTCCAGCACACAAGGTGGTGATAGAGTTACCAACAGGGTGTTTCGGTAACTTTGGGTGTCATTTTTACAATGATACAGCAACTTTGAGAATGCTAATGGAGACTTGTGTTGTGCTATGAATTGCTTTCAAGAAATTTCGGAATGCAACGTATGAAATCATGCATAGCTAGAAACACTTGCGTACTTGAATATATTTCAGGTGTTACCTGGCAGAATGTAGAGATCAGTGCCTTGTTTAGGGGCACAATGGTTTGTCCTGTCAGAGCCGATAGCCTTGTGGGCATTGCTCCGACATGTTGTGCAGTTACACTTTGAGTGACCAAAGTTCAAGTCCTACCTCTGGATTTTTTTTCTGATCCCGTCCCCACCTCTCTCCCACTTTGCTTCCTGTCAGCGAATACTATGCTTTCTAAATAAAGGCAAAAAATACAAATCTTACAGGGATGTCCAATCCTGCTCCTGGAGGACCACGATCCTGCAGCAATGGGCAATCCTAATCAAACACCTGAATCAGCATATCAAGGTCTTAAGAATTACTAGAAACTTCTAGGCAAGTGTGTTTGGGGTAGGTTGGCCCTCCAGGAGCAGGGTTGGACATCCTTGGGTTAAAGCCTACAATCTTTCACTCACTAAATCTCCCCATCAGTCTGTGCCTTTTAACAAAGCACTCCTTTAACCTTCAAAGCGGGCATGTAATGTGTGCTTTACCTCCCGGAGCTCTTTTGCCACGTCCTTGAGCTCAGCAAGAACTTCCTCCAGCTGTTCCATGACCATCTTAATGTGCCTGCGGATCTCTGCTCTCCGGTCAGGGCTCTGGCTCGGTTCAAATGGTCCTAGCACTGTGCCGTGAAACATCCTTCACATAGGGACGACAGCAGCAGCGGCAGCCAGGAGGGGACTGGACACTGGTCTTCATGTCTGAAGCCCACCACAGTATTGTTTGATCCTATCTGAATGAAAGGCCCATTCTCTGGTCCAAACATCTTAGCATAGTTTTTTGCTGATGTTAGGAAACTTTTAAATCAGTCCAGGAATATGTAGTATTTCTCAGTAAATTCAAAAGGAAAACTTTCAAAAAGAAATAGAGCATCAAGAAAATTGGAAAAGTTTCAGCACTGAAACAAACAGTTCTCAGCAAAGCTTTGATCTTTTCCGTATGATGTTAAAATTAAATCAAATGGTATCATTTTTGGCATGAAAGAAGCTTTGTTCTTAAGACAGCTAGCAAGTAAATAAATAAAACACCCTTTTGAGTTTCTACTTTGAGAGGTTTGTGACATACCGAAAGTCAGTCTATTTCCTTATGTGGGACATCTGTCAATCTTTGTACTGTTTCTCCACATCTACATATGCATCCTCTGTAGCAACTCCACTTTTTCAAAAACGTATACCATAAAGTGTGTTTTCCATTGACGAGAAAGCCTTCAGTGCAGGAGCCATCAGTATTTGCTGTGAAGAATATATATATCCAAAAAGTGCACTAAGAATAGTAAGAACAAGTCACATTGCCAATCGAGCTGGCAGAAAAAGAACACATCCGATGTGACACCTGGGAGGACGAGCCAAAAATTGCTTCTCTCAGAGGCAATCCTGACAGATACTGCTATGAAGAACCATATCACCCTGAGACAAAGAGAGTTCCGGACATCCAGTTCAGCTAACCCACAGCAGAATTTCAGTAGCTTGTCTTCTCTTGGCTTTTGTGGCTTTGTCCAGAATTTATGTCGTTTGGATTTATTGCTGCTCCGTATGTCTATAAAAAGCTTCCACAGAGTTGCCAGGCTTTTCCCACTGTGCCCCCTTACCGTGCAGCATATCTCCTACACCATTGGAGCACGCTCGGATAACACTAGAGACGGATGCATGCCCAACACCTCTCTTGCAATGTTGTCCTCTATCAGTCACTGATGCTCAAGCACTTAGGAAACCTCCCCCTTCCCTCTCTCTCTCCCTCAAACACTCGCATTCGTTCTCTATGATCTCTCTTCCATAACTCTTCTCTCCTCTTTCATGCTTGCTAACGTACACACACTACATTTTAGTCCCACTCACCCTTGTCCTGTCACTTCCATCCTACTTCCGACAAACACATCAATTCATGTACACTTCCAAGCTTGCTCTCTGCTCAGATCTTTTCAACCAATTGCCACCTCAGTTGGGGAAGCAAATTAATTCAATTCAGTGTTGCAGTGCAGGTTCGTGAATCGTGAATGCGACGGCTCTGCAGCAATAGAAGCAGACCAGATTATCCCATTTAGATCGGTAATGAATAAAAACAGACGCAAGTACATCAGGAAACCGCTTGCCCTAACCATAATTATGTGCAAGAGATGCTTCAGCCTCCTGTATACATTTTCCTGTTACTCTCTTCAAATCACGACTCGACCAGGGGGCTGTGTCAGCAAGTTTGAAATTCTAATTTACCTTTCTATAATGATTTTTCAAAACATCCTGCGAGGCTTGTCCCAAACAAAGGCCCTCATTATTTCGTAGGTGTCTCTGATGGGAACTCTGATGAGAAATATCGGGGGGAAAACAAAAGGGTTTAACACAAAATAAGCAGTTGCTTTGAAAAGTGTATTAAAGCATATGGTGCCAAACAGTCATCTAGAATAACAGATTCAATTTGAGATAAGATAGTGAGGAAAAGTAACACGACCATTTGTGCTGTGAACATTAATGATACCTCAAATAGTGAGACTTGCTGGGGAGAGGTGTGCTAATACTTTTTGGAGTGTTTGGACAATTTTAGCCTTGCAGATGGCCAAATATTATATCAAATATCAGAGGCTTGAGGGTGATATTTTTTTTATTTAGGTTAATAAGCACCCACCTAAACACCCTAGCAAAGCATGAAACGCTCAAAACACACTAGCAACCGCAAAGCAATACAATAAAATGCTCAGAAAACCCTAGCAACCGCAAAGCAACGGAATTAAATGTTTAGAACACTTGAGCAATCACAAAGCAACGCAATGAAACGTTTAGAACACCCTAGCACTCGCAAAGCAACGCAATGAAATGTTTAGAACACCCTAGCACTCGCAAAGCAACACAATGAAACGTTTAGAACATCCTAGCAATCGCAAAGCAACGTAATGAAATGTTCAGAACATCCTAGCAATCGCAAAGCAACGGAATGAAACTTTCAGAACATCCTAGCAATTGCAAAGCAATGCAATGAAACGTTTAGAACACCCTAGCACTCGCAAAGCAACGCAATGAAACGTTTAGAACATCCTAGCAATCGCAAAGCAATGGAATGAAACGTTCAGAATATCCTAGCAATCGCAAAGCAACGCATTGAAACGTTTAGAACACCCTAGCACTCGCAAAGCAACGCAATGAAACGTTCAGAAAATCTGAGTAACCACAAAGCAACGGAATGAAATGCTCAGAACACCCTAGCAATCGCAAAGCAACGGAATGAAACAGTCAGAACACCTTAGCACTCGCAAAGCAATGCAATGAAACGTTTAGAACACCCTAGCACTCGCAAAGCAACGCAATGAAACGTTCAGAAAATCTGAGTAACCACAAAGCAACGGAATGAAATGCTCAGAACACCCTAGCAATCGCAAAGCAACGGAATGAAACAGTCAGAACACCTTAGCACTCGCAAAGCAATGCAATGAAACGTTTAGAACACCCTAGCACTCGCAAAGCAACGCAATGAAACGTTCAGAAAATCTGAGTAACCACAAAGCAACGGAATGAAATGCTCAGAACACCCGAGCAATCGCAAAGCAACGGAATGAAACAGTCAGAACACCTTAGCACTCGCAAAGCAATGCAATGAAACGTTTAGAACACCCTAGCACTCGCAAAGCAACGCAATGAAACGTTTAGAAAATCTGAGTAAACACAAAGCAACGGAATGAAATGCTCAGAACACCCTAGCAATCGCAAAGCAACGGAATGAAACAGTTAGAACACCTGAGCAACCACAGAGCAACCACAAAGCAACGCAATGAAATGTTCAGAACACCCTAGCACTCGCAAAGCAATGCAATGAAACGTTTAGGACACCCTAGCACTCGCAAAGCAATGCAATGAAATGTTTAGAAAACCTGAGTAACCACAAAGCAATGCAATGAAACGTTTAGAACACCCGAGCAACCACAAAGCAACGGAATGAAACGTTTAGAACACCTGAGCAATCGCAAAGCTACGGAATGAAACGTTTAGAACACCTGAGCAATCGCAAAGGAATGGAATGAAATGCTCAGAACACCCTAGCAATCACAAATGAACGGAATGAAACGTTCAGAACACCCTAGCACTCGCAAAGCAACGCAATGAAACGTTTAGAACACCTGAGCAATCGCAAAGGAATGGAATGAAATGCTCAGAACACCCTAGCAATCACAAATGAACGGAATGAAACGTTCAGAACACCCTAGCAATCGCAAAGCAACGGAATGAAACAGTCAGAACACCTTAGCACTCGCAAAGCAACGCAATGAAATGTTTAGAACACCTGAGCAACCACAAAGCAACGCAATGAAATGTTCAGAACACCCTAGCACTCGCAAAGCAACGCAATGAAACGTTTAGAACACCTGAGCAACCACAAAGTAATGCAATGAAACGTTTAGAACACCTGAGAAACCACAAAGTAATGCAATGAAATGCTCACAAAGCAACGGAATGAAACTTTCAGAACACCCTATCACTCGGAAAGCAACGCAATGAAATGCTCAGAACACCCTATAGCGATCGCAAAGCAATGCAATGAAACGCTCAGAACACCCTAGCGATCGCAAAGCAATGCAATGAAACGCTCAAAACACCTGTAAAAAACTAAAAATAAATACAAAAATAGCAAAACCTTTGCAACTACCCTAGCACTGCGATGCACAGAATTAGCATGTTCAAGCACTACTCACATTTGCTTTAGAAAATGTTCTTAGTTGTTTTGCAGTTGTTGTTTAAATGCTTGACACTTTGAATCACATGATGTTCACAGGCACTAAAAATGTATTGAAGTGCTCCATTTTTAATAAAAGTTGGAACTGAGGGCTAAATGCTGAGCTTTTGAGATTTGCAGAAAGCTAATGCAACCCTAATTGCTCGTGTGGCAATTTATGCATGCATTTAGGGCTAAGTACTAGCTGTTGGAGGAAACTTATTTCAGTGCCCAAAAATGGTGAGGCAAATGGTTTTGTTTTTATTCACTACTGACTGAATTCTTGTCCTTGAAACAGAATACCAGCTCAGAAGATTTTTGTAATCTGTTCTTCTCTTAGTTCAATTTACTTCTTTAAGAAATGACTGAAACAAAAAC
>NW_015505378.1:1253593-1261312 GCF_001515645.1 Sinocyclocheilus grahami
CCTAATCCTGGTTTAACCTAAGCCCTGTCTGTGAAACCAGGCCTAGATGTTTATTATCCATCAGGGAGAGACAAAATAATATAAAAGTAATACAAAATGAACCAAAAAAAAAAACAATTCATCTCAAACTTCAAAAACAACCACCTTTAGAAATCACAACTAGCTTCATGTTTGCATGATTGATTGATTTTTAAGTATAGCTTTTCTCAAGAAACCTAACATGTTAAGGTTTACATTGCATTAAATACAAATTAAGTACACTAAATATAGTAGCTGAGGGGAAAAATATGGCTAAATTGATATTAGTACAAAGTAATTTAAATGTTTGACTCTTAAAATTCAAGAAAAAAATCAAAAGAGAAATAAATAAAAATGGAAACCTGTAAAATGTACTGGACAGTAATTCTTGTCTCCAAGTCAACAATACATTCCACTTTAGACTTGACAAAATAATTAACATCTACACACATACAGAGTGCCTTTGTACACATGGCACAGGGTTTGGTTCAATTCACAAATTTACCAAGCACCACACACAACTCACTATACAAAGACCACTATCTGTTTCTCTACTGGCATCTTTCCACTCATTTAACTTTACAGTATGAACAAGGCTTTATCTACTGTTGGGATACACAGGCATGAAGATCAGGGCACAAAAAAACATGGCGGGTCTTGGAAAGGACAGTGACCTTAGCTTTTGCTGGTGCGGCTGAAATATAACATTCACACTTGTTGATGTGATCAAATCATGCATGACAGATATCGATATTGCTTCTGTCAATGTTTTCTTATTTGACTACTGCCAGAAAACAAACCGGTAAATTTTACACATCCAGTCCACTTGAGGGCACAAGAGGACTATGGGTGTCAGTTAGGGATGAAACCTTAGCCAAAGCTTTGGACAGGAAGTCCCGTCTTCAAGCCCCACAATAGTGTGCTAAACATCACATTGTGGAACAAGCTACATTCAAAACATCCAAATACACACATTATCGAAATTTCAACAAAAAGCACATAGAAAAACTCCCCAAACATACATGAATAGTATCACTCATGGGCGTATTGATGTTTCACAGTTCTTGAAATGATTGCAAGTATTTTACAAGCCTTGATACAGACATTGAGATGACATATTACATATACTGTACACTATTATTTTAAACTATTTCATACTCTATTTTCATATAACTATGACCCAGTTTCTCAGTCAAGCATCTATTCATCACTAGCTCCTCAGACTGTAAATTCCATTGAATTGGAACAACAAATCTAAATAAATTCTTTACTGTATATAACAAATCCACAATTTTCAGGTCCGAAAGAGTTGAAATAATCTCTAGATATCTGTAATTCAGGAATTTCACACAGAAATTGCTTGTCGATGCATAATAGAGAAAATATTTTCAGAAAATGTAAAGAAAAATTGTTAGACGTGGACATAATGTTGGAGAGATGCAAAGGACTACAGTACATCACTATGAGAGTAATTAATAAATAATATGCTACCATACTGTATACTGTACTTGAGACCATATTACTTCATAATATGCTTTACTTGTAGGGTTTAACCCAGTGAGGAATAAACCACCCAGAAGCCATATTTTACAGAAATTACTGAAATTCAATCTGAGATTATACGCAAACCAACAGATACGATTTCTGAGACAATGAGAACATTAAAATATCAGCCTTCATCGCAGATTCAGATCATAATGGATTGAAATATATATAACAAGTCTGTAGCTAAGAGCAGATTAAATACATACTCTATTCAAGAGCGTTCAAATCAATTATTGTACAACATGTACATGTACAAATATTTCGTCCAATCAATTTCGTTAGCCGAACCTCAGCTACAGTACATCAGCAGTAAAATGAGACGATTAAATCCTGAGGTAAAGAAAACAATGTTAATAAACACAACTACATTCACTAAAATGTCAACAACCTTTAACACAAACGAAAATACGACGCGAATACACACAAACTAAACCAACATAAACGTATGGCTTTCCTTGTACCTTCACAGAAAATGAAAACAAACTTTCTTTGTACTTGCACTTGATGTAAAGTGCTCAACAGAAACAATGTAATGTTTATAATCTTCCCAGCAAACAAAAATATGTTCTAAGAACGTTTTGCTAATGTTCCCATTAAGTTGTGTAAACGGTATTTCTGAATGTTCTCTGAATGTTCAAAATTTAGTTTTTTAAATGTTTTAAAAAACGTTTCTTAGTTAGACAAAACGGAACATTTTGCAAACATTATGGGAATGTGTTCCCTGAACATTCTGAAACAAGTAGTAATGTTTAAAAAACGTTAGACGAATGTCCAACTAAAACGTTTTAGAAGAAAAACGTTCCATGAATGGTGTATGAATAACACTGTGCTAACATTCGAGAACATTATTAAAGACCAGATAACTTTGAACGAACATTGAACGTTACTAGAACGTTTGTTTATAACTTTGAGAGAACATTACCAAAGTTCTCAGAACGTTCCCTGTTAACTGGGTTTATACTTTTTCAACTGCAGGATCAAGTAAATACCAGTCAATTTACTTCCAAAAGCTGATCATTTCTACTCTTTGTGCATAAAACGTACGTTTATTTGTAAGATGTGAGAGTAAAGATGCGTTTGCTAAATAGTGGAAATGTGTTCTTGAATACTAACAGCCAAACAAAACATAGAACTGGCTTGCAAATGCCACACTGACGAATCTGAGAATCTAGTTACTATAGAAACATAGTGAGCGTTGGAATGTTTCCTTACTGGTGGTCTAGTTCAGCCATGTTTGAAACACTACATTAAATCTGCCGTAATACCACATGGCAAGACTGATATTTTCCTATTGAGGGGTTCTAAATACCGAAAGCAACTCCTTAAACTATCACACACTTGTAAAACAGTTTAAGTAAAAGCTTATGTATTGTTGTACTGGTGGAAACTTGTTTGAATTCAAATGGTCTTATATCTTTCCTTTCTCCCTTCCCCCATTTCAACCACTGACTTTATCCCTCTGGAACGCCCCCTCCAAATACCCTGTTTCTGTCCCCTCCCCCCATTGTGGCTGAAAAGGATCTACATTGGCTCATCATAGTTGTAAGTTGGGGCAGCCGAGTACTGTTGACCCTGCATGGCCCCCTGTGCAGCCCCCATAGCTGCCTGCTGTGCTGCCTGTTGGACGTGAGGGTTCTTCCAAGCGCCGGTGGTCCATTCTTCCTGAGCCTTGCTCATGCTGCCCCCGCTGCCACGGTACAAGTTGTGAACCTGAGAGAGAAGACAATTTCATTTCTCAAAAGTTGACCTTTTATAGCTCAGCAGATCACGTGTTCTAACCAGGCGACAATTAATTTATCCAATTTGACAAAATCAGAATATATTTGATGTTCAATATACAGACTTGCTTTCATTTAATCATTGACTTTGCTACAAAATATCTACTTTGCTCAGGAATCCTAAGAAAAACAGACCAAAAATTAGATAATTGTCAGCATTTAGAGGATAGAGCTATAAAATTATAAATAAGGGATATTTAAAATGTGGCTGACATGTAAGCCAGTAATTATTTTCACAGAACCAATAAATGGCAAATATTTAATAATAATAATATTAATAACAACAATTGTCCAAAATAATCTAAAGACACTTGTTAAAGACTACTGTTACTAGTGTTTTTAAAGATTAAAAATAGTATCTGATATGTAAGCCAATAATTAATTTCATACAACCAATAACTGATAAATGGCTGATATTAAAAAAATTATTCTATAATATTTTGTCTAAAGTAATAATAAAAACACTCACTAAAATCAAACGTTTTAGATGTTTTAAAGTGAAATTGGGCATCACAACATTATGTACAGTATAAAAATGGTTATTCATTTCCATTACTGTTAAAGATTACTGTTATTAGATTATTAGTGTTTTTAAAGATTAAAAATAGTGGCCAATACGTAAGCCAATAATTATTTTCATAGAACCAATAACCGATAAATGGAGGATATTAAATAAAAAATAATAATAAAAACATTTTATAATATATTTTGTCTAAAATAACAAAAAACACACTGTTAAATGTTTTAAAGCAAAATTACTTATGACAACATTATAATGTACAGTATAAAAATGTATATTAATTTCAATAATTGTTAACGATTACTGTTACTAAATTGTGTATAATTAAATATTGTGGCTGATATGCCAGTAATTATTTTCATACAACAAATAATAAATAAATTGCAGATATTAATATTTTTTTAAAAATTTACATTTAAAAACTTTTTTAGTAGTTTTTAAATGTGCACAAGACCCTCTTCAGAAACTCTGCAAGAAAAACTGTACAGGAAAAAAAGAGAAGTAGGAGAGTACTGTAATGTTAATCAACAAAAAAACAATATTGTTAATATTAAGGTATTACCCTCAACATAAATTAGAAATTGCTTGAATTTCAGGAAATATCATGAGACCTTTGTATATTCAAGACAATAATGATGGAGGAACAGTAAGGGGTACCTTGGTGAGCGCAATGAATGAGAGAGCAGCCACAGCAGTGAACATTATGGTTGGAATCAGCATAACAACAGCAGAGCCAATATTAGTGCTGAAAAAAGTGATGGTGGCCAGCCAGCCACTGTAATACAAGTACATAAAGAAGACATATTCTCCTCATTAACATGGTAGTTAGAAAGTAAACTACATGAAAAGACTATAAATTCAGAATATGGCATGACATCCTAATGAAATCTAAACAGACTATAATATATGTGCGCTAAAAATATTATGTGACGCAAGAGAGTATATGAGTCATTTGAGTTTCTATAGGGTAACTCAACTGGAACTGACCCAGATTTGCTGTATCTATCTACACTACTGTTGGGTTGAAAATAACCCAGTTTGGGTTGTTTTGCAAACCACTGCTGGGTTAAATATGGACACACCCAAACGTGGGTTACTTTGACCTAGCATGTTGAGTTGTTTATTTAATCCACCATAATGGTTTATCTATCTATCATCCATCCAATCTCTTAAACACTATGAGCAGTTCTTACCACACTCCCCATCCTGGGATTCCAACACTCTGGATGATACTAATTACCACTTGCGCCATGAAGACAAAAAAGAACGCCATGAAGTTGAAAGAACTGTCCGTCCTGTGAAAGAAAAAGTGAACTGCATTCGGGTTGTGCACAATGACACGATTACAACTCAAAGACTATTTTAATACATCTCGGAATGCCACAGCTCATCATTAATTGAACTCACTTGAAGGCCTTGTAGATGGGCCTAAACCAGCACACATATGAGCATGGGGTAAACAGTATCAGCCACAGAATGGCCATCCCAAAATTGGTTGCCCCGCCCCCTCCGCACATCCATGCTAGACAGCCAATCAGGTTCACTGCTAGGGTGGCACTATTCACTGTGAGGGGGAAAAAACAGAAAGAATTTCATTAAAAAACCTAATTTAATTTCGTTATAATGAATGTCTAAATATCATTTATATGTAAATATTGTATTTGTTTCATAATTTGATGGATACATTACAAGGAAAACTGAAATTTAATCTAAATTAAATCTACTGGAAAAGGGCAGATACCAAAAAATGTGCACATGTATGACATACAATGACTAAAATCTAATTGCTAAGTAATCAACCTCAAATCTAGAATTCATTTGAGATACTAATACAAATGTTCATTTATCTCAGCAAACCATTAGTTCCCATTAGTGTGCTAATAAATAAAAGGACTTTTGTGAATATCCTACACTGCAAAAGCAAACCTAATGCTTGTGATTCTCGTTATAGCATAGTAAACTGGACAATAACACAAGAGTAATATGACACCCCACATTTTTACTTGTGGACTGACAGATCAACAAGTTTTTGTGTGTCTGTTTCTCTCAGTGTTTACACTGAAAACAAAGGTGACACTTTAATGGCAAATAAAGCCACATGATTGCAATCTACTCAGTGCAGACACCACAATGAGCATAAAATTACATGCACTGAGAATATCACAAAATTATATAAAAAATGCTGAAATATTTTTATCAACGTACATATCCATAGGTAATACAGTCGTTTGCACAATGTACGCTGGTGGTCTGGGATCTCGTTGAAGTCTTGGTAAAAACATGGTTTCAGTGGAATGAACCGTGGAAGAGGAGGGAAATTATTTTCTGTGGGGAAAAACACAAATTAAAGTCCTGGTTCACCAACAAAACTAATAAAACATGCCATAGTACTTTGGTCATGTACCATGATAGGACCATGCAATTCCTTGAAATACCTTACAGTACCATTTAAATACTATGGTACTTGAATATGTTAACAATTCAGTTTGGTTTAAGAAAGTTACACGCTCTCACCTGCCATGGAGATTCTTTTTTCAGATCACCAACGTCAAACTTTAATATTTAAAAACCTGTTAAAACACACATTACAGACACACAACAAATTCACACACTGCAATGAAAGGAGTGCAAGGAGTGCTCATAATAGGCTACAAAAGGTTATAACCTCACTATCCAATATATTCCAGTGTGAAAGGGAAGCTTGCCTTTGGTTAGTAAAACGGCCTGGTAACAATGAAATAACTTAGAGTAAACACAACTTAGCACACAAGCTAGATCCAGCATCCCTACTAAAGGGAATGATTCCTTATTCAGTATTACAAACTTAACACTTATAAACCTTAAGCAGCCTGCAACACTGATAAGCACATTATTTTTGGAATTATTAATATTCTGATAATACAACGGCTTGTTAGTAATTTATATATTTAAAAAAAACAGCGCCCTCAAAAATCGATTTGAAGCATTACTTTGTGTTTGTAGAACAAAAGGTAAAAATATCTTCAAGTAATGTTTATCACAAAAACGAATTTATAAATCCAAAGCTAACAACTCTTAAAACTATTTCTAAAAACCCACAGGAAATTCCCAATTTTTTTTACACCTTCTGTTTAGAGATTCACATAATGCATTAATTCACTGTGAATATTCCATTAATTCCAGATTAATAGTCCAAGTTCTGACTACTAACATTTTTATAAAACGCTGTTTTAATGTTTTTATGACAATCAGATTAATGCATTTGCATGACGCTAAAAATGTAATATTGCTCAATTTTGAGTAATATTGGAATATTTTCAAACATGAAAAATAGTGATTGTCACACTGTAACTGGATTGTTATTATCATTACCTCTCATTTGCTGCTCGAAATTAATAAGGAATACAGGTTTATGAGGCCTGGTAACTGCATCCTCCATTATTTGACCATATTCATCTGTCAAGACGACACGATTAGAGTTAATAGAATAAAGAATGATTCGAACAATTCGAACATTTAACGAGTCATTTGGTAACGATTATTATAAACCATTTGTAGCGAATATTCACAAATGTTTATTCGTAGCGACTACACTTTTAATAATTTATTATGTAGCGTTTATTCGCAGTGATTATTATGAACCCTTTATTCGTAGCGATTATTATCAACCCTTTATTCGCAGCGATTATTATGAACCATTTATTCATAGCGATTATTATCAACCCTTTATTCGTAGCGATTATTATCGACCCTTTATTCGTAGCGATTATTATCAACCCTTTATCCGTAGCGATTATTTTCAACCCTTTATCCGTAGCGATTATTGTCAACCCTTTATTCGTAGCGATTATTATCAACCCTTTATTCGCAGCGATTATT
>NW_015505378.1:1262932-1288449 GCF_001515645.1 Sinocyclocheilus grahami
GATTATTATGAACCATTTATTCGTAGCGATTATTATCAACCATTTATTCGTAGCGATTATTATCAACCATTTATTCGTAGCGATTATTATCAACCCTTTATTCGCAGCGATTATTATCAACTCTTTATTCGCAGCGATTATTATCAACCCTTTATTCGCAGTGATTATTTTCAACCCTTTATTCGCAGTGATTATTATGAACCATTTATTCGTAGCGATTATTATCAACCATTTATTCGTAGCGATTATTATCAACCCTTTATTCGCAGCGATTATTATCAACCCTTTATTCGTAGCGATTATTATCAACCCTTTATTCGCAGTGATTATTATCAACCCTTTATTCGTAGCGATTATTATCAACCCTTTATTCGCAGCGATTATTATGAACCATTTATTCGTAGAGAATATTATCAACCCTTTATTCGTAGCGATTATTATCAACCCTTTATCCGTAGCGATTATTATCAACCCTTTATCCGTAGCGATTATTATCAACCCTTTATCCGTAGCGATTATTATCAACCCTTTATCCGTAGCGATTATTATCAACCCTTTATCCGTAGCGATTATTATCAACCCTTTATCCGTAGCGATTATTATCAACCCTTTATCCGTAGCGATTATTATCAACCCTTTATCCGTAGCGATTATTATCAACCCTTTATCCGTAGCGATTATTATCAACCCTTTATCCGTAGCGATTATTATCAACCCTTTATCCGTAGCGATTATTATCAACCCTTTATCCGTAGCGATTATTATCAACCCTTTATCCGTAGCGATTATTATCAACCCTTTATCCGTAGCGATTATTATCAACCCTTTATCCGTAGCGATTATTATCAACCCTTTATCCGTAGCGATTATTATCAACCCTTTATCCGTAGCGATTATTATCAACCCTTTATCCGTAGCGATTATTATCAACCCTTTATCCGTAGCGATTATTATCAACCCTTTATCCGTAGCGATTATTATCAACCCTTTATCCGTAGCGATTATTATCAACCCTTTATCCGTAGCGATTATTATCAACCGATTGCAGGTCGGTTTTTCTCGCTCGGATCTAGCCAAACCCGGTTGCAATGTGAAGGGCATGTCGCCAGGGTGGTACATAGATATGAAATGATAATCTAGTTGCCATAACGTTATATTCCATTCATCCAAATGGGAGGTATCATTCTAAAACGTAAGACTCGATGCAGAAAACAAAAGCAAGAGAATATTTAGCTAAAACATTTTGACTCACTTCAGAGCGGATCGAGGTCGAGCAGAGCAGAGCGCCCTTCAAGCGAAAAGATGGTGCTGAATGGGAAGGCGTTTTATTCAACAGTGCGAGCTAAGATCGCACGTATTTCTGATTTTCCCTGTAAATAAGACACAACACATCTGTTCTGGGTGCATAAATGTGAAAAACACGGGTGAGAAAGTGAAAAGCATGGGTGAAAACCGTCCCCCTTACCTTCTCGAGCGTTCACCCAAGAATATGTTGCCGATGCACGCGCCCACTCGCATCTAATAAACCACTTTCCATTCAGTGATCGATGCACTTGTGATGGTGATGTTTTCCAAATCCGTTATGCTTATGAGACGACACTGGGAATATGGGAGGGAAAACAGTCACGTCACGGCACTCCTACACACGCACGCGCGGAGATGAGCATCCGTAGCTCGAGGGATGAGTGTGTTCACTGTGTTGTGAGTGTGAGTGATGCTGAATACATCAGATCGTGGGGCCTCTAGACTCGCGAGACTTCATTCCTTCACGCTCACTGACCTCAGACGCCGCGAGGCCGCTCTCCACGGTACTGAGGCATATACAGTATCTTTAACAAAGATTAATACTATTTTCTGGTAAAAAAGCACTGCAATACTCTGTTATTAACAACTTTGAAAAAATCATTTTACAGTGTAATTCTTACACTTATCACATATAGCTCATAACATATAAAGGAGTATCAGACACATACATTAGGAGGAAATAATGGGAATGACGGCAAAACACGTTAAGATACATATCCTAAATAAGACAGTTCTTGGAAATTACATACAGGCCATTTTTTTCAAAGGAAACACAGGAAAATGGTTGCTTAGCTATACAGAAGCTTACTACTTACAGTAATTTGTATATGTAATATATGATATTACTGCATAGGCTATACTGTATATTATATTTCTATGTACTTAATACATTTATCACTTAATACATACAGAATGTTATTACAACCTACAGTAATTTGTAGTGTAATATATATATTTGTAATTTGTATTGTTATTACAATACAACATACAAATATATATTACGGTATTACAGTAAATTGTATATCCATGTAATAAGATATTATATTGTATATTTCTCTCAATATTTAATTTATATATATATACACACATTTATCAACTTACATAATTGTACAATCATACATAATTGATCTCTAAAATTCTTCTGGCAACAATATTAAGTGCTGTGTAACTTTACAGCGAAATGAGAACAACAGCACTCAGCCACTTCTGGTAACACAACGCTTGACCTAAAATGCTTCTCCATCATCTCAGGTATCACTTTCTTGATAGCAAAAGAAAAAGACAGACAGGTAGATCGATTCAGATAAAGTAGTAAGTCAATACATGTGTTAATCATTGTCACATAGAAATTACATTAAATATTCTTTGACTATATTTATATTTAGGAAGGATATATATTTAGGAAACAATATATTTGGTCCTTCACGAATCACTGCCCCACTTCTGCATAGTTCAGCGTTCAGTGTATGGCGTCCTCTGCTGGTGCTATCAGGCGCATGCGCAGCAGCAGCGGGACACGTTTAGCTTCCGGTGGCTGTCAGATGCCTGAGCTTCAGGCACATAAGGTAAAATACATAAATGCTTGCCAAATATGTAATCATATATAATGTAATGACAAGTAGAGTGATGGGTACTCTGCTTTCAAATCGTTTGTGTGCTGAAGCTTGAGTGAGTTTCTTCAGGGAGACGGTAGCTGAGCTAACCAGCTAACATGCTTAACATGTAAACAAACTTAGCAGAGCCGAACAAACCGACTGTTAAACGAACTAACTTATTGCATTAAAACAGTCAAATATAGGAGCCTTAGAAGACTTAGTGTAAATTATGAATGAGTTTATATCACGGGTTGGGTTTCGCTAGCTGATATTAACCTTGTTAGCAGCAAGCGATCAGTCTCACTGAAAACAGGCTATTAAATGTTTTACATGAGTTTACGTACATCTGCTGAAATCATGCGTCAAAGTTCACTAAAAATAAACTGTTAACATACTTACTCATGCCTTCATTTAAATCTTTAGTCACTTAAATCTGTTAAATAAAAAAGTCCTTAGATCCTTTGTCCTTTGTTTACTTAAGGCAATTGTGTCTGGTTTATTATTGTAAAGCTAGCTTTAATATATCATAAATTATATACAATTTTAGAAATAATCATGTGTTATATATTATATGAATTATTTAACTTAATTTTTAAAGTTAACAAGAAGATGGTAAGTAAGCAAACTAATTTAATGGTAATATTGTATTGTATTTATAAATACATCATTTGTCATAATGATAATATAGTATTATAATCTCACTATATATAGTAAAATAAAAATATAATGAAATTATAATTTAAAATATAATGATATATATATTTTTAAATATATAATATAAATATTAAATGTTTCTATAAAAATATAAAATAAATATATAATATAATGATTACATTATTATACTACATAAAATAAATGTAAAATTATATATATATACTGTGTAGTTACAGTGACACTACATATATTGTATATACATGTACACTATTTTGTATGCAACTAGACTCATATTCTACATGTTATACATTTACATTAATGAACATCACTTATTATTATTATTATTATAATGTATAAGTATTAAATAATATATAAATATATATCATAAAAAATATAAAATAATGATTTATAATTATATAATATGAGTTTTAAATGTATTATTATAGTATATAATATAAATATAAAATTATATATATATATATATATATATATTTCTTTTTTTGACACTACTTGACTCACAATCAACATATTTTGCATTATTGAAAATTTCTGAAAGTTTCTTGAAAATTGAAAGTTTCTCATTGTCTATTATTTATGATGTGTTTGTTTTAGTGTTGGGAATGCAGCCGCCTCTCCCGACAGCTGTGGTCAGAGAGCTGGTTTGCTCCTGTCTGCATCGAGACCCTGTAGCGGCAGATCTGCGCTGTAGCCTCTTCGTAGCCGCCGTCCAGAGCTACAAACGCGATTCAGCGCTCAGACCCTTCCCTCCTCGCTACCTTAGAGGAGAGGTCAAGGACTTTGAGGAGCTGGTAAGACGTTTGCAGAAATAGAGCTCTCCATGTTGTTAGCCTTCCAAAACAGACATCCTTTACAGTTTTGATTCTACTGTGTTCCTCACAGCAAAAGGATGTGGATACTTTGCCAAACGTGAGAGATCTGGTGCGTCTGGGACACGGTGATGGAGATCATCATCTGGCTCTTGTGCACTGGGTTCTCTCCTCCAAGAGTTTTGCTGTAAAGACCCTGCAGAAAGAGGAGGTATTGCTAAACTTCATTTAGATCTGTGCATTTCGCAGATGAATCTGATTCAGATTCCTCTTAATGATTCTATAAAAATAACTCTTGTAATACAAAGAAATGTTGTAAAGGAAAAAAAGAAAGCAATGCAGTTTTATTTAATGATTTCAGTCTGTTCAGATTTTAACTAAAAATAAGATAGAAACATCATTAATTAATTATTCCACTTATTACAACCAAACTAAAGAGAGACTGTTCAAAGAGGCATAAGTTCAAACTATGCTAAAACAGGGTGTCCGTGGGTCCTTAAAATGTCTTAAATAACGTTTTCCTAATATAAAGCCTTAAAAAGTCTTAAAATGTCTTAAATTCGGATTCGATGGGTCTTAAATATTTTTGGTCACATTACCGCTAAAATACCTTCAGTCTGACGGACCTAATGACTTTACAATCATTTGACAGACCGAAGCGGTAAGTTACTGCGTCATCAGAGAGAATTGCAGTAAATTAACAGAATACAGAATACAAGGTCGCGCTGAGGCTCACTCTGTTTGTCTCGAGACTTCAGAACAAATGAGCGTGACAGCACACATAAACTCAGAAGAAACACACTGAGGTAAAAATTCTGAATGTTTAGTTTATTCAGATCATGATATAGTGAAGTAACACCATGACAAGTGAGCTATTTTGCTCAATATTCTCACGACGCAAAAAAACATTCAAAACACCTACAGAGTGCACGCATTACGTGAAGTGTAGTGCGCTCTTTCACTGCATGATTCAGTCTATTAAAATACATTCAGAATGATCACAAATTCAAGACATGGGGGCAGAAAATGTGTATATTTATACCACTTCATATAATTAATCAAGTTCACAGGGAAGAGTTCCTTTTTTTCTCTCAAAAAATTACCATATACAAATGTAATATTGATTTTTTTTACAACAGTTCAATAAACTAAAAGTTTTATTAAGAGACTTACGTTTTAGACACCATATTGCCTGTTTTTGCACTATTTCGCCAACAATAATAATTCCAAACAAAGCCACAGCGCTGTTTTGCCTCTTTGAGCAACATGACGGTGATTCATTCCTGAATGAATCAACTGTTTAAATGATTCGGTTCATTTGCAATGACTCACTTATTAACAGTGACTTGCTGCCACCTACTGGCGCTTTTAATTTCACATTTAAAGTATCTTTTCATTTTTTTTATTATTTCAAATATCAGTATTCAATGTTTTATGTTTAGTATAGCAAAACATTATTTATGCATTTGTAACTGCAGGTTAAATGCATTCATGTTCTGCATTAAACTGTGTGTAAATACATCTAAATGCCACTTCAGATGCAGCTTATGTCTGGATTGCAAAGATTAATTTTATTGATACTGATTTCATTTGCTTGGTAACAGCCCAAATGTCTTATTATTCTTATTCACTGATTAAATGTAAGAATTTGACTCAAAAGATAATGCACACTTATAGAAAAAATGGCTTTATTCATTTCTATCTGACCACCACACAGAATATGAAAAACTTTAGTAGTCAGCTGTCCACGAAAGTCCTTAAGATAACAGAATGAGCACACACTTAATCAGTTGAATGAATGACTCAATGACTCACTCATTAAGTGACTTACCGTCCCTTACTGGTAGTTTAGTTGAGAAGTATGTTGAAAAGTATGCATTTTCCCCCTCAACATTTCTTATTTGTATATTCATAAATGCATTTAAAACATTAATCTCATAACATTATTTATTGCAGTTGTAATTATTGTTCTTTGCAGTGTAAATTATTTAATCTGACTGGTAGCAGCCCTATGGTGTATATTGAATTTATTGATAAATTGTAATAACTTGACATGAAAGATGATGCATACATCTAAAAAGGTTTAAAAATAGGCCTTTGTAAAGGTAAATATGCTGATTTAAGTATGTAAAAGCTGATAGAACACTGATGGAAATATTGCTTCGGAATAAATTGTTTACGCCACCAAAAATCTCAGTGATGCAGTTATTTTGCAGGGATATTTTGTATGGAATATTGTCTGCTGACATGAAAAGTTCACTGTATATCGTAGTAATAAATAAAATTTATTACAGCAATGACATTTTGTTTTCTTTTTAATTTCAACACTATTAAATATTACATGTATGTATGTATGTAAAAAAAATGTGTATTTCCATTACAGATTTAGGTCTTAAATTTCATATAAGGTGGTATTAAAAAGGTCTTTAAAAGTCTTAAATTTAACTTGTTCATGTCTGCAGAAACCCTGTAAAAGAAAATACACGGGGCAACTTTTTGAGCAATGTTGCCGGGCAACTTTGACCTATGTTGTCATCAACGGGCAACCAGGTGAGACACAGGGCCCACGACTGATCTAAAGTATCCACATAGAAATTTGTTACCCATTCTCAATAAGAAAGTGGCCAAGCAACATTGCTCAAAAAAGTTGCCCCCATGTATAATCAGCCTAAGAATAATTTGTTTGAGGATGGATCCATACTACACTAGTCACACTGTATGATTTGATTCATTTAAAAACAGAACCAGTTCATACGAGTCATTAGTTTGGACTACACTGGCAGCACTCAATGTTTCTGATTCACTAAAAAGAACCAGCTCATAGGATTCAGGAGTTTGTTCAGGAATCGGATTACATTGTTTGATTGATTCACTAATAAGACTTATAAGGTTCATTTAAGTGTGATATTTCATTGCATTGGTAGAATAACTTAAAAACAGAATGTTAAAAGAACAGAATACCATATAAACCATTTGGTTTTGGTAGTCTGGACTAGTCATTTAGACAACCCACAGTCTATTTAATTTTGGATGTCTCTTAGTTCACTTGTGTTCAATCTCCCTCCATTAGTTTGCCAGACTCAGCCAGCTGACTCAAAGTGAGGGCATTTCGGCTCCAGCTCCAGACTTCCTCTTTGAACTGCAGTACTGTGATTTGCTCAACTCCAAGTTCGAGAGGACGCGGGCCGGACGAGAGCTCATCTATGCATTCCACGGCAGCAGACTGGAGAACTTCCACTC
This sequence comes from Sinocyclocheilus grahami, assembly GCF_001515645.1. Lineage (NCBI taxonomy): Eukaryota > Metazoa > Chordata > Actinopteri > Cypriniformes > Cyprinidae > Sinocyclocheilus > Sinocyclocheilus grahami. Next base: position 1,270,554 of record NW_015505378.1, read on the forward strand.
CATCATACACAACGGATTACACTGCCATCTCAATAAGGTCAGGACGTGCTGTGCTGGTGGATGATGCTCTCCAGGCAGGCTTTTTGATTGTTATAGAGGACTGCAAATAAGACGTGTTTGACTCTCCCTTATCAGTTCATGTTTAGATGATATGTGTGAAAATGATCATTATAACTCCAGTGTTTGTTGGTTCAGCAGTTACACTGTAATTAAAAATGATGTAAGCCACTTATCTTTGGTTATGATTTGAGATTTCAGACCTCACTGTTTGGGGAGGGCACATACCTGACCAGTGACCTCAGCATGGCCATCCTTTACAGTCCCCACGGTAACGGATGGAGGGAAAGCGTTCTTGGGCCTTTGATCAGCTGTGTTGCCTTGTGTGAAATCATCGATCATCCTGATGTGAAGTGTCAGGTGAAGAAGAAAGGTAATGTGTCAGGTGACCAGCTGTATACAATAACGGTCAAAAGTTGTGATTATTCTCTTATATATAAGAGAATTGATAAGTCTCTTATGCTCTAAAAATATGGTAAAAACAGTAATATTGTGAAATCCTTGCTTAGTTAAAGTGTTAATTTCTTTCACAAAAAAAAGGTAGTGTAAATGTTTAAGCTGTTGATGTGTTCATTGTTGATCAGTTCAGAAATCAAAAATCAACATTTTCAGATCTGTGAGCCATTCCCGTTTACAAATAACACGACAATAAATAAAAGAAAATGAGATAAGTCTTCTTTTTTTACTATTACATATCACATTTTCATAAACCAGCCAGAACATTTTTTTAATATGCATGGTAAATTAAAATTCTGGTTGATACTGACAAGCCAGTCTTTTTTTTTTTTTTATGGCCGATGCTTGCTTTCCTAAATAAATGAAAAATAAAACATTATTTAATAAATAAAAAGGCACCTGTCAGATTGTCCCTTTCTAAATATATGGCTCTGTGACCAATTATGCATAGTTTTCTAGAATAAGGGGATGGCACATCTTAGCCCACTCTCCCCTACTGTATTTTTTTCACATGTGAAACAGTGTGCAACAATCTTTCCATCAGTAATATGCTACGTCATTTTCAACAAAATAAAAACAATCAAACAATGATTTGATTTTTATTCCAATTTTGTGTAAAATTACCATCCAGTAAGATCCCATTCCAGCTGACATCTAAATTCATCTCTTGTTGTGTGTGTTTCAGACTCCGAGAGCATTGACCGTAAGCGTCTGAAGGCCAGGAACAGTGAAGGTGGTGAGGTGCCCGAGAAATACTTTGTGGTGACCAACAACGAGCTTCTGAGAGTGAAGTACCTGCTGGTGTATTCTCAGAGACGCTACCGATCACGGTGAGACCGGAGTTACGCCGGCATCTTTATTCACATGATTGTTGCGTTTCAACTGATGTCATGACTTACTTTGTAGTACTTTCATAATTCAAAACACTTAAAAAATAAATAAATAAAAAGTTCACTCAGAATAAATTTTCTGTCAACATTCTGTTTTCTGTGTTTTGAGTAATGTACCGGTCACACTTTTCCATACAGTTACAGTGAATAAGAGACTAGAACTTTAAAAAGGGTGCATAGCTTTATCAACTGATTCACTGAAAAGCTCTTGACTCGAAAGAATGAATCGTGGATGGATATCAAGATTTTCAGTGAATAACAGCTTAAACGTTCATCAGTTTCTCACACAAAGCTATCATATGACTTCAAAAAAACTTGGAATATTGCATTTTAGTGAAATGGTCTACTTTTAGGATACTTTTATGGTGATTTTGTATAATTTTGAAGCTTGATAGACCCAATTGTCGTTAAAGGAATTGTTCATCCAAAAATGTACACACCCTCAGGCAATCCAAGATATAGATGAATTTGTTTCTTTGTCTGAACAGATTTGGAGAAATGTTGCCTTACATCACTTGCTCACCAGTGGATCCTCTGCAGTGAATGGGTGCCGTCAGAATGAGAGTCCAAACAGCTGATAAAAACATCACAAGTAATCCACACCACTCCAGTCCATCAAATAATGTCTTGTGAAGTGAACAGCTGCATGTTTGTAAGAAACAAATCCATCATTAAGGCATTTTTAACTTCACACCGTTGCTTCTGGCTAGAATACAAAGTACCCTAACCGTATTACTGCTTTCTCCAGTGGAAAAAGTTGTCTCTACTGAATCAGGAGAGAAATATGCACAGATCAAGCACGTTTATGAGTCAAAACAGTCCAAAGCACGTCTAAACAAATATGTTGGTAGATTTTCATGTTGAGAGGACAACGGGATGGACTTTTCCACTGGAGGAAGCGTTATTATGGATTATGGACTTGTATTTTAGCCGGAAGAAATGGTTTTAAGTTGAAAACGTCTTGATGGATTAGAAACGCAAGCTTTTCATTTCACAAGACGTTAGGTGATGGACTGGAGTGGTGTGGATTATTGTGATGTTTTTATCAGCTGTTTGGACTCTCATTCTGACGGCACCCATTCACTGCAGAGGATCCACTGGTGAGCAAGTGATGTAATGCAACATTTCTCCAAATCTGTTCCCATGAAGAAACAACCTCATATACATCTTGGACAGCCTGAGGCAGAATTGTCATGTTTTCCTATTTGTTTTTCTAACTTGCTGTATAAAATGATGTTCTGTTCTGATTCCAGACATGCTCAAGGGACTTCGTGGCTCGTCAGACATCATTTTGCCATCATGATGGGCCTGTATCTCCTGCTCCTCATATTCATCGGTGCCTTCAACTCGTCTGCTTTTCAGTCATTCTGGCACAGAATGTTCCGGTGACCCTGACCGCACACATCACATAAACTCTCACGTCCAAAGTGCCTTTTACTCACAAAGACTATCATGAAAGAGGGAAAAAATATACTCAGGAACGATTTTCTTCGGGCTCAACATGACATTCCTTGATTTTCACACGCTATTTTATTTACATTACTTAGATTTGCATAAACACGGTGCATCTGTCAGAGGTAAAGCTGCAGTATCAGCATTAATGTTAGCATTTTGCTCATGTGCAGATGCTGCCGAGCACCAAGAATGTTACATGATAGCATGTAGCCTGTTTTTACTTTTTGAATGATGGGATCACTACATTAGCTACCAAATGATGAAGACAAAAGCGCTGTCTTAACCTGCCTTTTCAACCTAGACATTGGCAAATTTGCTGCTTATATTAAAAATAATCATGTAGGGAGATCTGTGTGCTTTTATATTGGATATTTTTCAGTTTTGGGGCAAATATAGAAGTTCACATGTTCTTAGACTACCGTACTGTGTCTAGATCAAGTCAACTATGCAGAGGACCCATGCTATGGTGGTCAGTATCTTTAAAACGGTAATGAAAATGAGTCTTGATATTGCATAAATGTCTTGAATAATCCAGAGGATTTGAATTGTGAAATTATTGAAATAAATAAATGCAGCAATGTTACATTGTGTTTCTTAAGGCAGAAAATGTCACTTAAGAGTGACATATTGGCTGTTGTTTAAGTTTATGGCTCTTGGCGCGCTGAACGTTTTGTCTGGCCATTGTTTTTATCAGTTGAAAACAAAAGCAGTAATATGTGACCGATAACAAAAGCGGTGTGTTTTTCATCTTGAGAAGCGGAGACTCATTTGTGTGCACTTGATTAGCTCTATTTTTAAATAAGTTTTTACATTTTGAGTTTAGTGGTGGCCATATAATAACTTGCTTTCATGCATAAAGTTAAATGCATTAATGCATATATTTAAATCACTGTTAGTATAATTAAGAAAAAGTTATTCAATATTAAAAAATTCATAAAGTGCATTTTGTTACATGTTTGAAAGCATATTATAAACAGTATTTCATGCGTTATCAGAATGAACCATTTCCTTCCTTTATGCAGTTTCATATGAGTCCTCTGAAATTAAAATACAGTTTTATTTTTTTAACATTCGCACATACAAATATTAGAATACATCATTTAAAAAAACTGACATGATTATGACAAAAAATATTATTGGTAGGCATGGAAATGCAGTTTTAACATGTTTTAAAAACACTGTTTTAGATTGTATAGCAAAAGCTGTACAAGAATAATGCAAGTAATTTCACAGCATTAATTTTTTAAATAGTACTGAAATGCATTATTAAAAATAGCTGCCTTTTATGCTACATTTTACAACTGGATTACATTATTTGGATTCCTCTTTAAATGTAGAATCAGTTGGCTGCAGTTGTACAGGTAGGGGCCAAACACACAAAGAATCCCTCAGAGTTATTCTGTTGAAAGAATATATATTAATATTATTATATACATAATATTAAATCATAATATGTATAATACCAACAATGAAAATATATTAGAAATATAAGCGAATTTTATATCTATATAGATATGAATGGATTGATATGAAATAAATAAATATATATAAACAAATTACATTACATATAAAATAAATTATAAATAAAACTTTATAAAATTAGTTTGAGTATATTCATCATTTATTTTGTCTTTTTATAATTTGTCTTTTTTTGTCTATATATATATATATAGTTCAATGTATAAATTAAGTTTCAAATTTAAGTGAATTTTCAGTGAATTTACAGTTCAATCAAAGCATTTTGTTGTAATCAAAAGAAACCATATTGTAACCAACACAGAAATAAACAGAAATATATTTCATATTTATGTCAAAAAATAATGATAAAGCATAACTCAGGAATGAAATTCACCTGTAGGTTCTGGTGGCAGATGAGTGGATGTTTTTCTTCGGTCAGGTGTCCTCGCACACACCTGCCGAAGCGATGCAGACACACATGATCTGTTGGAGAACAAGACTGAGGACAAGATGGAGGTCTGAGAACCAAGCAGCTGGAGCAGGTTGTGTGCTGGCAGTGACCTCCACACTCACGCTTCTCCAGCGATACAGACCTGCACCCGAGAACCGGTCATTCATCAGAGACACTGGAACAGATTAATCAAAAATCAAGACTTCAAGCAGAAATTACCTGGCTGAGCATATTTCATTGGGATTTGCCTTGCAGAACTCCCATGTGCACTCAGGTCTGCAAGTGTTGGCTTTGAGAACCTCCAACACTGTTTGGAAATACAAATCCGAAATCAACAACAAAGCCTTGCAAAAAGTGCCAAATAATACAATATATTGTGAAATACTCAAAGAAAAAAACAGACAATAAAATTGATGGAATCCCGTTACAATACGGATGCAGTTCTTCAGGAAAGATTGGGGATTTCGTCACCGTCTAGATAAGAACAATCAGAGCTTTGCTTTTATGGGAAAGTGCTCTGAGATCAAAAGAATCCTTGACTGCCCGTATCTCTTTTCACATTTCATAAATTAGATTAACCTTGATGGTGCCATTTTCAAGAGTGTGAACATGAACGTAAAGTTAATCCATAAGCAGGTGCACTCGGCATGAATAGATTGTACCACAGGGGTTTTCATACTTTTAGATGGAAAGAGAATCTTCAGTGAAAATGAGTAAACATTTATTTATTTATTTTACTGAAATTTTCAGCAGACGCTCAAGCAACCGCTTTGTGGCTCTCCAGTGGGTCACTGGACTCCAGTTTGAAAACCCCTGTTGTATTATATATTAAAATAAATAATTAAAAACTATTCTAAAATAAATAGTATTATTTTTGCAGTATAATTCACAGGGTTCCCACTTTTATTATTAACATATTTCTAAGACGGGTTCACTCATTCATGACTTGAAGCATTTTAACAAAGCGCAAAAAAGGGAGGGGGGGTGTCTAATACAATAAAAAAAACAATAAAAAATGCCATTTTTGATTAAATTAAATATTGAATTCAGAAATTTACTAGAGAAATCTTCATGATTTTTCTTGAAAATATTATTCATTTCCATGACTTTTCAAACCTGGTACTTCCTGATATTTCCATGTTTTTTCAAGATCATGTGAACCCTGAATTCAAAAAGCAACTTTACACTCCTAAAAATAAAGATTTCACTGTGATTCCATAGAAGAACCATTTTTGGTTCCTCAAAGTTCAGTGAAAAAACAGTTTTCTTAGTGTGAAGAACATTTTAATACCATTTTCTAAAGAACCCTTTTCCACTATAAATAACCTTTTGTGCAATAGAAAGATTCCAAGGTTCTTCATGGAACCACAGAAGCCAATAAAGAACCATTATTTTTAAGAGCGTAGACTTGCAGGATTCTACGTAACATCTAGACCAGGGGTGCCCAAACTCGGTCCTGGAGGGCCGGTGTCCTGCAGAGTTTAGCTCCAACCCCAATTAGACACACCTGAACCAGCTAATCAAGCTCTTACTAGGCATACTAAAAACTTCCCACCAGGTGTGTTGAGGCAAGTTGGAGCCAAACTCTGCAGGCCCTCCAGGACCGAGTTTGGGCACCCCTGATCTAGACAGATTAACTTGACATCTCCAGCGTTAGTGGTACCTGATTTGCAGGTTCCCTTACGTTCTGCCTCTGGTTTTCCATCAGTTTCTTCTGGGTAAATGCAAACCAGCCCTTCATCGCATTTCCCCAGGTAGTCCCAGGTGCCTCCACAGCTTTCTCCCACAAGTTTGGCACAGGCTGGACAACAACCACAGATCCCAGTGGTGATTCCACCCTGACACTGGAGCTTCAGTGCTCGACGAGGGGAACAATGGATGCGTTCGCAGGGCGGACAGTGCAAGGCTTGGAGGATCTGCTTGCCCTCCAAAGTGGACATCTCCACAGCCATAACCAGCCACAAAAACACCAAGATTGAGAAGACGCATGGACTCATGGTTGGATTTCACATTACTGAGATGGGTCACCTTTTATATAATAGTCCTCACAACCGAGACCACATTTTACAACCACACACACTCAAAAGAAATCATTCAACTTCACAGCAACAAACTTCCTCCCTTCTTCACAACCAATGGATGATGAAGTGTTACGCTTGTTGAGTCTGGATTTGCTGTTAATTATCCCCAAGTCTTATCTTTACAATCGCTCTGTTGTTTTCTTTTTGTCTGAAAACCAATAAGTTGGACCAAGCGAAGAAGACTGGACCCTTTGTGCACAGGTCACGTGACCAATAGCAGTGGGTGCAATTCACAGTGTGATCGAGATAATCTGCCACGAGCAACAAGGACAAGATTAGGACATTGGCAGGTTATCTGAGAAGACCTGTGTGCAACTTTTTCATAAGCTGGTACACAATAAAACGCCGCTTTCAATCTGGCGTACAGTTTTCAGAACAGAACAGTTCTTCAAACAATCTCAAAGGTCATACCTTGACCGCTTTATACTTAATAAACGTCTACTGTAGATCAAATTATTAGATGATAAAATTTTGCATAAATGCAATTTTTAATGTGGGTTTTTTTTCATAAATTTTTTTCTGGTTAAATTAATGCAAAGTACAATAAAGATGACCCTTTTTACTTTCTTAATACAAATTCCTAGTCTTGTGAATGATTTATCAGTGATAAATTCATGCAAAGAATAAAAGAGTCAATGACTTTTTTTGTCCTGATGTATAAATGTATTAAAAAATACATTAGAAAAAAAAGCTTACACACGCATACCATTATACACACCTTCTGATGAGTTTAATTTCTTCATGAAAATTAATTTTGACATTTTTATAAAGTCAAACATGTCAGAGTGGTACAACTGTCCTAATATTGTAATGTAGAAAAAAAATCTTGAATGTCAAATTAAGGAGATAAAACGTGGTCAAACACTTTTACAGTATTTTGACTTCACGGAAGTTGCAGAAGTAGCCAGTGCCACTGATCTTTTCTTCCATATTGTGAAGCATATCCGAGGGTAATGGATAATGAAAAAAGTAAGGTGGGGAATTGATTCTATATTTCGGTTGTTGGATTTTGAGCACTCAAAAATGAATGTGAGCTTGGAGTCGATTGTGGGCGGGGTTTAAGCCAGTCCCTCCAAAATTTTGCAATTCTGTGATAGCAGAATTGAATGTAAAATCAAGCAAACTCACACTTCACAGCAGATAGCATTTTTAATGCTATTTTTCTGAAAGAAAAGATAAACTGAGGAAAGCAATATTAACTTAATATTAGCTATTAACAAATTATGTTCTTACTGCCACGAACACTAATTATGCCAAAGGGAGCACAGAAGTAGTTGTATAGTGGTTTCTCTACACGGACTGTTTAATGCTGCTCAGAGGTGGCATTAACACGGCATCTGTGACTATATACTTCTATATTAGGATATTAATGCTATTTTTCTGAAAGAAAAGATAAACTGAGGAAAGCAATATTAACTTAATATTAGCTATTAACAAATTATGTTCTTACTGCCACGAACACTAATTATGCCAAAGGGAGCACAGAAGTAGTTGTATAGTGGTTTCTCTGCACGGACTGTTTAATGCTGCTCAGAGGTGGCATTAACACGGCATCTGTGACTATATACTTCTATATTAGGATATAGGTCAAAGCAGGCATAATTGAATCTGGCTTTTATGTAGCATTGCATCTTTACGTGAAATTGCATCTTTAGGGAAGTCGTGGCCTAATGGTTAGAGTTGGACTCGTAAGCCAAAGGTTGCGGGTTCGAGTCTCGTACCGGCAGGGATTGTAGGTGAGGGGAGTGAATGTACAGCGCTCTCTCCCACCTTCAATACCACGACTGAGGTGCCCTTGAGCAAGGCACCGAACCCCCAACTGCTCCCCGGGCGCCGCAGCAAAAAATGGCTGCCCACTGCTCCGGGTGTGTTTGCTCACTGCTGTGTGTGTGTGCACTTTGGATGGGATAAATGCAGAGCACTAATTCCGAGTATGGGTCACCATACTTGGCCACAAGTCACTTCACTTTCACTTTACTGTGAAGCAGGAAAAAAATGCCACAAATATCACTGCAGCAAATTCAGTCATTTTAGGCCACAAAAATCATGAAAAAAAGTTCCACAAAATCCTGGTGGGACTGTTTAAGTGGATTAGATGATTGGAGAAGTCCAGAATGCCACCAGCGAGAAGTCTAAAAATATATATATATTTAAGGATAAATCATTCACAATAAGATTAATAAATTCTGTCATCATTTACTCACCCTCAAGTTGATGGTAGCCATTGAATTCCATTTTCACTTAACTGTGAAACAGGGAAAAAATGCCACAAATATCACTGCAGCAAATTCAGTCATTTTAGGCCACAAAAATCATGAAAAAAAGTTCCACAAAATCCTGGTGGCTGTTTAAGTGGATTAGATGATTGGAGAAGTCCAGAATGCCACCAGCGAGAAGTCTAAAAATATATATATATTTAAGGATAAATCATTCACAATAAGATTAATAAATTCTGTCATCATTTACTCACCCTCAAGTTGATGGTAGCCATTGAATTCCACAGTATGTAAAAAAAATTCTATGGGAGTCAATGGCTACCGTCAACTGTTGGTTACCAACATCTTTCAAAATACTCAACATAAAAAACTCAATACAGGTTTGAAGCAACATGAGGGTGACTAAATGATTAGTTTTCATTTGTGGGTGAACTATCGCTTTAAGTCTGATCAACAGCATTCCATTCTGTCAATTACCACGTAATTATGATCCATTCCTCAGCTAAGAATAAAAGACAATATAAGAAGCAAAAAAGACAAAACAATGGATTTTAAGCAACTTTTATTAAATTAGATCTTTATAAAACAGTGCAGAGTCCTATCATCGGCTTCACTGATCGTAAGTCTCTTTGAAGCATGTCTGTCACTGCAAGTTGTCGAAAAAATGGAAAGCCAAACACCTGAAAAGACCCTATGTCAACGTTCAGTCCCTTTTACATTAGCAGATCACACTCATTCATTGCTGGCATGGTTGAGGTCAAATTAGTAACTGCATAATGTGCTGCATTGAAAACATGTTAAATTCGTTAATATTCACGTATTTCGCTCTGCAAAAATTGAGGTAATGCTAATAACGCTGCAATGTATCTTCAAAACAGTTCATTTAGAGTGATCCTTTTGGTCTTAGACTTTTCATGTAATGCATTACGAGCTACAAACATAAAGGCGTTATTTTCAAAGCATTCTGCTTACATTAGGTACGCTACACTATAGATTTACTTATCTAAACAAATGAGCTTGTCTACGAACAAAAAATGAAACGTCTGATTGTAGACATGATTTATAAACCAGGAGACTAACATATCACCACTGTAGGCTGTATAGGTTGAGTTAATCGGCTTGGTTTGCAAAAGGAACATCCCATTCAAAAAGGATACCGACCGAAGCAGATCCAAGGACAGATCAATCCGGACCGAAATTTGCATAGAATGTCATTTATTTTCAAGAAATAGCAGTCACCGAACAATAACACTGTTGCCTGGACTGTGATGATTAATCGATACTGCAGATTCACATTTGTGAGAAGAGCCCCATTTTATCGGGTTTATTATTCCGACAAACATTGACCTAAATTCACAGATTAGAGAAAAATACAGCAGTTAACTGATTCTCTGCATAAACCTCTTTGAAGAGAGAGTGTGCATTGCGTGGGATGGCGTTCAGAGATTTCTAGCATGGTTCTGGTAGTGGGCCTGACTGGGGGGTAAGGTCATGCTGTTAAAGGTGTGTGGTTCAGAAATCAGCAAACGCTATCAATGGGTTAAGCCTTGGTCACATGAAATCCTCGTAGTCTTGTGCATAACCACCGCCGAACTCCCCGTAGTTTGCGAGATCATCTTTCATTGTGGCTTTTAAACCTCCTCCTGGTAAAACTCCCTTCTTTTTCTTTTTACCTTTGTTTGCCTATTCAATAAAAAATATAATATTTAGGACCATAAAAAATTTCAATAAAATACAAATTGTACATATGGTATGGTATATAGGAGTATTTTACATAAAAAGATAAAGCATCGAGAAGAAAAAAAAAATTCCTTGAGTTAGTAATTGTTTGCTATTGAATGAATGGTTTACCCAAAAATTAACATTTGCTAAAAAATGTACTCCGGCCAACCAGATAAAACAGATTTGAAGAAATGTAGCATTCCAGCAGTGAATGGGTGCCGTCAGAATGAGAGTCCAAACAGCTGATAAAAAAATCACAATAATCCCCATCACTCCAGTTCCTCTATTAATATTATAAATATATTTACACCCAGAACTATAAGTCAACTGATAAAAAAAAAATTAAACTAATACTTACGAGGTGAAAATGCATTTTGGGAGAAAACAACAACAACAATGTTCAGTTTGTCACCTACCAAATTATGCATTTCATATCACTGTACCTGACTTTTTTTCCTCCTTCTTTTCTTCCTCTTCATCATCATCCCAATTATCCTACATGGAAAATGAATTTAAACCACAAATTAGGACATTTCGTGATGGGTAGCATGAAGATAAAAGATTAACTGGACATCATTCATTTCACAGTTATAAAGTTAATCTGTCCTATTATGAAGAAGGCAAACTACTTTGAGACAGTAAGATAATTTGAGATGAGCAACAGGTGATATTGATATTATATTTTGCTTTGAAAAGGCCAAGTACAGTAAATTAGACACTAACTACACGCTACAAAGGTGTGGCTTTAGCATTAAAGGGGTCATATGATGCTGCTAAAAAGAACATTATTTTGTGTATTTGGTGAACTGCCGGCATTGTAGTCTAACGTTACTCAACCAGGATCAGTAAACAGTCCTCCATAAAATGTGCTGGACACATCTGGATATTTGGGTTAAACTGTTCTGGAACAGTGTGGTAAATACCACTGATTTGTAGTCGCGTCCTCTTTTGGAAGACCAAACAAAGTAGTTTTGCTTTCACAACGAAGCACACAGCGGCCTAGCATGAGCGGAAGCCCCGGCTTAGCGTGAGCAGAGGCCGGGGGCTAGAGTGAGCGGAGGCGGCGGGGTCGAGAACGGCGCGGCCGGCGGATCCGACGAAGGAGCGGCAACCACATGTGACGGACCCCGGGCTGGACTCCGCTCGTCTTCACGACATGGCGGCAGCAACAATACTACAGCGAGAATACTAAAAGTTACACCTTTCTTTGCGTGAACATTTGTGCGGCGTTATGCAAATCTTCCCACATAGTGAGGTAGATATGTGGGGGCGTGTTAGAACGAGCCGTTTTAGGTAGGCGTGGCTGACTCTTAACTTTTATAAAGAATATCTCTTTGGATTTGAGACTTTAGTCTTTGCAACTTTACAGATCTTCTTTATGCACCAAGAGCGTGTAACACTCCAAAGAGAAAGGAAAAATTTAAATTGCATCATATGACCCCTTTATATTAATATAATTGCTATGATTTCATTCCCTGACTTAAGACAGCAGGTGTACGCCTATGCTAATAACTAACTTAACTGGACACATATTACGCTAAAGCTCATCCTCACCGCGCTGTTTTTACACTCTTGAGTTAGCTAACTGTAACTTCTTGGCAGATGAGAGACTTTCTCAACTGTTAAAGAATAAACACAATTTTTGATTCGCGAACGACAAATAAAGCATTCGCTACTAACTTTCACGTCGTCGTCTTCATCCTCGCCCTCCCATTTGTCATGAACTGCCGCCTTTTTGATAGGCTCCTCGGTCTCGAAACTATCCGCGTCTTGAAAATAACAGCGTGTTTAGACAGATTACTTAATGACAGCCGTGATTCATGATGACAGTCTATTAGATAAAACATATTAATATAAATTCGTACTGTCAGAAAATAAAAATAACGGTAGAGTTCAGTGAAATTCTCACCCCAAGAATCGGCGTCCGCCATGATGTCGGAGTGGCTGAGGGAAGTGAGGGCGTGAAGCACACCGCACTGCACGAAGACTTCCAGAAATGTCAAAATAAAGGCCCTCAGTCGCATATGTAAGGCATGGCTCTCTTCAAAGCTAATAAATTGTGTAATATGAAGAATAGTGTTCCTAAATAGTATCAGTTTATTAGCTTTTTGTAGCTTTTACTCCATGTGTGTTAACCTTGTGGTCATCTACCCTGATAGCACATGTACATCACTGAGGTGTCTATTTGACATCTGCAAGACCTATTTTGTAGTGTTTGCTCATCTGCAATACATCTATAAGATGATACCTATCAGATATAGATGTTTAGAAGATGTCTTTAAGATGTTTGTGTATGTAAAACTGAGATGTTAAAGACGTCTATCAGATGTTTGTACACAGCAGATGATTTCCAGATGAAGCGATCTTTAACAGACAGCTTGCAGACATATGTGTGCTATCTGGGTAAATAGTATCAGTTTATTATATTTTTGTGGCTTTTAGTCCATGTGTGTTAGCCGTCTGCAAGATGTCTGTTAAAGATCGCTTCATCTGGAAAGAATCTGCTGTGTACAAACATCTGATAGATGTCTTTAAGATGTCACATATGTTTTACATACACTCTAAATCATACACATCTTAAAGACATCTTCTAAACGTTTATTTGACATCTGATAGGAAACGTCCTATAGACGTATTGCAGATGAGCAAACACTCTAAAAATACTTTTTGCAGATGTAAATGCAGACGTGGACCCCTAGTAGTCCTTGACGTAAGGCCAGGGGGTCCGTATAAAGTATTAATTTTTGTATAAATTGTGTATATTTTGACATGACATGTTCCCATGAAAGAAAAATCCAATATAGCTGATGATATGGCCAAATACTGGACAAGTCAGCTAACTTGAATTATACTTGACTGCATTTGGTCCTCACAAAGACACAAATGATACATAGATGAGTCAATTTTGTTCTGGGGGTCCTTGAGGATGGTTCTGAATTGGACTGGGGTACGGTACGCCAAAAGGTTGAGATTCACTGCTATAGTGCACTCATAACAAAATGAGCTTTTAGCAGATATAAGCTCCTATACACATTTAAAGTTTACTTTCTTCTTAAAAATGGACCAAAATGTTGATGATCTCATCCTACACTACGCCGATTTCGTCCAATCAAATTCTCACTACAGTGTCCCTCCCTCCCCCTGCAACCAACTAAATATTTGTGGGCAAAATCCAGTCTTTTTAATAGGAATCCATGCAGTTTGGAATTTTGCGTGAGGGTGAAACATTTCCTCACACAGATTTTGCATTGGGTTCAACCCCTGATAGCACACGTACATCACGGAGACATCTATTTGACGTCTGCATTTACTGTACATCTGCAAGACATATTTTTAGAGTGTTTGCTCATCTGCAATACATCTATAGGGCATATCCTATCAGATGTCAAATAGACGTTACGTCTTTAAGATGTTTATGATTTAGAATGTATATTAAACTGACATCTTAGAGACGTCTATCAGATGTTTGTACACAGCAGATGCTTTCCAGATGAAGCGATCTTTAATCTTGCTGACGTATGTGTGCTATCTGGGACTGGTCATGTGAATTCGCCATGTTGACCAACAGAAAGTTGCTTGGTTTGAAAGTGACTTTTGAGCTGTGCTTCATATACCACTACACTATTGACAATAGACAACAGATGCTTTACCAACGAATTTTCATCAAAATCTTGCTAATTTGATCACGCTTTAACAAGTAGCAAATCCTGCACTCTCCGAAATCCCTGCCTATACCCTTATATAGTGCACTATTTGAGGGAACAGCCATTGTTGTGGTGTCTGAAACCATTACATAAATGAGTGCACTCATTCAATCGCATAATACACTGCAGTAACAACCAATGTACACTCAACGGCTGGCAGTTAAAAATACCTATGCACGGTGTGGGTTGTACAGGAATTTATTCGGCGTGATGCATACAGTGCATGGGTAGCCGTTAGCTACACTCATTATTGAGGTGAATTATGGGATTGAATGAGTGCACATAATGTCCATTATGGACAAATGGCTGTCCCCTCAAATAGTGCACTATATAAGGGTATAAGGGTTGGGTTTTGGACACAGCTGGGATTGTACTGTTTTGCATACTACATACTGTAACATATGCTTTATAAAGTGTGCAGTATGCAGTGTATACAGATGTAGTATGCACACAATTACAGTTCTCTTCCTAGACTTTAATAGTAGCTACAGTTGTCCTTTGTATTATTTTTTACATTTGTTGACATTAGAAATGGAATTTCCTGTTATAGCGATTAAATGTTTTTATCGTTGCTGTGTTTGACTGTCTCTTTAAAAAATAAAAAAAAATAAAAAAACACTCATAAAGCGCTTCATTGTCCCGGGATGCTGAGGGTGTGTGTATAAGCTACATCCACGTTCCTCAGCATCTGTGGTTCGTTAAAGACATGTCCTAATATTTGCTCTGTAAATGTCTGAGCAATACAACGAACAGTATATATTTGGCTGAGCAACGCCAAACTGGCTCCGGTAAGCATTTGTTCGTTTTAAAAGCTTATCGTCGGTATTAAAGTATGTGGTAGCCGCTTCGATTTTAGTCAGTTTTATATTAACTGCCCTGAAAGACAAAATACACATCCTGCTAAAGCTCATCGCCACATGTTATTGTGATGTTATTAGAGTGAGTGCAGGTCTTAAGCGCGTGCACATGCATGTGGCGTCTCAGTGACAATGAAACGGCGTCGTATCTTTATATTCTCTGCATATGAGGCGGGCAAATGTTTCCTATGATGTTATGTGCAGAAACAAGAATATTTTGTCCTCGATTTTAAGGATTAGAAGTTTGTATTCATTTGGGCTGTTGGGAGTCCTGGTCGATGGGTGTTGCAGTAATTCCGTCTCGAGATCACCGCTGGATATGAGGCTTATTTGGTGCTGAAGGAGGTTCACTGAGAAACTTTTCAAAGCATTTAAAATTCAGAATTGCAAGAATGTTTTGTGAAGCTGTTATATATGGCAATAGCTGTAAAAAAAAAAACCCTGAGGGGTTTTCTGACCATACAACCATGCTGAAAATGCATCTTAAACCTGCATAAACTGCTTTCGTGGTCTTTTGGCTGGTTTAGAGGGGGTTTTGGGCTCTTAGATGGTGTTGGTCACACTTAGAGACCAGCTAATACAGCTCAACACCAGCTTGGCCAGGTTTGAGACCAGTTTAAACCACCTAAGGCCAACAAAGCTGTAGTTCTTGCTTAGGCTGATAATTGTATTTATTTATTTCAGTAGGGAACTGTCCAGACAAAAGCATTTACATTTAGATGAGACAGCAACTCCCTGCAGATCTAGGTTGTACTTGCACCTTTAAATTTCAGACCATGTCTGACAGATTCTGTGTTTGTGTAATTGTCCTTTACCAGACCATTTACTTTGTCAGATGTGAGCACATCCTTGTATTTTCCTTTTCTTTTAAGCAATCTTTTAACCAGTTATTAACAGTATACATCTGATCAAAAAGTAATAGAAAATATGGAGATGTAATTTTAAATATGTGGTTTCTAGGCCTGGAAAAGTCTTTGAATGTCATGGAAATTTATGATGAATCACGAATCCCAAAACATAGAAATGTATTGTTCAAAATGTGTGTGAACCCCTGTAAATGCTATATAAATTTAGTGGGCAAAAGATGTGGGAACCCTGCTTGTAGTTCAAGTGACATCAAGAAACATAATCTATATAAATCTAAGTTTTAGTGCATTCAGATACTGAAAATTGTTGATTTCGAACCTATTTAATTCACAAAGGCTGCGATTCAATTAAATAAATATATGCGCTGCGGGTTTAATATGCACTTTATTTATATGATTGTAGGTTATGGCTCTGTTCACAGTAAATGCTGCTCCACACAAGATAAAAAAAATAAAATGAAAATGTAAACCATCGCTCTGAGTTTGCATGTTTTGATGTCCACATGCTCTTGTTCAAGAAATGACAGTGTAGCATTTCTATCATAAAGAAGTGGACAAATATTAAAGATTAAGTGGACATTTGAATTAAATATTGTCTAGTCAATATTAAACAAGGATTAGATCGCACTATAATGTGTAAAAAGAGTTAAAAAAAACTTTTAATTTGCAAAAAAAGTTATGATTTATTGTTTTATTACATTATGTATTTTAACTGTTTCGTACAAGCCCCCATGGCTGAGGACGAGGTGGATGAAGAAGAGACGGAGGAAGAAGCAGAAGAGGAGAACAGTGAAGAAGACAATGTTGGGTTTTTTCACTACGATGGGAAAGAAGCAGAGTTGAACAACAATGAGATCCCACATAAAGGTGCTTACGGCTTTCCCAGAGATGGCAGAAGTCGTCCTCAAGTTTCCAGTTGTGCTAAAGTGGGGCAAGCAAGTGATGCACTTAGTAACTATAGAAGGAATCAGGACATCCCCAAACACCTAAGGGATGTCCCTCAAGGGTCAAGTTGTCCTCCCAGGGATCCAATGGAAAGGGTACGGGAAGAGTGTGCCAGTGACTGTCCAAAAGATTGTGATGTCCCTGTGGTCAGAGAAGGTAGAGGAGACCCTAGAAAAAGTTTCAGATATAGAGGACATCAGTCGAAGAGAGTACACAAAAGAGACATCACTTACGAGGATGGTAGTGGGGTCAGCAATAAAGCTAAGTTTGCAGATCCAGAGGACAGAGGCGTTTGGAAAAAAAGAAATTTGCTAAAATACTCTAGAGAGGACGACAGGGACAGAGATGGGAAACATTCACACAAGCAAAGTAAAAGTCCTGGAGACAGCAAAAACACAGGACAGGACCATCCTGTTTGTAGTCATAAAACAAAGGGTGGAATAGAAAGAAAGAGCATTGGGGATGTTGAGGAAGAGCAGATTGAGAACAGATTTAAGACCAAACTCAGAATTTCTCCAAACAACTCAGGGAGGGACAAAGGTGCATCTAAACAGACAAATAATGGGAAAGAGGCTCCTGATAGTTCCAGGGCCTCTTCAACATCATCAGACAGGAGAAGCAGCCAATCCAGAGCCCATGTTAATACACCTGTACAGTCCCCAGTTAAACGGCTACATGAAGACTTGGCCAAACCTGATGAAAAGGAGAAGACAAGGCCTAATCAGGAACAGGTAACTG
>NW_015505378.1:1288459-1290242 GCF_001515645.1 Sinocyclocheilus grahami
AAATTTAGTGGGCAAAAGATGTGGGAACCCTGCTTGTAGTTCAAGTGACATCAAGAAACATAATCTATATAAATCTAAGTTTTAGTGCATTCAGATACTGAAAATTGTTCATTTCGAACCTATTTTATTGAACGATCTTCACATAAAAGGAAATAAAGGCACATTTCTGCACTGCTGAATAAGAAAGCTCTACGATTTAGACCATATGGGAAAAAACCCTCTGCAAATTCATTGATAGTCACTGAACATAAAGGAACATTGAGGAAGACAGGTATATCAGCCAATTAGAAGTTGCTTGCTGATCTAATAGCGATACTAATGTGTTCGATTACATGCTTCGACCAAGATCACATTTTCAGCTTAGGCTTGCTGTTTTTTCTTTTAAGGTCTGGGCCCATTTCCATAGTTTCTCTGAAGCTGCAAACTGTGAGTTGGCTAATTTATGAGGAATAAGAATCAATTTACTTTGCTACTTTTTATAAACCACATTAAATGCAGATATATTAGCAATCTGATCTCAACTACAGCTGAAAAACATATTGCTATCCCTGAACCTCCATGCTTTAAATATTTAGCAATACAATGGCCTACAAAAGTATTTTGACACTGAAACCATGCTTAAAGGTTTTAAACTTGGTTCAGTTGCTTAGTCTGAAACTGAGTTTGATTCCACTGCCCTCATGCTGTTTTTTGGGCCTTATGTAGGTATTCCTGTGGGTGTTTCCTGATTTTCAGTATCCCAAAGAAAGAAAAAAAAGGATGATTTCAAACTAAAAATATCAGTCCATCTGTGGGTGAAGGAAGCTTGTGTTGTATAAGGGGACAAATTAAGTGAGTCGCAATCAAAAGCTGGAGGCTGTATTTCCAGTGGGAATCTGATGCCTCTCATCAATAGTGAGGAATCCCTGGAGTGCAGGAAAATATCAGCATGTTTCCTGCTGATACACCTGCTGAATTGTGCAAATCTGTCTCCCTGATGCTGTGGTGTACTGTGCTTGATTTGGATGAGGTTGTTTTCCTCAGAGGTTTTAATACAGCTGAACTACAAAGTCAAAGTGTAGGTGTAAACTGTATATAGAATGATGCTATCTAATCAGTTTTTTAATATTAGCACACTTTATTCCAATGCATACTGTGTTGTCCCAAATATCAGATGCATACATCTTGAGAATTTCTTTATCTCTACTTGGCTATCAGTAGGCTATATGTTGCACTTTTGGTTAGTATGTCGTACTAAAGGACCAAAAATAACTTTTGGACTTGTCAAATTTAGAAAATGTACAGTTTAAATTTTCCCATATATTTTTCACAACAGGTTTAAGTTGGTTACAGTGACCAACAGAAAGCTGCTTAGGTTGAAAGTGACTTCTGTGTGAGCTGTGCTTAATACATCGCTGCACTATTGACAATAGACAATGGACATTTGTCCCACAAAATTTTGCCAGAATTAATGATACTGCAACTTAATAGTGAAATGCTTATCTTCCACTTCCATTGTAAAAATACACATTATGATTTTGATTAGGGCTGTCACGATTCCTCGATTAAATTTGATAATTTTTTACTCAATAATAAAAAATCCTCGATTGCATTTTGCCCGTGTTGATTAAGGGGAAAAATAATGGAAGTGGCACATTCCACAGACAAGAATCCATGAAAAACATAATTTATTAGACAGTTTTCTAAGGCTGCACGAAATATTAAAACCATTTTAAAATCATAATAAAAAGCATAGTGGTATTGTGAATTCACAAAGGCTGCGATTCAATTAAATAAATATATG
>NW_015505378.1:1291702-1292408 GCF_001515645.1 Sinocyclocheilus grahami
TTACCCACCAAGTAAATAAATACTCACCAAAACTTATTTTAACCACATTTGGCACTTTTTATTTAATTTTAAACTTTTTGTTTCAGGGCTGAAGGAATCCCACTTCTGTGGGGCTGATGAGGCCAGTCATGGCTCTCAGGAGAAGACTGGAGACCAGAGCCATTGTTTCAGAGCTCAACCCATCAGCCTCTAGCACTGAGCCTGAGGGAACTGAAAAGCTCTCGAGAGATGGAGTTGATCCAATTCCTGAGGAACTTGGACATGAAAAGCTGGATGTCCAGCCACCCTCACCTGTGCCAGCTAGGTTCTGTCTAAGTGATGGGTCTGAGGACGACTCTATCCGAGGCGAAAGTCCTCTTCAGCAGGACAGCATGGAGGAGGACTCACTGTCTGAGTATGATAATGTCGTATCAGGGGAAGAGAAAGAAGAAGAGGAGCATGATTACGAGGAAGATGAGGAACTGCAAACCGAAGCGGACAGGATGACCTACTATGTTCACTGTTGTCCTGAAGATGAAAGCTACATGGAAGGAATGGATTGCCATGAAGGTGCAGACAGTGCTGAGTGTCCTGACACGTCTCGGGATGTCCGGGATAGCTGTAAACCAGAGGAGGCTTGGGAACACACAGAAAGCTTTTACAAGGTTCTGCAGCAAGATGCAACAACGAAGGTCTTCAAACAACCAGAGCCTATCACAGAGACAAC
>NW_015505378.1:1295792-1297431 GCF_001515645.1 Sinocyclocheilus grahami
AAAGTTTGTGATACATTCCCTAAAAATTTAGTTGTCCTGTTTCTGCTTATATGTATACTCCTCAAAATGTATAATCCTTCATATATCCAAGTGTATCCACATCTAAACCGTCAATTGTTGGGCCCTTGAAAGGTGAAACTGTAACTGCTACAACTGACTGGCTATGGACAAAATAGCACTGCCATCCACTCATTTTTTGGTTTCAGTCCTATGCTTTCAACAATAATCATGTCTTGTCATGTCAATTATAAATTGTACCTATAGGCCTAATCACAATATAATAATTTTCTGTTTCAATGTTTCTACAGGTTTCTCAGAGTAGTCCAGAGGAAAGTTGTACAGGGCCACCATCTGGACAAAAGAGACCGGCAAGTTAACTAGTTATATGCTGAATAATAATAGAATACATGCTATGGGACAAGTTATAACCTGTAACAGGATCTGTAACTTAAATATTGTTTTGCTTTTCAGCAGGCCCAGAGAAATCCCTCTTTCCCAAGCTTTGTGGATAGTAAGTTCTGTTTTATTTAAACACAATTGAATATTGTGTCTCAAACCTTTAAAGATTTGAAAAATGCATGATAAATTGGAATAGTATTGATATTAGAGTTAGGTTCAGAGTATTAGCTCAAATTTCAGGTGTTTTATTAGTCTAGTTGTTTATCCTGCTCTTTGCATTTGTTTATTAGTCCCTGGTCCATGTGAGCCAGAAGATCTCATCAATGGAATAATCTTTGCCGCAAACTACCTCGGCTCTACCCAGCTGCTCTCTGACAGAAACCCGTCCAAAAGCGTGCGCATGAAGCAAGCTCAGGAAGCTGTGGACTGTGTTAAGGTATTTATAAGATTCTCCACACAAAAATATTTGAATATTTCTGCTGCCTTGGCGAGGCTCTTGTGAATGAACGTTACTTGAAATGTGCTTTATGGTTTAATATTTTGTGGATATACTGTAGAATGTTGTCAGAAGATCCCTCTCAGTCCACTAGATGACACTGTAACCTTTGTGAAACCATGTTCTTTAGTCTGTAGAGGGTGAAGCTCAGAGCTTGACAGAGATTGACTTGTTCATCTCAACCAAGGCCATCAAGGTGCTCAATGCTGACACACAGGTCGGTAAATTTCATTTAAGTCTGGTAATTGTGTGAATATATACAATATTTTGTCAAATATACAGTCAGAGCTGTGGTGCAGATGTACTAACACTTTCCTGTTGCTTTCCACTTTACTATCCATAAAAAGACAGAATGCACTATTAAAAAGAACTGGATTTACATTAAAGGACAAGTTACAGAATTGATGCTTAGCTACATACTTTTCATTGACTGACTCCTGATCCTTGTTCACAGGAGACGATGATGGACAACGCCCTCCGCACCATCTCCTACATCGCAGACATCGGTGACGTGGTGGTCCTGATGGCTCGCAGGCGTCTGTCTAACTCCTCCTCGCTCGACTGCACAGATTCAGGCCTCAGCACAGAAAGTCGGAAGCAGTACCGCATGATGTGCTACGTCTTTGAGTCAGAGGATGTGAGATTGATCTTTTCTTATAATAACCAATAATAAGAATGAAAGTGAATAATGTTTACCATGAATTAATTTTATAAAGAAAAGATTAAAGCTTAAGTGTTTTTTTT
>NW_015505378.1:1298429-1300512 GCF_001515645.1 Sinocyclocheilus grahami
AACAAATATATTATATTCGATAAGAAATATTTAACATTACTATATAATAAATAAACTCTATTGTTGTTAGCTGAAAGCATTATCAAATAAGCCCAAAATCTGACCAAGCAAATATATAATATTTAATATTCAATAAACAATAGTTAACATCAGTATTTAGTAAACAAGCACTGTTTTTGGTAGCATTATCAAATTAGCCTAAATAATGACTAAACAGGCATGCATGTGTGACTGTGTGAATGACAGGCAAAGATTCCTTGTGGGTTTGTAGCTCATAACTCAGTTTTGTATTTGTTCTTCATTGTGTTCATGTTGTGCTCGTGTAACTGCATGTTTTGACTTTTTTTCTGCCCTCTCGATTTGATTCAAGCACTCTCTCGCTCTGAGATGTCGTCACATCGTCAAGTATTCTCCTCTCGCTAAGTGCTTCACCTCCCTCTCCTCCCTCACAGGCCCAGCTCATCGCACAGTCCATCGGTCAGGCGTTCAGCATGGCCTACCAAGAGTTCCTCCGAGCCAATGGGATCAATCCCAAGGACCTCAGCCAGAAAGACTACAGTGATATCCTGAACACACAGGAGATGTATAATGACGACCTCATCCATTTCTCCAATTCCGAAAACTGTAAAGAGGTGATTAAAGCACTGGAAACTTCATCATAGCAGCTATGAATTGTAGCTGCTTTGTGTCACAGACATCAAACTCAATTGTGTTGTGATGCTCCTGCAAGTCTGGCCTCTCTTTTCCAGATCCCACTATCCCAGTCTTTCCTAAAGCATTCCTATCACTTTCCACTATCCTGTCTACTACCTGTATGTGTTTTTCAATGCTGATGGTGATAGAATAGAGATTAGGGGGCCGATATATATATTTGCTATTATAAATGTAATATATTTAACAGGTATGTAACTATAACAGTTAAAATCATAAATAAATGTATGTATATATAGACATACACTGTATATATTATATTTATATAAATTATTTTATATTAGTGATATGAATATATTAAATATATAGAAATAATATGATATAGTACATAATTACTGTGTGTGTTTGTGTATACAGTGTGTATATAATATTTTTAAATCTTCATACATATGATGTATTTTTCATTTAATATGTAATATATATATTTTTTTCTATTATGTAAATTATTTTATATCAATATATGAAAATATTAAATATAATACTTAAAAGATAGTAATATTAATTATATAACTATATAAATGGTAAATATTTTTATTTTTATATATTTTTCATATTTTAAAATATTAATGTATTTTTAAAATATTAATGCATTTTATCTTTATTTTATATGTAATTTTTTATATTAATTATGAATATATTAAATAAATTATTATTATAAAAAATATATACTTAATATTTTACATATATTCATATAATATTTTTGAAAATATAAATACATTTTATATAATTGTCATAATTTTATTTTTATATGTAAGTATTGTATTATTTCTAATTAATAATACACTAAGCACTATATTTACTACAAAATGCTCTCAAGGATTTATTCATATGAAAACTAAAATGTGCAAAAAGTGAGTCTAGTTATCAGCGTATGTTGATCACAATGAATACCGTTAAATGGCAGTAATAAATACTGGGTTATCACTGGCCCCATGCTAAAAAAAACACATAAGACTTAAAACTTTTGCAGGGTATTCTGCCACACGCTACTTCATCATGGTGTTAAAATCATACTTATAACAGCAATTAACACCCATCACCCCATATTCATTTCATAAATGGAGTATTTGGTGCCTCTTTTTACAGTATTTTCTGACTTCTCTACGTTCTTTCTTTACTCTTTAGTCGTTAATGGATTTGTCCTCATTTTTAATCATGTTTCTGCACTCAGCTTCAGCTAGAGAAGCAGAAGGGCGAGATGCTGGGTGTGGTGATCGTGGAGTCGGGCTGGGGCTCCATCCTGCCCACCGTCATCTTGGCCTGCATGCTGAACAACGGCCCTGCCGCCCGCTCCGGCAAACTCAATGTGGGCGATCAGATCATGGCCGTCAACGACACCAGTCTGGTGGGCCTGCCGCTCGCCACCTGTCAG
>NW_015505379.1:0-1211 GCF_001515645.1 Sinocyclocheilus grahami
TATAGTTAGTCTGGAAACACTTAAAATTTACTTCACTGTGGACATATGTTGAGCAGATATTAGTCACTAATTTGTTATTGTTTTCATATATATATCTGCCAAGTCCCTGAGGTCTGTGAACTGAAGCACAGTGATCAGTGTGGGCTTCTCCACCAGCCTCACAAGGAGCACTGCAGAATGGACACTGTTGCCCACATCCAAACACACGCTTGAAGAGCTCATCCTGGGGTTTCATTTTGAGCATGCAGAGTTTACCCTGTATGTCGACTTTCTTCAGTTGTTCCATCATTGTGTGTTCCATCTCCTCTACAGATTTGGTTAGCCAGCATGCAAATGGCTCTTGAGAAGCATTGTTAAAGACCATTACTGTTTCTAGAGCATCTTTGGGAATTATTAGCTTTTGTCCAAGCTTCCTGCATATGCAATGTATGAATCCTTTGATGCCATCTTCATTTGTTTCATTCTGTGCCATTTTGACAGCTTCTAGTATCTCCTTGGTGATTCCTCTAAGGTGGCGCTCCTCCAACTCAGACATTTCATGGTGATTCGAA
The DNA here is from genome assembly GCF_001515645.1 of Sinocyclocheilus grahami. NCBI lineage: Eukaryota > Metazoa > Chordata > Actinopteri > Cypriniformes > Cyprinidae > Sinocyclocheilus > Sinocyclocheilus grahami. Next base: position 552 of record NW_015505379.1, read on the forward strand.
AACTGTTTGGTGATTTGATCTAATATCCAGCCCTTAACAAAACCTTCATAGGAGCTAATGTATTTCACATACTGTTCAAACTTATCTTCATTCACAAGTTGCTTTAAGAGTGAGTACTGGAAAAATGCACGAGTGCTGAATTGAAATGCATTTTTTCCCTGAAGCATTTTGTCAACGATGTCTGGGCCCAGGGATCTGTAGATGAATGTCTCAACTGCAGGAATCAAGCACAGTGTGGTGAATTCTTCAGCCTTTCTCTGACACTGATCGCGATCATGGAACAGGTCCTTGAAATCATCACGATATTTGTCTTTATACTGATCAAGGCATCTACGTGGGTCATTCTCCTTGATGAAACGGTCATGCATGTCTTGAAATGCTCTTGCAGAAAACCCACAAATGTACAATTTCAAGGACAGTTCAAATTCAACTGAAAACCCCATATTCTTGTTGGACTTCAATCTGTTATCAGCTATGTGTAGGATCTCCTGGATGTAAGCATCATGGTAATCCGAAGTCTTGTCCAAAACTAACTGAGAGCATGTCTGAATGATATTATCTGCCAAATCCTGTAGTTTCATTGCAGAATTGTCATTTATTATGTGTTTAAACCACCTTTTGAGAAAGATTTCATTGGTGGCTTTGAACACCCCTGTTCCA
>NW_015505379.1:5171-61608 GCF_001515645.1 Sinocyclocheilus grahami
GTTTTTGACAACCAAATTTAATAAGCATCTTTTTTGTGTATTTGTGCGTGTGCACACATAAAGAGTGTGTTTTCTAGGCAATAGCTAGGTGTCCTGTACATTTGTGTTAATGTGAATGTGTGAGATAAGAGACTATGAGACGGAGAGGCACAACAGGAGAGAGAAATGCAGACTTCTTAGTTTGTTCAATCCTCATAACACAGAAATCTCCTTCCTCTGTGGCCCTCTACCATTCAGGAAAACCTACCTGGCCATTTTACATACAAAATAGTTAGGAATAGGCTGGAAGCACTGCTAATATGTTTACGCCCACATCTCTACATATCTCACATCTGTCTGCACTGCACACTTGACCTTTTTGACAAGGTTATGACAAGCACAGCAAATAGTGGTGGTGGCAAACCAGATCTATATATGGACAAATCTTACAGATTGTTTCTTCAGAATACATGTTCAGGTTAAAGAACGAATGGCTCAGAATCACTGGACAGTAACTGCGGGATAAACATGATCACTTACGTTCTCTTCATGCCTTGTTAGTCATATTTTTCTGCCACTGCTGTGTGTCACGGGAGGATGACGGTTTGTCTCACTGTTGGCTCCGTTTGCCAGTGTATTGTGAGATGCCCAGGACCATCACGATGGAGCAAGAACTAACGCCAGAATGCTGCACAATGTACTAAACATGAACAGACTCTAATAGCATTGCTAAGCAAACATGCTGGAGTTTCAGTCATGAAAACAGAACTTTCTTCTGCGGTGTGGACTGAAAACAACAACAACTGGACAATAAACACACTTCAGTTGCAGATACATTCTGGAGATCTGAGAGTGTAGGTTGGACCTGTGGATATGTACCATCTGTGGACTTTTGTGTGGTTGTAGGTATAACTGAACTCCGTTTTAAACAAACTATAAGGAGTTGACTAGAGCTACGTACAAAACAACCTCAGTTCTAATAATACTGTTTTAAGAGATGAGTTCAGACTCTTTTGTTATTTCTCTTGTTTGATTTTGTACGCTCAACCACTAGAGTGTGATGTTGTGGTACATACAGAATAAAAACTCTACATCCATTACGAGCCATTCATTGGGTATTCAGTTAGGGGTACAGTGAGAGAAGGATAAATAGAAATTAACTGTACATTTTTAAGTGTAAGAACGAATCAACTGAAAATATTTGTAAATATTCAGTTACTTGTTTAATGTTTTGTTTTTTTCTGGTCTAATGAAATCTGAAATACTTTGTGACCAGGACAACAGGTGCAAGTTCTAATTGTGCCACCAGCAAAATTGATGAATCTCATTTGTTAAATTCACTTTCTGCTGCTTCATTTAGTTTTGAGATCTGTGGATGGAGATGATGTATTGCTCTTATATTTGAGCATAAAGAGATTGTGTATTATGTAGCTTACCAATATCACTTGAATCATCAGCTAGTCATATTTCTGCACAAGTATGATTAGCTGGTCGTTTTAGATACAAAGTCTGCCAGTTTTCAAAAATCTTTGATATGGAGATGGACTGGAATGTCCAGTTTATTTAAGCAAAGGAAGCACTGGAAACCATGGAGGTTATGAGAAGTCTTTCATCTACCATGAACTTGTAGCATTGAATTCTTACCAAAAGGTGGTAGAGATTTCATGAAACATCTGAAATAGGGGAAACGTATTGTTTTATGGTCAGATTTGTACACTTAAGTATACATTTTATTATTTTTGAAGGAATTAAGCATCTAGCGAAATAATACCAAATTAAAGATGGCATAAAGAGCGCGCAAGGATCTCAATATGTCAAGGCTGATGGTTTAAAGAAAACTGAATAAATGAAGCACATGTTATTCCACTAAGAAAATAATTTTTACTGGGTCCTAAAGCAAATTTACACCTGTTGCCCTGTTTTACTATACATGTTCAGAATCAGAACGCCACACTTGATGAAAAATAAACATAATAATGGGATTTTTTTAAAAGTAAAGTAAAAATATATAATTAAGGTGATGATATTTCTCTTTATTTAGAAGTTATTACACACTGTATGCTGTGACTCTGGGGAACATTAAAGAAATGCATAGCCAGACATCAGACTCTGTTTCCTTTTAATCAAACTACCAGTCATTTAAGTGACTCATTTGATTGGAAGTAATACTTGGATTAACTGCAATAAATTGCTATACCTGGTGTATTTCCCAACAACAACTTTGATGGAAATGTCCTCTTTGACCAACAAGCATTACTGTACATATTAGTCTTGCTTTCATTAACAGAATTGTCAACACTATCAAGAGATCAACATGTTCTATCCATCACTGGTGATTCACTTGTGTGCAAATAAGAAGCAAGGTTATTAGGAAAATGTTATTATAATAATCATTAAAGAAATTCATAGCTAGACATCAAACTGTTTATTGAGTTAAACTATTGATGTAGTCCACAGATTCTGAACAAAAAATTTTATTTTAGTGATTTGAAAAAAATCTTATACTAGGCCATTAAACAAAATATGTAATTTACTAGAGGTTCTGACATGTTCTTTGTTTCAGTCTATTTAAAGTCTATTTAAAATCCAAAATGAATCTGTTTTTGAACAGTTTGATTGAATGAATGATTCAGACTCGTCTCGTCTAAAAACTATATGCTTCCCTGAACATTCAAAGTACACCAGTGTGACCGTAAGCTACATAACCTGGGTTGCCGTAACGGGGGGGAGGTTATGATGATTCCAAGGGCCCAATTAGGTTCAAACACTGAATATGAGGGAGAGGGGGCCCGGAATGCGATTTTTACAGAGGGGGCCTCTCCCACCCCAGAACGCCATCACGGAGGGTGTCTGAGTCAATATGCTGTTCAGGGAGCCCAGAAACCATAGCGACGCCCCTGTATATAACAAAGGGTTAATAGAAATACAGTAGCTGAATCATTGTCATTTAGGAATCAGAAGTCAAAGTGTTTGGATTGAGATCAGGATCTTTTAACAAATAATTGTGCAGTTCAGTGCATAGGATAACACATATAACATTTGCATTTATTTATTTAGCCACCACCTAATTGGTTACATCAAGTATTCAAAAACGGCAATAAATTAATACCAATACATACATATTTAAAACAATATTTTTTTTATTAATGGTTTAGAATTCTGCTTCCAAGAATCACAAAGGTATTAATCAAGTATATATTTTCTGTAGTATATCATTATAAAGAGATACATTTGATTAAAGTTGATTATTTTGACCAAAAAAAAAAACAGGAAAATAAGAACATATTTTCACCAAATAACAAACTTGCAAAAAATGATAACTAACCTATAAAACATTTCACCATTGTACTGTATTTTGCACATTGCAATATGGCATTTTTCTTTCATGTAGTTAAACTGTCTTTCACATTGATTAACTCATATTCATTACCAATTCCTATATGCAAGTATTATTGTTGGTTACTGGAACACAGCTGAAACCATTTGGAAGTAATCAATGGCATTTTTCAATCAATGTGAGAGTGCTGCCAAATCACTGAATCTACGGTTGTGATAGAAAATAATCGTTTATTTGATGCTAAAAGACTCTTTTAAACTGTTCTCTGCTTGCTGCTTGGTGATGGATTTCCAGGTTAAGGGTATGTCAGCAGGACGAGCATTGTTTTCTTCAGCAAACATAGTGTTGAACCGGGCCATCACGTATTTCCAGTAATCTGAGGCCTGTATGCTAGCATCAGCTGGGATGTGCCAGTCAGGAAAGATTTCTCTGTATCTTTTGTAAGGATGAGGATTATAGTTAGTCTGGAAACACTTAAAATTTACTTCACTGTGGACATATGTTGAGCAGATATTAGTCACTAATTTGTTATTGTTTTCATATATATATCTGCCAAGTCCCTGAGGTCTGTGAACTGAAGCACAGTGATCAGTGTGGGCTTCTCCACCAGCCTCACAAGGAGCACTGCAGAATGGACACTGTTGCCCACATCCAAACACACGCTTGAAGAGCTCATCCTGGGGTTTCATTTTGAGCATGCAGAGTTTACCCTGTATGTCGACTTTCTTCAGTTGTTCCATCATTGTGTGTTCCATCTCCTCTACAGATTTGGTTAGCCAGCATGCAAATGGCTCTTGAGAAGCATTGTTAAAGACCATTACTGTTTCTAGAGCATCTTTGGGAATTATTAGCTTTTGTCCAAGCTTCCTGCATATGCAATGTATGAATCCTTTGATGCCATCTTCATTTGTTTCATTCTGTGCCATTTTGACAGCTTCTAGTATCTCCTTGGTGATTCCTCTAAGGTGGCGCTCCTCCAACTCAGACACTTCGTGGTGATTCGAAAACTGTTTGGTGATTTGATCTAATATCCAGCCCTTAACAAAACCTTCATAGGATCTAATGTATTTCACATACTGTTCAAACTTATCTTCATTCACAAGTTGCTTTAAGAGTGAGTACTGGAAAAATGCACGAGTGCTGAATTGAAATGCATTTTTTCCCTGAAGCATTTTGTCAACGATGTCTGGGCCCAGGGATCTGTAGATGAATGTCTCAACTGCAGGAATCAAGCACAGTGTGGTGAATTCTTCAGCCTTTCTCTGACACTGATCGCGATCATGGAACAGGTCCTTGAAATCATCACGATATTTGTCTTTATACTGATCAAGGCATCTACGTGGGTCATTCTCCTTGATGAAACGGTCATGCATGTCTTGAAATGCTCTTGCAGAAAACCCACAAATGTACAATTTCAAGGACAGTTCAAATTCAACTGAAAACCCCATATTCTTGTTGGACTTCAATCTGTTATCAGTTATGTGTAGGATCTCCTGGATGTAAGCATCATGGTAATCCGAAGTCTTGTCCAAAACTAACTGAGAGCATGTCTGAATGATATTATCTGCCAAATCCTGTAGTTTCATTGCAGAATTGTCATTCATTATGCGTTTAAACAACCTTTTGAGAAAGATTTCATTGGTGGCTTTGAACACCCCTGTTCCATAATTCATCAGATTCACTGTAATTAATTGTTCAGCAACAGAACTCCCCTTCTGTTTCATGTTTTCTCGAAGTTGCCAGAAAACAGAATCAAATATATTTCTTTGCTTCAATCCAGTAAACGACAGCTCATTTATGGTTTTTTGCCATATTTGTTCAAAAAAACTGTCAAGCTGCTTGTCAGTTATATGGGCATCACACTTTGAGCTGTTGTTTTTGCGTAACTCCTCCAGTAGGCCCAGCACTTTTTTCTCCATTGTATCAGTGAATGTTTTCTTGATGTTATCCAGATTGTTCATTCCTCTCCTAATGCCCACTGTTGCCTCAAGCTGTGTCAGCAATGAGCTCTCGGTTTCCCTCCTGAGAGATTTTACACTGCTCACAAAGTCTTCTTTGTACTTTTCCACAAGATAGACATGGCCCTCTGTTTGTTCAAAGTATTTGGAAAGGTTTTCCATTGTGATCTTTTCCAAGGTGTCAAGCTTTGTGACAGCTTCTTGTTTCAGTTTGCATAAAAGATCTTTCAGATCTGACTTGTCTGATTTCAGTTTGACTGTCTCAAAATTTGACACTCTGGTTTCAGCTACTGTTAACCAAGAGTGCATATGCTTCTTGAAAGACCATTCCCATTTATGAAATTCTGTGCACAGTCTCATGTATGCATCAGCCACCAAGCTGTTCCTGAAGCTAAATATGAAATTTTCATATTTGACTGCATTCCACAAGCTTTTTGTCCACTCCAAAAATTCTGATATGTTGTTTCCAGACGTTTTTTGTTTGCATTTTCCAATTACATCAATCATGTTCTTTTTAAGGTCATAGATAGCCTCAGAGTAGCCAGCGTTTACTGGTGCCATTGGAGGATTTCCATGCCACAGTCCAGGGATATACCAATTGCAAGTCTCCGGGTCATACTCCATCACATCAGTAAACATTTTATAGTCCTCCTTGTTCTCCATTTTAGCTGCAGCCTCTGTCATCTCATTCAGTTGCTCCAGCAGCAGCTTTCGATCTCTCATGTTCTTGTCATGGGCTGATACATCAGCAACGTTTTGGTGGACAAATTGGCAACTGGGTTTTTTCCCTATTTCCTTCATTCTGAGGAAAGCATGGACCACAATCTGCAAAATGTCCTTCATCTCTGTGGAATTCTCCATTGCGATGTTGATGATTGTAATGTCACTCAATCCAACAACAAGTGTGGCTAATTCATTGTCATGTTCGTGGCTATCATCTAGTTTTGCCAGCTCTGGGGATTTCAGACCTTCAGTGTCAATTATCACTAAATAATCACAGCCAAGTTCTTTCTTGATGTCCTCTTTGACTTTGATCAGCTGCATAAAAGCTCCTCTGGTGCATCTTCCACTGCTGACTGCAAACTGAACTCCAAACATGGTGTTCAGCAAGGTGGACTTCCCTGTGCTCTGGACTCCCAAAACTGTGACCACCATGATTTTATTATTTGGCTGCACCAAAGAGTTCAAATACAGAAGCACATCACTAACCCATCTGAGAGGAATATTTGATGCATCTCCATCAACCAGTTCCAGAGGGAAGCCATCCAACATCAGCTCAGCACATAGCCGGGGTAAGTGTAGCATTTGTTGACGAGATTGTACGTTTTCTGGAAGCGATACCGCAGCTTCATAGAGTTGGCCCATTTCACGCAGGAAGTGCTCTATTCCTAAAGAACTGTTTGAGATCTGTTGGTCAAGCTGTGCAATTTCCTCTTTGTTTTCTGAAAATTGCTGACACTTTTCTTTGTACTGTTCTCTGAGGCTAGAGAGGCTTTTTCGGGAGAGATTGTCAAGGTTCATCCGCATCCACTTCAAGAAGTAGGACCTCTCCTGGTTTGAGCTTGATAATGCACTAACAAAACAGGACATGGCCTCTGAGATATCATATTTACTCTGCTGTTTCCTGAGTTCAGTCTTTTTAATCCGGAGATCACTCTTGTATGTCTCTATGTTTTGATCACCAGCTTTCCGGAGTCTGCATTCCTCTTTCTCCAGTTTTGCCAAATCTTTCCATATTTTACCCTGAAGGCGAAGCTGATTCTCTTTGAACTGCAGTGTGTCTTGTATACTTTTCGTCAAGACATGCGCATTATTTTTTGCTTTCTGACATTCCTGGATGTTTTCGTCAACTAAAATTCCGAGTTCATGTGCTATAGTGTCCATTCCCTCCAGACGTGCTTTGTTGGAATGATTTGTAATTATGTGATTTACTGAAGAATGCAGATTTTTAACAAAATTTGCATCATTTTGATTGGTCTTCAGAATTACATTGTTTTTCTTCAAACCCATTTCAAAAGCTGTCCTTTTCAGCTGCTCCAAATCAAATGCCTTGTTTTGTACATTGCCCACTAAAAAAAACTGTGCTTTAGCATGTTGGTTGGTGAGCAACTTGTAGTTTGTGTCCAGATTGTCAAAAAACACGAAAACTGCAGTGGAGGTCTGGCATAAGAAGGAGTACTGTGTTTCAAAGGTCGTGATGTTGCCTCTCAAGTTTGCAACAGCCACTGGTTCAGGAAAAACATCAATGTTTTTGTTTCCACAGGGCAGATACCAACTCATCTCCAATAATCCATTTGATATCTTTCTTGGAATGTCTCCACAATCCATATCACGATGTACAAAAGTGTCATGATACTGTTGGGGGTTGCTGAGCAATTTGTTTAAGATCTGAGATTTAGAAATGCTGCAATCACCAAGTCTAACAAAGGATACTAGGGGGAGCTCAAAGTGAACAATTCTCTCCTCCACAAAGCCTCTTGGGTCTGACAAGGAATGAGGTCTACATTTTTTCACAATATCTCTCATGGCCCAAAGCATTAACATGCACTGGTGAGTGTCACAGTTTGGAAGAAGCAAAGGAACAGAGAACTGACACATTGACATTTTTGAGACCATTTCCTGTTGGAGGAAACCATCTGAACAAAGGAAAAGGGCGGACACTATGTCTAAAGGGTTCACACTGCTGTTCTGATCATTCAGAAAATCAAATGTTTCATTGTATAAATCTAAGCTTGACAAATCCTCACTCTCATCGAATGAATATTTTACACTTCTTGCAGTCACATTCACCATCATCAGTTTCTTCAGGAATAGCCATGGTAAAGATGACAGAGACAGGGCTGGCTCATCTGTCACTGACCTCTTCTCAATCTGTAGCACATCGCTGAGTGAGAGTTTGTTAGGGTAGTACTGCTCCAACCCCAAATCCTGTAAAAGGCTCTGGATGTTTGTTTCTGTTGAAAAAAAAACAATTTGTTTCTGCTCAATTCACATTTTTTTAAATAAATGTTATCAAAGTCTATAAAATGAGACATATTAATGTTTGTAATAAAGTTTGCTATATTATACTAACTGGTTTGAGCATATGTGACTGCTTCTTTACTTCTGTTGCCATTTGGAAGCACTTTAATAATGTGAAAAGAGTACTTCTTTCCAGGACTTAGGTCACGGAAAGTCACAGTTCTTGAAATTGTTATCTCTTCCTGAAAGCTCCCTCCATTGTGGCTGCAAACAACATGAAACTTGTTCTCCTCACAGCCAGATGCATCCCAAATAAGAGAAACTGATGTGGTGCCCACACTCTCAACCTTGACGTTTTCTGGTGGTACTGGCCCTGCAATGAAAACAATAAAAATAATTGTTATTTCTATTTTAATCACTTTTAAAGACACACTGTAATACAATTCTAAGTTTATACTGCATAGACAGACTGAAAGGCAATTACTGGTGCACGCAGTCACTTTAACTCCCACACTGCATTCTCCATTGTCTGATACTGAAACAAGGTTGAAAGTGTACTCAGTCCCTGGACACAGATCTTCCACCTCTATGGTTGAGGCATTTGTGATAGTAGAGGTATTTGTAGATGTGAGACTGTAGTAGGTCAACTCAAATGTAGATATGTTGTCTGGACTATCCCAAGCAAGAATAACAGAACTGGTACCAATAAGCTGCACTAAAATTTCATTTGGAGCAGGGATATCTGTGGAAAAAGTACTGATTGGTTTATCAGTCAGATCACATCACATATCACATGTCATTCAACATCAACACAGATGTTTAAGAGATACAAACAGTTCTCTCTGCCTGTCAGATGCAAGGTTAGTTGTTTTCTTATTTGTAATAATATGCACTGATGCATTATGTACAATAAGACCAAAAATGTGATTGAAAGAAAACAGGGTTCATTTTGATTTCAGTCAGAAAGTATTAAAATGTCTTCTTCTTGGCATCAAGTCATCCAAATCCACATTTAAAACAAACTATAATAATGAAAAAAGTTGCTAACATTTGTATAAAGTAAACATTAATTTAAATTGTGGTAAACATCCCAATCTCAAAGATACATAGGCTATATGCTCCTGATACAAGGGTAATTTTGTTACCTTGTAACTTGGAAACATCTTCCTTTTGATATGTCTCAACAGCATGTGCTCCTGAAGTAAATGCTTGCTGTTCGTCTTCAGGGTATTCACTAGCATCTGCAAATTCCTTAATTTGAAAGTTTTTAAAGCATTAGTGGCATGCAAACTCAGGTTTGCCAAGACTAAATTTGACTTAAAGAGTATTTAGTGTATGCAACTCTCAATTACTAATCTAATACACATCATTTGAAAACAAATCTGCCTTGTGAAACAAAGAGGAAAAGATGCTTACTTCCTCCTCACTGGGGCAGTCCATTCCAACTGCTTGTCGGTTGACTGAGACTAAAAGAAAACTGATTATATGAATTAGTAGACTATAAATCATTCAGTAATTGTTAAGTGATTAATGGTGGCTTCATTTATTTACATTAAATAATTTCACACTTTACTTTTCAAAGCTTTATTAAGGTAAATTTCCATTTGCTATGGACACGTCCATGCCCGTAGCCAGCTATGGCCCTGTCCCAACTGGAACATTTCATGTGCACTTGGTCTTATGGACTTACACGTGGCCGCCATGTGCGCGTGTCCGTTAAATCCATGAGAACGTAGGGTGCCATTTGGGACAGGGCCTATGAGGTCACAAATTTTTCATGTTCAAAAATAAAATTTGTTCTCTAAATGACTAATCTGCTGTTTAAAGCTCCTCATATAAGTGTCTGCATGTATAATTGTGCCCACACTCTCAACCTTGACGTTTTCTGGTGGTACTGGCCCTGCAATGAAAACAATAAAAATAATTGTTATTTCTATTTTAATCAATTTTAAAGACACACTGTAATACAATTCTAAGTTTATACTGCATAGACAGACTGAAAGGCAATTACTGGTGCACGCAGTCACTTTAACTCCCACACTGCATTCTCCATTGTCTGATACTGAAACAAGGTTGAAAGTGTACTCAGTCCCTGGACACAGATCTTCCACCTCTATGGTTGAGGCATTTGTGATAGTAGAGGTATTTGTAGATGTGAGACTGTAGTAGGTCAACTCAAATGTAGATATGTTGTCTGGACTATCCCAAGCAAGAATAACAGAACTGGTACCAATAAGCTGCACTAAAATTTCATTTGGAGCAGGGATATCTGTGGAAAAAGTACTGATTGGTTTATCAGTCAGATCACATCACATATCACATGTCATTCAACATCAACACAGATGTTTAAGAGATACAAACAGTTCTCTCTGCCTGTCAGATGCAAGGTTAGTTGTTTTCTTATTTGTAATAATATGCACTGATGCATTATGTACAATAAGACCAAAAATGTGATTGAAAGAAAACAGGGTTCATTTTGATTTCAGTCAGAAAGTATTAAAATGTCGTCTTCTTCAATTAAGTTTAGACAGTTTGCAAGAATGTTTAGTGCCCGTGGTATGAAAATGATCGCAGCCAGACGCTGGCGGAGTGAACGAGGTTTGAGAGAGTTGTGAGTGAGGGCGCGGGCGCACCGTGTTACCAGATCCAGTTATTATAAGCGTCTTTGGACTTGTCTTTTCTTCTTAATTTGACACTTTAGAAAGTAAATAGAGCAGTTGCAATTTAAGGTTAGCAATATCTTTATCTTTGTCATGTTCCATAGTTTATAACGCGAGTAAAAAGCACACAAACACCCTTGGACTCCCAACTAGCATTGCATTTATTCTACTGACTCAACAAAAAAAATAATCAGGAATCAAACCATGTAAAATATTGGCATGTAGTTTCACTACATAGATTATCCCACAATCTTATTTTATTTGCAAAAGATTTTAACTCATTTCGGTTTATTTATTTTTCGGTTTTTATTTGTTTTCAAAGTAATATGGGTATTCTCAGAGCCGTTGAGAAACAGACTTGCGACACTCCCATAGGCTTCCATAGGAACTGAGGAACGCGGAAGTAAAGCGTGTCATGGAGCAGCCAATAGATCACAGTCAGATCACATAACATATCACATGTCATTCAACATCAACACAGATGTTTAAGAGATACAAACAGTTCTTTCTGCCTGTCAGATCCAAGGTTAGTTGTTTTCTTATTTGTAATAATATGCACTGATGCATTGTGTACAATAAGACCAAAAATGTGATTGAAAGAAAATGGTTAATTTTGATTTCAGTCAGAAAGTATTAAAATGTCGTCTTCTTCCAAGTCATCAAGTCATCCAAATCCGCATTTAAAACAAACTATAATAATGAAAAAAGTTGCTAACATTTGTATAAAGTAAACATTAATTTAAATTGTGGTAAACATCCCAATCTCAAAGATACATAGGCTATATGCTCCTGATACAAGGGTAATTTTGTTACCTTGTAACTTGGAAACATCTTCCTTTTGATATGACTCAACAGCATGTGCTCCTGAAGTAAATGCTTGTTGTTCGTCTTCAGGGTATTCACTAGCATCTGCAAATTCCTTAATTTGAAAGTTTTTAAAGCATTAGTGGCATGCAAACTCAGGTTTGCCAAGACTAAATTTGACTTAAAGAGTATTTAGTGTATGCAACTCTCAATGACTAATCTAATACACATCATTTGCAAACAAATCTGCCTTGTGAAAGAAAGAGGAAAAGATGCTTACTTCCTCCTCACTGGGGCAGTCCATTCCAGCTGCTTGTCGGTTGACCGAGACTAAAAGAAAACTGATTATATGAATTAGTAGACTATAAATCATTCAGTAATTGTTAAGTGATTAATGGTGGCTTCATTTATTTACATTAAATAATTTCACACTTTACTTTTCAAAGCTTTATTAAGGTAAATTTCCATTTGCTATGGACACATCCATGCCCGTAGCCAGCTATGGCCCTGTCCCAGCTGGAACATTTCATGTGCACTTGGTCTTATGGACTTACACGTGGCCGCCATGTGCGCGTGTCCGTTAAATCCACGAGAACGTAGGGTGCCATTTGGGACAGGGCCTATGAGGTCACAAATTTTTCATGTTCAAAAATAAAATTTGTTCTCTAAATGACTAATCTGCTGTTTAAAGCTCCTCATATAAGTGTCTGCATGTATAATTAAGTTTAGACAGTTTGCAAGAATGTTTAGTGCCCGTGGTATGAAAATGATTGCAGCCAGACGCTGGCGGAGTGAACAAGGTTTGAGAGAGTTGTGAGTGAGGGCGCGGGCGCACCGTGTTACCAGATCCAGTTATTATAAGCGTCTTTGGATTTGTCTTTTCTTCTTAATTTGACACTTTAGAAAGTAAATAGAGCAGTTGCAATTTAAGGTTAGCAATATCTTTATCTTTGTCGTGTTCCATAGTTTATAACGCGAGTAAAAAGCACACAAACACCCTTGGACTCCCAACTAGCATTGCATTTATTCTACTGACTCAACAAAAAAAATAATCAGGAATCAAACCATGTAAAATATTGGCATGTAGTTTCACTACATAGATTATCCCACAATCTTATCTTATTTACAAAGGATTTTAACTCATTTCGGTTTATTTATTTTTCGGTTTTTATTTGTTTTCAAAGTAATATGGGTATTCTCAGAGCCGTTGAGAAACAGACTTGCGACACTCCCATAGGCTTCCATAGGAACTGAGGAACGTGGAAGTAAAGCGTGTCATGGAGCAGCCAATAGTTCCAAACACTGATCTATAATAGAGAACTGGATTGCTCGTGACGTCATAAAAGTGAAGTCGCAGAGCCGCCATATTGGTATTCCCTAGTATTCCCATAAATTCTATTGAATGAATAAGAAATTGTATAATTTTAATGAGAAAACCACCTAACAAGTCAGCGTTTTTATATCTGAAGTATTCCTGTACATTCTTACAATGCAAACGTCCTGCATATAAGCGGTTATTTGTTTAGTGTTAGGAATTGTATTAAAAAGTTATGTTCATATACATTACAGTAGCGAATATCAGATAAACATGATGGACATCAGACGTTCAACATATGCATTACAAATGACAAAGTGCTCATTCTGAAATCTGAATAAAGACTTATGCTTTGTATACACGTATATACCTTAATTCGCCTTGTACAGTTATTTCACTGTTTATGTAATTTTGTTATAGTGTTTTTATTCATTTTATTATTTGACTGCAAATGTTTCAAAATGATTTCATTAACAGCATTCATTTTGAAGCAGATAATGATTTAAAAGTTTAATTAATTAATTAAATTAATGATTAATTCGACATATACTGCTAATAAAACGCCAAAGAATTAGCGCAGTTTTGGAGAGTCTGAAATAGATGTAGCTCAATCAGGACATTAAAAATATACACATAACTTATTCAGATAAATAACACTGACTACATACGGTACGGACTTATACCAGATATATATATTCATGTTTAATATTTCCTGCTTAATTGCATACAGAAATAGTCTATATTTTGTGTTGGTTCAGTTACCTGTGTTGGTAAGTGCGCAGCAGACACACCCACCTAAACGATTTCAATATCGCTTATCCTGCCCGAAAAGACCATAAACATTGCAGATAAAATCTGAAGTAACAATTAATTTACATACACATATCATAAAAACTAATCCCGTGTGATTGATATGCTTCAAATTTGGGGATTTTAGATCAAGATTTTTGCTGTCAGTCAATGATGCTCTCTGCCGGTAGGGAATAGTAAGATGGCGGCTCGGACACTTCCGGTGGCTTCACAGCCGAATGGAAGTTTAGAATGTAATGAGCGATCCAGTCAAATATATAGATCAGTGGTTCCAAACAACCAATAGTTCCAGTATTGAATCCCATTCATTTCAGTGCTTCTCAAACACACTCGCCAGAAAGTTGAGGAAATTGCAGCAGTTTTTGGCATTTTAACGCATTAGTTTACCTCTCGGAAATCTGGCCAGTAGTTGTATTTTATGAAACGCATTATAGTTAATGTTTAGTTTTAGATAATAGGCAGTTATGCTATATTTTCAGTTAGATAACGTGAGAAACACCTAATAGTGATCATAACCAGATGCTAGTTGTCATATTTTTAAGTTTTTAGTCTTTCTGCAATCTTTCTCTCCCTGTAGGAAGTTGAATGAGTTTCAGTGAAGACTACCCATGAAAGGAATACAAGGCCTTTTTTTAACATGCACTTATATTGTCTTCTTACATACATGTCATAAAATAATACTGGGATGTGAGTAATCTTTTTTAATTCAACATGCAGAAAAAATGCAAAACTTATAAACATTGAGTGTTTGGTAATGTCTAAATACACAATGCAAAACATAAAATAAATAAATAAGCAATTATGACCGGTAAAACCCTTTACAGTCAGCAACTAGAGTAGAGCAAAATATAGGCTATATTTATCAAACAGCCATACGGGCATCTAGTGGTTAAACCATGGCATTACATAGGAATATTATTTTTCTGGCCACCAAACGCCTCTAATTTGCCTCTTTGCACTGGAATTTAAAACCATTTTCTCTATTTTAACCCTAAATACTACGCTAACTGTAACATAAATAATAAGCATATTAGAAAAAATATTAATGCTGTCTCTTCATCACTCCCCAGAATAAAATGTGATTGTAAAACGTAGTCAGCATAGTTACCAATACACAATCAATGCACATGATGTGTTAATAATCACTAGAAATTGCTGCAAATATAGAGAAACTGCTGTCTATCCTACTTAAACACATTCAAACATATTGCCAACGCGGAGTTGTTTGGAACTATCAAAGAGTATAGTATAGACAAAAGTCGCTGCTGGTGTGAACGCAGCTTTAGGATGACAAAAAGTCTTAAAAGTTTTTAGGTTGTTTCGCCTCAGCGCTCGTAAATGATTGATAGCGAATCAAATCAGGCGGGCTTTACTCATCACAGAAAACAGCTCACTTGAATGAGTGCGTATCGGAGCGCGTAAAGCACGACACTAAGCAACGCCATGTTCGTGGATAGCAAGAACTGATTTAAAAAAATCACGTGTAGGCCCACCTTGAATGCAATGCAAGTCGCTTCGGATAAACAGTACAAATGTATTTCTTTAAAATAAATTCTAAAACAACAACCACGTGTGATACGTGTGTATAGCACATAGACTGTAAATGTATATCACCACATGTTTATAGCGACTCAGTTGCCTCATGATGGGATAGTGAAGTCAGAAAAATAACACTGAAGAGACTAGCATGCGCTCACTGGAGTTGCGCGGCAACGCAATGAAACACCAGCGGAGCAATGTTGTCTTTTACTAGGCTTTTAACGCCTGTATTAGCCTAACAGACATATTCTTTCTCCACTCTGAATGGTAGTCTATTATCATTACCTGGGTGTGTGGGGGGGGGTCTAGGCTATTGTCATATGAGAACGATTAAATTAGCTGAGGCTGAATTTACAATAACATATACTCTAGGCAAATAAAGACAGTGATTCAGCAAATCTGGTCGATTAATACTAAAAATACTTACAACTGGTTATCCACTTGTCAAGTGAAAGAAAACCTCTGCATTTCAAAGTTGTAGCCAGTCTTCTTTTAACTGAATCTAACCACGCCTGACACATTTGTACCCTGTAACGTGAGAGACTCAAAAGACTAAACCATTTAGGCAACTATTTCAAAAGCACTGCGACCGCGTTTACTGTTAGTGTAAGTGCTTTACAAAAACATTTGCTTAGATTTTCGTTGTCTCCGAAGTAACTGAAGGTTACATTACATTTCATTTCAATTCGCGCATAAACGTAACAATAACATATTTTTCAGTGGTTTAGTCCTAACGCCAAAAATGAAACTATGATTTACATCTAAAACGAAACTCATAGGAGAACATAGCATTTCTGCGAAATACAGGGTAGAGTGTACCCCCCCCCCCCCCCCCCCCCCCCCCGGGTTTTAGCTGCTTGGAAAGGGAGAGTCTGGTTTTGCTGAGATGGTTCAATTTTTTGAACACTGACCAGTTGCAAACAATTCAATAATAAGAAATTAATATTGTGGTATACATTACACACGATATTGTCTGGTTCTGCTAAATTGTGTACGTGAAAATATTACCTATAAAGCCACAGAAGAACTGTTGTGCGTCTCCTAATATCATAATAGTAATATTAATATTAAGGCCTGTAGATAGGGAGTATTTAAGAAAAATATCATTATATTTTCAGAATGACAAAAAAAATGTCAAACCTAGTCTGTGGGATAAAGGGGGCATGGCTTAATTACTGTATTACTCTGTTCTAAACATCAAATCCTTAGTTTTTCCGTCAAATGTATTCTAACTAGGTTGGTTGAATAAAGATATTTGAACTTTATATTTAGCATCAGCTATAACAATATTTTTCAAATAGGCTATTATAATTTTGTAATTATTATTGATTATATATTTTTTTTATTTGAAGCTAAAACTGCCTGTACTCTGATTTTGCTGTAAATGTATAAAGCAAATTGCTTTCTCAGACTGGGGGCATTTTACCCCACCTGTGGGGCATAACACCCCTGGTATAAATTTTATTTTTGTTAAAAATCTAATAACATGAAAACTCACAAGACATTTTTCTTATGTGGTTTGTCATTGTCACTAAAATATACGACGGCGTTTTAGTGCCACGTTAAAAAAAAATCTAAATTTACGAAATTAAAGTCGTAATATTTCGAGAATAATGTTGAAATTACGAGAATAAAGTCGAAATATTTCGAGAATAAAGTCGAAATTACGAGAATAAAGTCGAAATATTTCGAGAATAAAGTCGAAATGTTTCGAGAATAAAGTCGAAATAGCCTACTACAAGAATAAAGTCGAAATATTTCGAGAATATTACGACTTTAATCTCGTAGTGGGGGGTATATCTACCCTATAATATTTAGATCACCCTCAAAAGAAGAAAGAAGATAAACAGAAAGAAGAATGCAAAATTTGGGCACTTGGCTACATCCCCTGCCTCAGTATTTCAATCACTAACAGCCGAACATTCTGAACGTGGCTTATAAAACATTGATGAGATCAAATTCAGTAGGCTATACATGAGATTGATTACATATACTATTTACAGGCAAGCAAATGAGCCCAGAAAATTAGCACAATGCTCTAAATTGCAGGTTAAGCTTTTTCTTTATTACTTTTTTTATGGGAAAATACTTAACGTGAAACTTCGAGCGTTGTGTTCATTGGGTTCATCTGCTTGCCTATATAGTTTGTTTTATTAATAAGGCTAAACTAAATAGTCTTAAATGCATTAAACCATATTAAGCATTTTCTTTATAATGGTTTCCTATGGGAAAACGTTTAGCGTGCATACATAGAATATATTAATAATCATAAAATAATATATTTCCTTGTAGAGAGAGTGGTAGAGAACGCGTTAAACTCGGAGCGCTCTTGCGGCTGTCTGACTGATCCGCCAGTGGAAGCGACAATAACCAAACCAGTTGGGATCACGGTCAGTTAAACACGCTAAAATCCTCTAAAACATCAATCATGTAAAAGTAAAGAACTGAACAGGTTCACAATAAGAAATTGCACAAAACACAAAATCTGCCGAAAATTTATGGTTGCTGAAACTTGTGAAGGCATACTGCCAGCCAGCCAGGCACTGACAGGTCACGTGACTTGCCACTGGCAGCTGCCACCAGCCACTGGCAGGTCACGTGACCTGTCAGTGGCGGCTATGAGATCAAATTCAGTAGGCTATCCATGAGATTGATTACATATACTATTTACAGGCAAGCAAATGAGCCCAGAAAATTAGCACAATGCTCTAAATTGCAGGTTAAGCTTTTTCTTTATTACTTTTTTTATGGGAAAATACTTAACGTGAAACTTCGAGCGTTGTGTTCATTGGGTTCATCTGCTTGTCTATATAGTTTGTTTTATTAATAAGGCTAAACTAAATAGTCTTAAATGCATTAAACCATATTAAGCATTTTCTTTATAATGGTTTCCTATGGGAAAACGTTTAACGTGCGTACATAGAATATATTAATAATCATAAAATAATATATTTCCTTGTAGAGAGAGTGGTAGAGAACGCGTTAAACTCGGAGCTGACTGATCCGCCAGTGGAAGCGACAATAACCAAACCAGTTGGGATCACGGTCAGTTAAACACGCTAAAATCCTCTAAAACATCAATCATGTAAAAGTAAAGAACTGAACAGGTTCACAATAAGAAATTGCACAAAACACAAAATCTGCCGAAAATTTATGGTTGCTGAAACTTGTGAAGGCATACTGCCAGCCAGCCAGGCACTGACAGGTCACGTGACTTGCCACTGGCAGCTGCCACCAGCCACTGGCAGGTCACGTGACCTGTCAGTAGCGGCTCCTGCCAGCCAGTTGAAGATTGAACCACTACTGGAGTGTAGGCCTATGCAAAAAAGTTGTATATTAAGTTTGGTATGTCAATATCACTGTCTTGGTACATTAGTACTTAGTACAATCCTGGTAAACTTAATTTAAAAAAATACTGGCAGGTATCATTTTGCCCATGTGACATCACATGAAAACTACGAATGCCATGATTATGCCAAGATGTATTCCAAAAACACATTGATGACAGAATATTGTATCCTCACTTCCTGTTTAAATATTATTAGACAATTTTAAATTATTGTGGGAGCAATGGGCTGTGCTTATATTTTATTTCAAGAGACATACCGTGATTGCCATAATTAAGCCAAATTCCTTTATGAGCTGAATCTGAGATTGTTCATTCTGTTCTCAAGACCTTCCGTTTTCTTCCATTGTTCCATTGGTCAAATAGGTTGACACATGGCAGGGTAAGAAAGATGATGCTTTGCATGTGGTGGCTTTCACTCTTCCAGGTTATCAGTCTGGCTTGGAACACCATGGAAGAACAGATGGATCTGCCTGTCTTTGCATTTAAAAACTGGAAATTTTGTTACAAACACTTATAACTTATGTTCTGTTTTTTTACTTTCTGATGGCTCTTTGTAAGATTTTTATCTTCAGGCTTCTTCTATTGACAGGTTTGTGTCTAGCAGGCGGCACGGTCTCTGACAGCTTTAAAGAATGCAGTCAGTTCTTTTACATGCATACAGCACCCACAGGTATCCGAGGGGGCAATCTGAAGAGGATATGCCAACGCTATGGAGATAAACTATGTTATGCCACACTGTATGACGGCAGTCGTCGACTGGCACTTTATTCGGCTTACACCTTCAAAAAGTCAGATGGACAGAGGAGGATGGACACACCCTGGATGTATGAACCACAGGTAGCAGATTACCTTAGTTTCTAAATCGTCTACATCATTTAAACAAAATAGTCTTTATTTTGACAACAGAGAAATCACCACATAACACTAATTGGTACTGTCCATATACTTGTATTGTTCTGTCAATATGAGCTTGTATATGGATTTCTTGTTCTTTTTTTCCCAGCTGGTTTCTGCTGACGAAAGCGGAAACATGAGAGAGTTGCCCTCTAGTGGTGAAACCGATCAACTGCTTGAGGAGAGCCAGGTTGTGCTAGCAGACTATGTTGATGCAGTGGAGTTTGAGCGTGGCCCACTTAACCCTGACCAGCACCAGGCAGACAACCAAGATAAAGCAGCTACCTATACACTCACAAATGTGGTGCCTCAGATCACAGACTTATTAGAGGGTCCTTGGGCCGTGTATATTGATACAGTGCGCCGCCGCCTGAATAACTTCTGTCGTGGTGCTGCCTATGTGGTGACTGGGGTGACTGTATCAGGGGTGACTATCAGAAGAGGAAGAGAGGACCGCATGGCCGTCCCAAAGCACTTGTGGTCCGCTTATTGCTGTCCACGGTTTGATCGAAATTCACCTTATGATGTACGGTACATGTTTCCCACTTATGCAGCATATGCTGTGAATGAGATAGTGGGACACAGTGTTACAGAAGTGCCTTTGAAAGCTTTAGAGACCTTCCTGAAAAATCAGACAGGCATGGACAAAAGCGTGAGCATCTTTTTCAAAGACTGTCTCACAGAAAATACACATATCAATAGGAAGTGAATGAAAGCTTCTCAACCCTGTAAAGTGTAAAGCCTTACATATGAAATAATTGTCCGAACATTTTGTTTATTTTAAATGGAAACGTTTATTGAATCTTTAGAAAAATTATGCAATTTATATATATGTGTGTCTGTGTATGTGTGAAAAACACCTCAATTTTATTCCCAAACTGAGCAAAAAGTTTCATTAGGTTTTGATCATGCTGATATATTTTAGTGTTAAGAAGAATTTGTGAACATTAAATTTAAGCATCTGTGCAATGATAATGAATTCAAGAGCCAGTCAAGAAAATAATGTAAATAAACTAATAAAAAATAATGTCCAGTGGGTGTGGCTTGCAGCAAATGCTGGCAAGAGAGCTAAGGAAATCCAGATTTAGCTTTAGGAAACTAAGTGCTCTATGCCTGTTCTGTAATATTTTTTATTTAAATTAAATGCAGTCAGTCAAGACTACACTATACCTGAGAAGAGAATAGAGTCACCTGTCAGACATTGTCCTATACTCTTAGATGATTTCCATATTATCATGCCACACTGCAGAGCATGATGTGATTGTGTCCATGACTTTACATAGCTTATAGCACTGTATTTAAATATCACTTTGTTGATATAGTGTGTATATGAGTGTGAATTTAAAGATGTTTTAACTGCTGAACAATTCAGTGGTGACTAATCATATAGTTACAGCCTGATCTACTGTTATTGTTGGAGTGTATGTGTAAGAGTATTTGTAATTTTTTACTGAACTGAGTACAATGGTGCAACATGGAAAGATAAGCCAATTAATATATAGTCCATGTAGCATTAGCAGTTTATTGTTCTCATATTTACGTAGATTATTGAGTGTTTCATTCAGATAATCACATGCGATTGTATATTACTCAAACGTTTGTCTTAAAGTAGCATTTAGTTCAATTTAAAGTCACTGTTCTTTTCTATCACATCCTATTCAGGCTCAGGTTGCTGGCTGACCGGAAAACTATATTCACCTTTAAGGAGCCAATGAACATTCGACAAGCAGTGAGCAAATTTACCTTGCTGATTTGCATGTTGATGAGGATAATGGCACACTGAAGTTCGTCTTATCAATTTTGAAGTTTGTATTATTGTAGATCAGACTTTCTGAACATGGTTTTGCATGTACTTTGTACTCTGCATTAGAAATTCAGTGGCTCTCATTTTATTCTCCACCTACCAGTGAAGAGTCAGTCAATTTTAAAAGAGATAAAGACAGTCCATTGGAGACAGTGAAGAAACCAGCCACAGAAAAGGGAGTTTTTTTTCCTGAAATTATTTCTCGTGATACTGTCCTGCCTAGGTCAGTCCAAAGAACATTTCACAAAGAAGAAAGACAACAATTTAAACTTTTTAGGACAACATGAATCTCACGGTCTATTGCTGGTCCTGGTTTGGAACCTTGCTGATCCCACTGATGTGTTTGATATTAAGATCACAAGCCGGAGTGGTGGACGACTTCTCCCAAGTAGATCGCTGTAAGGATTTCCTTTATATGGGCACTCCACCACGAGGTTACCTCAGTACATCCCTAAAAAAGATCTGCCAGCGCTATGTGGACAACCCTCGCTTTGTGACCCTCTACGACCCCAAAAAACACATCCCCATCTATTCAGCATACACCTTTAAGAAATCAGATGGGGAGAAACGGGTAGACATTCCCTGGATGTTTGAACCACAGGTGAGTGTGTGCTAAGAATAACATATTATATTTTCCACAATGATTTTAAGCAGCACAATAGATTTTAACAGTAATAATAATAATAATAAATGTTTTTTGAGCAAATCAGCATATTAGAATGATTTCTGAAAGATCATGTGACACTGAAGACTGGAATAATGGCTGCTGAAGATTCAGATTTGTCATCACAGGAATAAATTACACTTTAAAATATATTGAAATCAACTTTTACAAGCATTTCACAATATTTCTCTTATTTTAATCAAACCAAAGCCGCCTGGGTGTGCATTACAGACTGAAAAACACAATCTACCACCCAAACTTTTGAATTGTTACCTGACTTTGCAATCAATCAATCAATAATATGTTTCAATACTATATATATAGATATATATATGTATATATATATATATATATCTATATATATATATATATATATACAGAATTTGAATGTTTCTCTCCTGAAATGTTTGAATGTGATCTGGGTATTATAATCATTACATTTGACAAGGGTGTTTATTCTTCTTTCTCTTCATGCTTCTGGGAATCTAAATCCATCTTAATCACCTGCATTTTTCATTTTGCACAGCTGGCAACTGAGAAAGGAAGCAGTAACATGGAACCCTTTCCACAGGCTTCCTTAATGCACAAAAACTTTGAAGACACGCAGGCTGTGTTAGAAGACTACGCCGATGTGGTGCAATATGAACGTGGCCAAATTAACCCAGATGAGCATCAGGCAGACCCGCTGGACAAAGCTGCCACCTACACATTAACCAATGTAGTCCCCCTGATAAGGGAGTTCAATTTTGGTCCCTGGAGCACACAGGTAGAAGCTACCCGCAAACGGCTCAACAACTATTGTCACGGAAAGGCTTATGTGATCACTGGTGTGACAACATCAGGTAATATGATTCGACGTGATAACCTAGATCGTGTTGCCATCCCAGAATTCATGTGGACAGCCTATTGCTGCACAGATTACGATCACAACGCTCCCTACTCAGAGCGGTACAAGTTTCCGGTGTTCGGCGCCTACGGTCTTAATGATCGTGTGAACAACCACATGGTGGAGGTTCCCATCAAGAATCTGGAGAAGTTTCTCAAGGGCAAAATGGAGGTGGACAAGAACTTCCAGATCTTTTACAGTGACTGTGTGTCAGATGTGTAAAGATTAGAATTGGATAATGAACCAATCCAAGGGGTTCATTATCATCAGAATTGCAGATATTAAATTAAGATTAATATGAAGACATTTGCATTGCATTTGTAATGAATGGTAAAATTTAATGTTTTAATTCATTGAATTAAAGGGATAGTTCACCCAAAAATGAAAGTTCTGTCATCATTTACTCACCCTCATGCCATTCCAAACTTGTATTAGTTTATTTATTCTGTTGAACATAAAATATTTTTTAAAGAATGTAGGTAACTAGTCTCCTTTGACTTCCAGTTTTTTTTCCATACTATGGAAGTCAATGGGAACTAGCATTTGTTTGGTTACGCACATTCTTCAAAATATCTTCTTTTGTGTTCAGCAGAAAAAATAAACTCTTTTCATTTCTGCATCAACTATCCCTTTAAGGCATTTAAACCCCCTTCATCACACATTAAAATACATAATGATTTACTTATCTTTTTCTTTGGGAAAAAGCAGTTCAAAGATACATTTTAGAGATTAACAATATATGTGCTAAATATTCCAGCGAGACAACTGAGCTTTATTTCTGGTATGATCTTTACCTTTATTAGATGTTAACATGTTGTTTAACATTCTGTAAAGCTAAAGCACATTTTGGGTAAATGAATGAGATTAAATGTAAACACAACAGTGTGACAGACTTCAGTATGCTGTTAACACTTGCATGTCTCATCTGTGAAATAAATGTACAAATACAATTCAGTGTCTACTGTACAGTCGCATATTTCTGTTCATTTATCAGTTCGTTGTCATGGTTTGATATTCAAATATGCTCTTGCTGTGACAGCTTCGAGACACATGAAAGAAATGAGCATGAATGTCAATGCCATTTTTATTTAGTTATTATTTTAGTCAGTGATTGGGTGAAACAGCCACTGTCACTTCTTATCAGTAAGAGGGAGACAAAGATTGTAGAAAGAGCACTGATCCAAAGAACCAACTGCTTTCCATGAAACCCAACCTTGACTTTGCAATGACTTTTTATCCAAGGGACAGCCGAAGTAATGAGGGTCCATAACAAGAAAATAACTCCCCCATTTACCAGTGCACACACCTAAGATCCCCTTAGAGGAATTGTCCCTGTCTCCTCCCATCATAACTGGCGACCCACGGGTAAGGAAGTGGTCATGAAGATCTTCTACAGCTTGATCAAGCTTCTTGCCATATCGCACATGCAGTATGCGGCAGGGAACATCATAGAGCTGGTCAAGAACAAGACTTGCCTCAAATGTCCCAATCCACTCCCTAGAACCCAGGAATGAATCGGGTTTGTCCCCTATTTCCACCAAAGTGTGTTGTATTTCAGAAAGACTAGGCGGGTGTCTGCGGATCACAGTGAGAGGCTGATTAAGACACAGCCATGAAGCCATTGTCTGAATAGTCCTGTATCCACAACCCCAACCTCTGTCATCTTTGTCATCACAACCATAATGATAATAGAGACACTCTCCTAATATTACCGAGCATCTGTCACAGTCTGGAGACGGCTGAGGTAGTCCGTCATGGGCATTCATTACTAATATATCCTTCCGTGTTTCGTTATTGGCTGTTATCGGCGTTTGTCCACAAACTAGTCTACCCCAATCTATACACTCAGTTTTCTGTGTCCCTCTTTTTTCCGTATCTTCCATGTCAGTACGTGTATATCAGCGCCGATAGCTAGCGTTCACATACGAAAAAATACGAATAAACGTCTCATGTGGTCATGACAGCTCTCTCACACACGTCCATCTCTGAAACTCTTCCCTGTGGTGTATGAGCTCGTTCTAAAACAGTTCCGCCTCAAATTCGCGATCTTTTCTGTTTTACACACATAAAAGCGTGATAATAATGAACTTTTAATTAACAACGAATAGGGTCTATAATAGGGTGACCAGACGTCCCCGTTTTCCGGGGACAGTCCCGGTTTTGGGTGTCCTGTCCCCGACTGGAGCTGTCCCCGGAAATGTCCCAGTTTTACAGCACGTTCAAAACAACGATTACTTTCACCAACAGAGGGCGCTGCTACTCATTCTTGAGACATGGGACAAAACAGGTCCAGCAAGGGCAACTGCTATTAGGTTTAAAAATAAACATATTTTCAATTTTAAATGTCATGAGGGATTAATAATAGAATGTGTTTATAAAATGTTAAAAACATCTTGAACGCTGTTAAAGATAAAGTTGAAATTATATTACACAGTCCAAGGTAAAAAAGCACATTTTGTTAAAAAAGAGAAAAGCTGGGAGGTTGTATCAAAGCATAGCTCAGTAGCTTAGTACATATAAGATACATAAATGTAGTTTCATTTGTCTGAGTACAAGGTTTTTATTTTTTCAATTTTGCACCCTGGTTTGTCCCACTTCTCAAGAATGACTTGGGACTAGAGCAGAACGCTATTATTGTCAATTATCAAAAGAGACACACCGTTATTGGTTTCAGGGTAGTCACATACTAACTATATACATGTTAAAACAAGTAATACTGTTTGTGTGCACTTTATAACAAGGTAAGGCGGGATTTTTTTTTGCACACAGTATTAAACATTCATCTTCATTCAACTTCCGCCGTCACAACTCCGATATGAATAATAATAATATTAATTAATATAATAATAATAAATAAATAAATAAAATAAACAATTACACTTGCAGAAAGCACATCCTTTGTGGTCAAAATGAGCCTAAAATGCTAAATAAACCTGATTAGGGCTAGTAGATCAATTTCCAAAAATATTTGTTAAATACAGTTTTATTTATCATATGTTCTCATTTTTATTGTTTTATTTTTATTGTTTTTTTAAAAGTCATAATTGTGTTATAATCCTGTTTTGATCTGTTTACTATTTGAAATAGATGCTATTTACATTTCATAGTGTGATTTTTGGAGAATTGTAGTCCTATTACTAAACCAGGGTAAGCTTGATCCTTAAACATCATTGTAATTACTAATTATGATATTAATATTTGGAAACAAAAACAATAAATAAAAAAAACATACACAAATATATTGTCCCCGTTTTCTAATTTTGTAGATTATCACATGTGAGATTTCAGTGATATTTTGATCACTGAACTAGGCAATGTCCCCGGTTTTCATTTCAGAAATCTGGTCACCTTAGTCTATAAACACAGCTCTGGGTGTTGTAGAACTAATAAGTAGGCCTACTGTTGACACTCCTGACGTTTCAATTTAAACAGTTTGGATAAAAGATGCACTAAAATTAGGCTAGATGTAGGTCTATGAAACTACAGATAAAAAACAGGAACGCTCCGTAGGTTTTATCCTATAAATGTAAATTGTTTAAATTGTTATTTTCTCCCAATTTATTTACGATAAAGGCTAAATCTATATCAGCCGCTTTTCCACCATCTGGGCGGCAGAACGGTTTGTAGGCGTATACTTTGCCGAACCGAACCGAACCGAACCGAAGGGGCCTACTTTAAACGGAAAAGTGAATCTTTTATGTATTATGAACAACCAGTCACCAATTACACTGAAACAACTTCTGAAAGTAAAAGCCTTACGTTAAGTGAGTGCAATGTGGAAAAAGTAAGTGCTGAGTTCCTTTGGTAAAGGATTGACGGCCTGATCCAAACATGTAAACGATTTAATGAATGATTAATTAAAAGAACTGGACAATAAGTTTATATACTTGTTCGAATTTCAGTTCCGTGTGGTTGTTTTGCAGCTCACTGAAAGACGCTGTGCATGATCTTTTTCTCGTCACATTCACAACTCGGCTAAAATATTTCTTCCATCTTGAACGCTGTTAAAGATAAAGTTGAAATTATATTACACAGTCCAACGTTAAAAGCCTAACGTTAAGTGAGTGCAATGTGGAAAAAGTAAGTGCTGAGTTCCTTTGGTAAAGGATTGACGGCCTGATCCAAACATGTAAACGATTTAATGAATGATTAATTAAAAGAACTGGACAATAAGTTTATATACTTGTTCGAATTTCAGTTCCGTGTGGTTGTTTTGCAGCTCACTGAAAGACGCTGTGCATGATCTTTTTCTCGTCACATTCACAACTCGGCTAAAATATTTCTTCTGCTGTGCCGCTGTGAATATTCAGTGCTGATTTCCAACGGACAGTATACGTGCATGTCATATTGTTTAGCTTTCTCTTTTAATTCTTTAAAGCACTGGCTGTTATCAGGTAGCTGCAGGTAAATTATTGAAATTCGTCTTGCATGTTTAACAAAAAACCTCATCCCCTAATTACCCCCTAAAACAGGCACCATTACATTGCCACAAGTGTTTGGAGCGATATCGTCAGTGCGTCAGCAGGGGGAGCCAGTGCGTTTGGAGATAGCCTATATCCTTAGATCTATTCCACTCTGGCTTTGGAGAGCACTGCTTGCTTTGGCCAGTGCTATGAATAAGGTAAGCTACGTTCTGTTACACACTTTTATTAATTGATTATGCAATAAATGCCAACCTTGTGATCAGCATTATGTGCATTGCATTTGTTGTATTGTAATGCATCATGTTACAACTACTGAACTGATTGTTTAAAGATCACGTGTCTTGAATAATGCTTTAGGGAAAAATATATTTGACATTTTGATTGTTCCCCTTGTTGTGTGTTCTGTCGCTATCTTAAAAATTGATTGGAGCTTACAGTCTTTTTGTTTCTCGAAGTTGTTTCCTTATGGACAGAAACACAAATTTAGACTGCATCCTTCTATGTCAATTTCCCATACACATGAAGATAAACAAAAACCTCTGCAACCAGAGAAACAACACTGGCAGAAGTAATATCACTCTGCTAATAAAGGTTCCAAAGCAGATACAAACCCCAAAATATCTCTGGATAGACTGGATGTCATTGTCAGGGAAAAGAAAACAACCTGTATGAGTATAAACAAAGGGTTTGGTAAACAGTTTTCGACCCATTATGTAGGATTAGTCCTTGCATATTGCTATATGAGGCTTTTGCATGAGATGGCTTTTTGTTCTTTTAATCATTAAATTAAATGACTTGTTTTACATAGAAATGTCCTGTGCATTTACCATAAAAGCCTACTGTGAAATGGTAGAAAATAGAAGCTGTACAATCCAAACCAAATATTTATTTTTTAAATAAAATGCAGGGATTAAGGTAAAATTTGATGCTTTAAACATACGCCCCAATCATCTATTTAACATTTTCTGTGAAGTAAAAAAATAATTCCCCCAATAAATATATATTATGGTTTATTAACGGTTGGCTTTGGTGGATGGATAAGAGCCATTAAACTGAAAGGGATGTAAACCATTACTAAAACAAGGTCAAGACACAGCAGGTATAATAAAAATACAGAAAAAACATTAGCATGCACAAAACAGATCACAAGGTCAAAGAATAGACTACGATAAACAATGCATGATAAGGGATATGTGAATGCTGGCCTGAAATTGAATGTTTTGTCTTGAGATAGACAAAAGATGAACACTTAAGATTAGACAGAAATCTGGAGATGGAAGACATTCCAAAGTTATCCTAAATATCAAGCCTCTGATGCAAAATACAGTGATTAGAATGGGAAGAATAAAACCCTGTACCTAAAGAGGTCACACGGTTTGTGGGTGTGTAGTTATGATTGATGCTGGACACAAGACCGTACGGATAACTGTAGGTGAGTGGAGGTAGGCAGTGTTTCACCGAATTGCACAGTTATTGCTTCCAACTTTTTCTTGTTGAGTCCTTTTCTGAGATTTTATTGAGAATAATTATGTGTACTCTCTATTGTTTAAACATAGCATGCAAATAGTGTACAGGAATTACTAACTTGTGTTGCCACTTTTTGAAAATGTTTGTTGCCAAAACCTTACTAATCACACAGGTTTAACATTTTCGTTGATGTGTAATTGTGAACATTTAAGTAATATTATGTAAGACACTTTACTACGTTATTGGCTTCTCTGTTAGATTCAGCAGTTGTTTAAGTTCTTCTGTCTTCATTCATGAAATGACCTCAAGATTTCTTTTTGTCTGTTGGCAGGCTGTTGGTCATTCTCTGAATGGTTCAACTGAGAATTTGGCATAGTGAAATGATTAGCATGTATCTGCTGTATAAGACTGGTCACAGCCAGAACAAGGAGTACTGATCTAACAACAATAACTATGTCAGTGGTAGCGGATTACACGCAAGCCTATTAACTCATTTTAAAATGTACACTATGTGACTTTATGCACAGCATGTTTTTGACTAATGCTAAAACTGAAAGCTTTGGGGGGGGGGATTGGGGAATGTCCAGAGACTATTTGACAATTGCAGGAGTAAACTAATTTATAGCATTTTTTTGGATATAATCAGCATAGCTGTACAAAAGGCAAATAATATGCATTGGGGGGAAAAATTGTTAAGCTGGTGAAAGGTGGTTGTTTGATGTCATGTGAAATGACACTGAAATTTATTGAATATACATTTTGACTGAGTGAAGAAAAATAATGATTTAATTCTGAAATAAAGATTGTTATTCACTTTTGTTGAAGTGTCAAAGAGAATGAAGATTTCTATTGCTATTGTTTCTGCTGAAGAGAGCAAAGGCCAAAGCTAGAAATATCCTTATATGGCAGTCTATCATTGTAAAGTGCAGATTTTATCAGTAAATGAAGCTCTTTCCAGTCTATTAAAATCCCAACACCTCCCAAAGAGCAATATGATATTTATAGCTGAAGATGAAGGGGTGGGTAGCGGGGTCCAGGGCGAGAGGAAAGGGTCTTCCTGAAACAATAAGTCAGGTTGTTTAGAGCAGTAGGGCCACCAACAGGCTGTGTGTGGGAGAACACTGCCAAATAATCTGCAGGTTTCCTCTTTTGGCCCGCAGACCCTTATCTTGAAACAGAGTTAGAGCTTCACTTTGCAATACATCTCCATGTAAATTAAAGCCAGCTGAATTTTCAGCAGCCATTACTCTTAAATGTCACATGATCTTTCAGATATAATTCTAATATGTTGATTTGGTGCTCAATTATCAATTATTATTCATAGTTTTTATTATTATTGCTGCTTAATATTTTTGAGGAAACCGTACTAAATTATTTTCAAGATTCTTTAATCAATAGAAAGTTCAAAAGAACAGCATTCATTTTATATAATCGTTTGAAACATTATAAATGTCTTTACAGTCACTTTTCATCAATGTAACGTGACTTCGCTTAATGTAAAACTATTCATTTCTTTTCTCTTCTTTACCCCAATCTGTGGTGAAAGTGAATGGTTGTATATCACAAAAAATTGTAACGTTTCTTGAACACCAAATCAGCATATTAGAATAATTTCTGAAGGATCATGTGACACTAAAAACTGGAGTAATGGCTGCTGAAAATTCAACTTTGCCATCACAGGAATAAATTATATTTTTAAATATATGAAAACAGAAAACAGTTATTTTAAATTGTAAGAATATTTCATAATATTACTGTTTTTTGTTGTATTTTTGATCAGTTTACTGCATTTATTTGACCAAAAATAAGTTATAAATTATTACAGTTTGAAATAACATTTCTATTTTATTTTATTTTAATATATTTTAAAATGTGATTTATTCCTAAAATGGCAAAGCTGAATTTTCAGCAGATTTTACACCAGTCTTTAGTGTCAATCTCTTGGATTACCCTTTTGCATGTGTTTTCTGCCTTGTTGCTTGTTTGGATTGTTGCCTGTGTATTGACCTGTTGCCTGTATTTTGGATTAAGTTTCTGGATTGTCCCAATAAAAGCTGCATTTGGATTTCCAAACTTTCAAGTCTAGGAACAGTACGTAACAGTGTGTTTATATACCGTATATACCATGTATACCCTATGGAGTATAAAGAGAATCACTAACAGGGCAAACAATCTGAAAGGAAGCTTTACCCATTGAACTCACGATTATTAATTCTGGAAGCCTCTTATTCAGAAACAATAACTTCCGACAGGCCACCTTAGTGGCTCCGACCTCCCCGTCCCCTATTCTTTTATGTAAGTTTCCTGTCTTGTGGCGCGCCACTGGACTTCAAACAAGGAGCCTGATCTGGCTCTCTTTCCATTCAGGAATCAAGACAGTCATTCTCTATTTACTATGCAGATCTCCCTCTTATTCTCTCACTCTCTCTCCTCATCTCTGCATCACCAGCTTCTGGCTGTCTTTGTTTACTAGTATAAAGGGGAGGCTTCCTCCCACACATAACCCCTGTCTTTTTTTAATCATCCCAATTTCAATGCCAGGGTCCAAGCCTCGGAGTCACTATGCCGAGACTCCCCCGCCCTCGCCCCCTCCCCAGCCATCACACATGTTCCACAGCACGTACCTTGTCTCTCTTTGCTCTCAGTTTGGCTCAAGCAGAGCAAACAGTAGTTTGATCAAACAAGGCAACAAATGATTTGGAAAGATTTAGAGCCATGACAACAAACATGGTGTCTGTAGGCAATACAGAACTTGTCTACGTGTGTGCAAACACCTTATTATTGTGGTGTTTACTAAAACAGAGGAAATAATATACAGCGATATCCAAACTGTTTTTCTAGTTTTGTGAGCTGCAGAGGCATAACATCTAACACAAAGAGTCTAAGCGATACAGAACTTGGGTGTGTGTGTGCGTAAACAACTTATAATTCTGATGAAACAGATGAAATATTATTCAGTGATTGTGTCTAATATCTCCTGCAAACAGGTAAAGATATTAGAAGTAAATATAGAGAGATAGATATTAAAAGTAAAACAGCAAAGAGGTTTGTGGTGATTATATTTTATAAACAAGAAACAAATATATCAGCAGAAGCATTTAAGCAGAGAGATTTTTTTTATTGATTATCCTTAGAACTGAAAGGAGTTGGGCCTCATGAGTACATGTATACTTGGAAATAAATACATTGTACAACTGTTGCCCAAACAACCTCTATTCTGTCATCCTTCAACAAACAGACCTGCCTGAAAAAGCACGTGAAGTATACAACTGCACGTGAAAAATTTAACTTACTCAAGACTCACTACTGAAACTGACACGTAATTCAGCCACAGCAAAGAGGTTTGTGGTGATTATATTTTATAAACAAGAAACAAATATATCTGCAGAAGCATTTAAGCAGAGATTTTTTTTATTGATTATCCTTAGAACTGAAAGGAGTTGGGCCTCATGAGTACATGTATACTTGGAAATAAATACATTGTACAACTGTTGCCCAAACAACCTCTATTCTGTCATCCTTCAACAAACAGACCTGCCTGAAAAAGCACGTGAAGTATACAACTGCACGTGAAAAATTTAACTTACTCAAGACTCACTACTGAAACTGACACGTAATTCAGCCTAGTATTTTTGGCTGTAAGTATTCTGGACAAAAAAAAAAGCCACACAAGTAAGCTTTGTGCCAAATTATGACAAAACCCATAGAGATTCTCTCTTGTGAATGCCCTCTAGAGATGTACAGATAATTTGTATTGATCCCTGAGGGTAAATTCAGCAGCTTTGAACTCCGTACACTCTTTGCCTTCTCAGTGACCCAGTATGTTTTCCTGGATAGACTCACTTTACCTTCCTGGATTACACTATTCTGTGCCAATTACATTTAAACACATTTGACATGTAATATTCCTAATGCTTTTTGTCAATTTACCAGACAATATAAAGTAGTTCTGGTACATTTTCTCCTTGATTTTAGATTACACTTCAAGAGCCTGGTAAGAGTTATTCAAAGGCTATACAAAGTTCATCCATTAGTTCAACTCCAAATGGTATCCGGAACAATTTCCAGAGATTCACAATTTGGTCTACAAATAAAGTTCACTCTTAAATATCAAGGTTTTAAAAATGGTTTTTCACAGCGATGCCATAAAAGAACCATTTTGGGTTCCCCAAAAAAACTTTCATTGAATAGTTCTTTAAAAAAAAAATTCTTAGTGTAAGGAACATTTTAATTATCCAAAGAACCTTTTATGGAATGGAAAGTTTCCATGAATGTTAAAGGGTCTTCATGGAACCATAGATGCAGACAAAGAACCTTTATGTTCCTCTAGTATTCGTGGAGAGTAATGAAAGTAAACAGATTTCACGCTTCATAGTGGAGGGTGACGTTTAAGTTCCCCTACTTAATTAATATAAATATAAGAAATAAGGGTGGGTGTGGTGGGGAGATGCTGCTTATAAAGTGACAGATATATCCTTAAGATGTGAATGACAGGATTAGATGAACCAAACGTATAACATAACTTATAACTTAATTTTAAAGTGGCAAAATAACCTCTAAATGTTGTTTTTACCTGAAATGTACCTATTTATACTACTTGTTTTTTTAACATCTGTGTGGATAGTTCCCCTGGAGCATCTTGGATGGTTGCAAAACTGAAGTCTAAGTCATTCGTTTGACTTACCTCGTTGGCTTAAGATCTCCAAGGTGCTAGGTTACCACTGGCATACAATCTATATTCAAACTGCATATATGTAAACAGGACCTATAATTCTTGCACATTTAAAGGTTTGCTGAATGAATATGAAGAACTGCTTCCAACCTGGGGTACTAGCAAGCATACAGGGATGCATAGTTGTATTGTTTCATTTCTTTGTGTTACCACCCTTGTCTGGAAGTATACAGTGGAAAATGCAGTTAAAGGATCATTGTAAATTGCCTTGAGAGGAAGCCGTGCTAACTTTTTTTGGTGCGCTATTTACTTTGAGAAAACAGATATTATGTGAGTAACAATGAAACACTAGTCCCTTCCAAAACAGGAAGTTGATCTGATAACTATCACGAGACTGTAATATTTTATTTTTATTTTCAAAGTCATGGATTGAAAATAAATAAATAAATAAGCATTACGGAACCGATGAGTGCTGACAATACCTTAAAAGCTTCGGTTGCAATTAACGGGCAATAGACGGAGCTATGGACGAAACGGAGAGGATCCTGTGAGGACTAGATTCTGAGATGCAGATAACCAGTGAGTAAATTAAACGGCCTCAGCCTTTTTATCCCGCCTGAGGTTTAACATTTTGTAGCTGTTTCAAGGGTGACAAGTCCATTCTCCACCTCTTTCTGAACATTGATGAGAGAGGTCCACCTTTTCTCCTTAGTCGCGGTGCGCTTTCGTGGAGTGAGGGGGAATTTACATTCATAGAAAGCTTGCCAATAGGGTGCTGCAAAGCCGAACGGATCGCAGTATGTGCCTCATGGGAAGGAACGGTGTCATTGTATTTGATCGCGTGTGCGTCCCACAGAGTACTTGGAAGCAGCCTATCCATGTCTTTAGTGCCACCAGTTCAGCTGTCCTTGCGCGATATTTGTCATATTTAATCATGTGTTTGAAAAATGCCAAGTTGTTTTGCGAATGTTTCACGGTTCAGGTAAGATAATTACGCTTTTATAAAATTGATTCTTACTGTCTTAACGTGTATTTAGCAACACAAGTGGAAAACTGTGTTTTTGTTGTTTTGTCGAGTAAAATTCGTGCAGTGAAAAGCAAGCAATACGTTAAACGTTTACTAACTTGGGACGAGAGACAAAATGCAAATTGCCACAAATCATATTATTTTGACACTACGAAAGTGAACATGACATAGGCTACGCGAAAGTGTTTTGGGGCAATTTATCTCTGCAATTATAATAGTGCATTTAGAAATCAAAACTAATAAATTAATTTAAAACTCTGATTCCCATAGTGATCAATCACATCACTTTTTATTATTATTTTTTAAATCAGAAAACAAAGGTATTATTCACATAGAAAGTCAGGGGGATTATTTTGAGCTCTCGGCATTACTAACTTGCAATCAGAGGCGGACAAAGTACTCAACTCCATTACTTGAGTGAAAGTACAGAGACTGCTTGTCAAATATTACTCCATTACAAGTAAAAGTTGTAAAGACAGATTTTTACTTAAGTAAAAGTACAGAATTTTTTTTAATGTATTTGTTTATTTGCTTTTCAGATGCTTCTTATATAAATCTTGTTCTTTTTTCCAGGTCATAATGCTGGTATGACTGTTTTTTTTTGATGATCTTATTTATTGGCTTGTTTACCTAGTTTTTTACAGTCATTGATTTATTTGTCTTGACAGAGAATGCAATCAAATGGCTATTTACAGCATGCACATCATAAAAATCGATCCCATTTACAAATAAAGACATGTAGAGCAAGAAGCAACAGAGTGACACTTAATCTGGAAGTCATAAAGTATTAAGGCCCATTCATACTTTTGCAACTGGTCAGTGTTCAAAAATGCAGGGAAATCACTTAATGTAGCCTTACAAGTGTGATTACTGATAAACTGTCTGAAAAAAAGAAAGTCACGTTTTAGAGAAGAAGAAATCACCTACTGACTTTCAAAGCTGCTGCATAGTAACGACTTTCTACTTCGAGGACCTTGATAGAAATGTAGTGGAGTGAAAAGTACAATATTTGTCTTTCAAATGTAGTGAAGTTAAAGTCATAAGTTCCCAGAAAAAATAATACTCAAGTAAAGTACAGATACTCAAAAAGTGTACTTAAGTACAATACTCAAGTAAATGTACTTAGTTACTGTCCGCCTCTGCTTGCAATCTATTTGTGTTGGACTTTCCCATGCATGACCTGGCATCTTTATTAAGCATGAGTTTTACATTACTGTACTGAGAGCTGACTCACTGTAAAATTGCTGCGTCATCGAAAGTTGACAATGGACTAGTAAATTCTGTTCTGAAAATGAGACAGTGACTTTGCAGAAAGTAAAAAAAACTCAAACGCAGATCATGGGATAATCACAAATGACTTCTCCAGAGATTTTTCCTGTAAGAAAAAAATAATGCTATGAGAATTATTGTAGATCAGATTTAATTGTAGTTTCCTGTTGAGCTTTGTTGTGTTAAAGCTTCAGTGAATTCCTATAGCCAAAATACACTTATTGCTGTTTTAATGATGTAGTGTATATGTTCACATTCAAATTATACATGCTGAAATGTATCAAATTTATACTTTCAGAGTCAAAGTCCTTGGTTTTATAGAAGGTTAGACTTGCCTCTGTGACAGTGCTCTCTCTTACAAGGCAAAAAATAGACACTAGTTGTTGGCATTTAATGTTGGCACTTTCTCTGTTACCTTTAACATTGGCTAAGATCCTAACTTCAAGCCCTTAAACTCATAGACACTCAATGTAGTTGGCTGTTCCCTCTGCTGGAGAGTAAGGCATGGGATATAGTCTCTCCCCCTCTTCCTATCATTTACTCATTCAGAGGGGTAAGGTCAAGTGTATGTGTTTGTGCAAGGTTATGTAGAGTTAGCACATGCTTCATTGAATGACTTTGAGGTTGATTCTCTTAAAATCAACATACTGCCTCAAGACTGTTTGAATCTGAGACCCTGCAAGTGAATAATTACGTTTATTGTCTTTTCATTGCCTAATGATCACAAATGACTTCTCCAGAGATTTTTCCTGTAAGAAAAAAATAATGCTATGAGAATTATTGTAGATCAGGTTTAATTGTAGTTTCCTGTTGAGCTTTGTTGTGTTAAAGCTTCAGTGAATTCCTATAGCCAAAATACACTTATTGCTGTTTTAATGATGTAGTGTATATGTTCACATTCAAATTATACATGCTGAAATGTATCAAATTTATACTTTCAGAGTCAAAGTCCTTGGTTTTATAGAAGGTTAGACTTGCCTCTGTGACAGTGCTCTCTCTTACAAGGCAAAAAATAGACACTAGTTGTTGGCATTTAATGTTGGCACTTTCTCTGTTACCTTTAACATTGGCTAAGATCCTAACTTCAAGCCCTTAAACTCATAGACACTCAATGTAGTTGGCTGTTCCCTCTGCTGGAGAGTAAGGCATGGGATATAGTCTCTCCCCCTCTTCCTATCATTTACTCATTCAGAGGGGTAAGGTCAAGTGTATGTGTTTGTGCAAGGTTATGTAGAGTTAGCACATGCTTCATTGAATGACTTTGAGGTTGATTCTCTTAAAATCAACATACTGCCTCAAGACTGTTTGAATCTGAGACCCTGCAAGTGAATAATTACGTTTATTGTCTTTTCATTGCCTAATTGTTGTAATTCAAGAAGTATGAAAACATAATCAACTTCAGTTCTTTTATCGTCTAAAAGTCTTTAGTATATAGATTAAGAAAATAAATAACATTTTAACTGAGCAAGAGTACATACAATTGATCAAAAGTGACAGTAACGACTTCTTACATTGTTGCAGAAATTTTCAATTTCACAAAAATTTATATTTGTGTTACACGAAATATCCTGGAAAAAATGTATCACAATCTATACAAAAATATTATTAGCACAGCTGTTTTTAAACTGTGATAATAATAAGAAACGCACTAAATCAGCGTTTTTACAATGATGTTTGAAGGATCATGTGACACTGAAGACTGGTGTAATGGCTACTGAAAATTAAACTATAAAATTAAACTGAATTTTTTTTGCTATAGTTTC
The DNA here is from genome assembly GCF_001515645.1 of Sinocyclocheilus grahami. Classification (NCBI taxonomy): domain Eukaryota; kingdom Metazoa; phylum Chordata; class Actinopteri; order Cypriniformes; family Cyprinidae; genus Sinocyclocheilus; species Sinocyclocheilus grahami. The sequence goes on from NW_015505379.1 coordinate 42,754, forward strand.
AATCAAATAAATGCAGTCTTGGTGAGCATTAAAGACTTCTTTCAACAAAAAAAAAATCGAATTGATGCCCAAACTTTTGAACGGAAGTATAACTACAACAAATGTATCTATGGGTGAAGGTAACAGCATCCATGCATGGTGGTCTCTAAGTGACCTTGTAGTAGCTGGGTCACTGTAACTGAATGAGAGATGGAGGGCTGCCTAAAATAAATAGAGCTCTATGCTCATATTTTTAAGTGTAGGAGGCCACACTTAATTACATTTTGTGTCTTGGTCAAAAAAAATATAGGTCTAGTTCCTGGAAAAGCTGTTAGAGATGGTCTGATTACATGGTGGACGTGCATTCTGTAGCATTCAGACAGTTTTTGATTTTTCATTGGGTCATGGTGTCAACAGAACTTCTGTTGCCTTCGTGACAAGACACCACTCTTTGCCAAGAAGTAAAGGGATTTGTCAAGCTGAGGCCAAAAGAGGAATCACATCCTTTCTTATCTCAAAGTCTGAAGAAAATTCTGATCATTGATGTTCTACTCTAAATTTTGACCCAACCTGGAGTTCTTCATAACATGTGCTCAACATCAGAGCATCTCCAGAGGGTACATCTGCTTTGATAATAGTCCTATTTGCGTCATCATAGCCTGCTAAAGCTGAAAGACGGCATTCAAAATTTTCCAACAAGAAGTAAATGCTAGAATATCACATGACTAGTTACATAGGATGAATACTTATCACGCAGTACTTATCTGCCCTAAAGTACACCAGCAGTACAGATGTAGAACCTCCTGGCTTAGGAAGCAATAGGAAAAGATTAGAATTACCATTTGTTGCCACTGCAAATATGTATTTTTATTGTTTCCTTTTTGCTTGAACTCCGACGTTAGGTTTCACACAGTCTGACACGCATGTGATAGAGGATTAGATGGTGCAGACCAGACATACACAAACACTCTTTCTGTGTAATCTGTCTCTTTATTCCAGAAAGACAGAAGATTCAGCATTGTGTGGGTGTGTCTCCATTGTTTCGTGTGTTGTCTTTTTCTTAATGAATAGAAACTTTAAACCGCATAAACACATTTCATTACACCAAATACACAAAATAATGTTCTTTTTAGCAGCATCATATGACCCCTTTAAAATATGTTGTTGACCAGTCGCTTGTGTTTTTCCTCATTTGTAAGTTTTGAATAAAAGCCTTTTCTAAATCCATAGATGTAATGAAGTAAATGTCAGTAAACTGCAAACAATAAATTAGACTGTATTTTACACAGTTATGGATATATACACTAAGTGGCGTTATGTATTGTATTCAGTGAGTATATACACCTGTAGTTATTTAATAATGTCAAACTAATATTAAATCCATTACAACCCATGTTATTAAACATACAGCATAGTTAACCTTTAATCACACTAACTTAATATTTGTTAATTTATTACAATTCAAAGTAATTTTACTGGTTTTATTAATTCAACTTTAAATGTTTAATATTAAACTATTTTATGCATGATACTGTAAATTACGCTCACCTTTTAATTTGTATGATATTGTTAATATTTGTTTCTCTTATATTTGCTCTCCTGGTACAGTTTTGCTTTTTCTGCCTATTATATTAAGAGTCTTGAAGTCACTGCTGGTGTCCGTATAACAATGACTATGGCAGGAAGGGGATTTAGAGAGTGGGTTGTATTAAATCTGACAGCCTGTGGAAAGAAACTGTTCAGGATTCTGGTTGTTCTGGCTAGTGCTGCTAGTCTTTGTTAGATAGCAGAAGTGTAAAACTGGTGTTTAGTTTTTAATCTCATCCAAAGATTGAGTTGGTTTTAAACTGATCTTCATTTGTTCTGTGTCTGCCAGGACTCTTTGCCTTACTGCTGATGGTGCTGGAGTGGACCCATCCAGGCCTGTCCTCCCCATTACGCCCCATCTGCGACCTGCGCGTCCTAGACCATTTCATTAAGGAGGCATGGGATGCAGAAGCTGCTTTGGTGAGTGACATGCACATGATGGCTGAAGCTGTGATTTTATAAACACTTTTAATTGGAATACTAAGGCCTTCAGTTTCTTGAATTTCATCTATGCAATTGCAAACATCTTTGCAATGTCAGGTTAAAGATGACACGTGTTCTTCTCATGTGCTAGATAATGTCCTGTGTGAACAACCCCTGAAATAATTCTCACTGAACATCACATGACTCTGAACTGAATTCAGCAGTGACAATTGTCTTCTGCTTTATAGCTGATTTGAATTTGTTTCATAATCGATACTGTTATTGAAATTAATTGAATCAACACTGACCTGACTTGAGATGAATAATGACACTGCTGCTTCTGTAGAGCTGTTTATAGATGAATTAAGCTTGTTTCATAATTTAATGAAGCAATACTGAACTAAAGTGAGCTGAATAATTATACTATTGTCTTTTTAGAGCTACTTTACAGCTGAAATTGTATTTCATTTCATTGATTCACTGATATCATATTTCATTTTTGAAGAAGTTTGCAACATTAATACTGTTAGTTTCTTGTGTCATACTATGAAGCTGCTTTGAATCTCTATTGTGTATAGTGCTATATTAATAAATCTGACTTGAATTTTTCTGCAATCACAGAGAGCTTGTAAGGATGCTTGCAGCGTTGCAACAAACTTCACTGTTCCCCTGACCAGAGTAGATTATGATGTCTGGGAAGCGATGAATGTAAGTTTTCCTGCATATTCCTGTTGTAAAGTTTATAATATAATATAGACGGTACCCAAATTAATACCACATGTTTAACACATTTAGTATGAACATTCCTTTATGAATATATTCTTTGTGTCACTTCAGATAGAGGAGCGAGCTCAAGAGGTCCAGTCAGGCATACATGTGCTGAACGAGGCCATCAGCTCACTACAGGCATCTAATCAGACTGATGTGCTACAGTCCCACATAGATGCCAGTATTAGCAACATTGCCAGCATCAGACAAGTGCTGCGAAGTCTCAGCATACCGGTGAGTTACACAGGTCCCTTGGGGAACGTTTCAAATAATATTTCAACATACAAATTGCCGTTCAAAAGTTTGGGACCTGTGAGGTTTTTAAAAGTCTTTATAGAAGTATTTTATGCTCACCAGGGCTGCATTTATTTGATCAAAAATATAATAAAAAGTCATAATAATAAATGTTATTACAGTTTAATATAACAGTTTATTTTAATATGTTATTTATTCCTGTGATGGCAAAGCTGAATTTCTAGCAGTTATTTCTCCAGTCTTCAGTGTCACATGATCCTTCAGAATCATTCTCGTATGCTGATTTGCTGCTCAAGTAACATTTATCGATGTTGAAAACAGTGGAAACCGTGATTTTTCTTCTAGTTTCCTTGTTGAAAAAAAGTTACACACAACAACAATTACTTTGACAATTACTTGAAATAGATGTCTTTTGAAAAAAAATTAATGTGTCCTTGCTGAATAAAATTTAATTTCAAAACAACAAATTCTTACTGACCAAACTTTTTAACCGTAGTGTAAATTGTGAAATTATATTATTCATTAGCATAATGTTAAGAAAATACACTTAGAACTGAATTAATATGAATTTGGCAGACCCTTTTATCCAAAGCAATTGTACACTCAAGCTGTTCATTACATTCAGTATACTGTACATACTGTCACGTAATGTCCAAGGAATACAAATTAATAAATAACTCACTCAAGACAGTTGTGTATAACACAAACAATACCAGACAAAATCAAGAGTGAGACAGAGCAACATAAATACAAGGCAAATGAGGAAACTAATGAATAACACCTTTGATGATTAAATGAATTTCCATGACAACAAAAGAGTGGCAGGAAAACTGAATAAAAGGAAGACAGAAAACTAGAGAAAACAAACTAAAAGTCCATGAAGAATCTAAAAGAACATAATTGTGACAGTACACCCCCTCTGGCAAGGCGTGACCTCGCGTTGTAACAAATGAGAAGAGGGTTTTGGAGGGGGTTTTAGAGTTGGACGAGGATGTGGTGGAGGGCTGGTGATAGCCTGGAGAACAAAGGAGACTGGCCTGATGATGGGCAGAGCAGTGACCGGTGGCAGACGACGACGACAAGACCCCTGCGGCTAAGATGGAGAATGCCTACTGCCCAGGACCCAGAGAGATGCAGGTGTATCAGCCCCCAGCGGAGTGAGAGGGAGGAGCCATGGTGGAGGTAAGGCTGATGACAGCAGGGGGCCGACTGATGAAGAAGAGGCCAATGGAAGAGGAGCCCAGGGCGGAGACGGAGCCGAAGAGCCAGGGTGACTCCATGGGTCCGGAGGGCCAAGGCAGAGTCGACGGCTCCCGTGACTGAGGCGGAGGCAGGGATCTGGAAGACCACAGCGGAGCTGGAGCGACTGTGGACCCATGAGGATCTGTAGGGAAGGAGGAGCCCGACGGAGCCAGAGGGATGGAGGGACGAGGCGAAGCCAGAGGAATGGAATCCCATAACAAAGGAGGGTCGACGACTAACTAAGGTGAAGCCAGAAGGACGAGGGAACCCGGTGAAGCCAGTGAGATGATGGGCCATGGTGGAGATGAGGAAGCAAGGATCCAAGGTGGAGCTGATGGGTCGAAGGGCCGAGGTGGAGTCCAGGAGTCGAAGGCTGGAGTTGGAGACAGGGGATCCTCACGCCGAGGCAGAGCTGGAGAATGAAGCCCCGAGGCGAAACAAGGCTCCAGGATGGTGCTGACTGAGGGTGAGCTAAGGTGCTTACAGGAACCAGCGGAGACAGGGCAGCAGAACCGGCAGAAATATAGAGATGAGGTGATAGAGGAAGGCTGGAAGGGAACACAGGAGACTCCATACTCCACTAATACTCCCTCCGGCACGTGCAGTGTTGTAGGCTCACACACCTGGTCAGACTCTGGTTAATCAGTTCAGGCTTCAGGGCGATGACAGGCTCAGTCGCTTCTTCTCACGCTGGCTCTTCAGTCGCGGTGGGCTCTGGCAGATGCTCCATGCAGCGTGTTGATGGTTGGCTGGGCTGTGGGACTGGCGGTGCTCTGGATCAGGGAAAGATGCTCTCCAGACACCTAATGACGGGCTCCTTCCAGTCAAGTCCTGTTGTGTCTGGAAGGTCTACGGGATAATGGTAATTCATCCCAATCCAAAGCAGTCTGATATTCTGTCACAATGTCCAAGGAAGACGAAGATGAATATAAAGCAATACAAAGTTTAATAAATTACTCAGAAGATCAGCCACATGCAAGACAGTTGTGTATAATGCCGGGTTCAGGCTACACAAAATTTTTGTCGGTCACGATAGTCACTGTGTCAGATTATACGATTTTGACTACTAAAATCTTGTCGTGTCGTGGACATGAAACATGTCAGACTACACATTGCTTCCCGACCATTCATCGTTAAAGCCCGTCGTTAAAGACGGCATGCGTGATGTCATCGAGAAGGCGGAACTAGCGACTGACTTCTGAAAACAAGAATGTAAACATTGCTGAAGCGCTTCCACTATAGTTTGCCAGCATTTTTCTTTCTTTGTTCTGTCGTGGTAGTCCCTCGATGACACATCATACAGGCAGGAGTACTGTTGCCACAGCTCCACGAACCTTTCCTCCATCTCATAATTCCACCTAGCAGCACCATCATCTCTCTTGCGTTTTGCCATGTTTGAAACCCGTGTATGAAAGGGCTTCTGTGCTGCTATTGGTCAACGTCACCAATGTGACAGAACTCGTCGTGGACGACGGGAAAAAAATTAAACATGCTAGTCTTTCTGTCGTGGAATCGGTTGTCGTCCACTATGACACACTACACATGCAGAAACGATGGAATCTTGCGTCCCGACACCCATTGTCGTTTACGAATCCCCACGACACTCTACGTCAAGCAAATTGTGGCAAAAACGGGCTAAAATCGTGACAACTAAAGAGTGGCGGGAAAACTGAACAAGGAAGATAGGAACCTAGAGAAAAACTAAAAGTCCACGATGATGAAACTAAAAGAACATTTTGACACATACATTACATCAGCTAATCTGTTGTCTGGGAATCAAATCCCGTGACCTTGGCATTGCTAGCGTCATGTTCAACCACTCAAGCTACAGGAACAGGAAAATGGATGTTATGCTAATCAAGAGCAGTATGCTACAAACTTATGTCAACTTCAGGAAGACAACATGTTTGTCACTTTATGGTGATTGTGTAATTGTGTCGTAGTGCTAAAACAAACAGCGGCTATGAGACTACATTCTTTAAAAAATAGGGTCCAATATACAGTGCCAATATGAAGGAATTTTCTTTATTGAGTTTTCACAGGTGTTTTTGCCATATTTTGAAATGATGCATTGTATTGTATTATGTTTAAGGGTTAAAGGAATAGTTTACTCAAAAATGAAAATTTGCTGAAAATGTACTCACCCTCAGCCCATCCAAGATATCAATGACTTTGTTTCTTCATTGGAACAGATTTGGAAAAATGTAGCTTTGCATCACTTGCTCACCAATGGATCCTCTGCAGTGAATGTGTGTCATCAGAATGAGAGTTCAAACAAATGATCACAATAATCCACGAGTAATCATCAATTAACAATTTAATGAAAAAAAGTGGAAAGCAACAAATCCAGTGTTTTAAGCATAATCCATAATAAGGCTTCCTCCAGTGAAAATGTCCATCCTCTGTTGTCCTCTCACATCAAAATGCACCAACATATTTGTTTAGAACGTTTTGGACTGTTTTCACTTGTAAACTGTATTTGATCTGTGCATATTTCTCTCCTGATTCAAACGTGATGACTTTTTGACCCGAGAAAGCAATATTATAGATAGATGACTCGTATTTTAGCTGGAAGCAATGGTTTGAAGTTAAAAACTTAAATCTTAATAAAGAATTATGTATTTAAGTTTATTACAAAACATTCACACAAGACATTCATTGGTGGACTGGATTACTTGTGGATTATTGTGATGTTTTTATCAGCTTTTTGAATTCATTCTGACGGCACCCATTCACTGCAGAGGATCCATTGGTGAGCAAGTGATGGAATGCTAAATTTCTCCAAATCTGTTCTGATGAAGAAACAAACTCATTTACATCTTGGATGGTCTGAGGGTGAGTACATATTCAGCAAATTTTCATTTTTAAAATGAAAGGAAATGCCCTGAAACTTAATGGAAAATGTTCCAGCATAAAAGTACAAGTACTTTTTCTGTTTTTCTACAGATTTTTTTCTTACAGCCAATACAAATGTAAAAGCATGAATTATGTGCGTCTAAAACATAAAGCTGTTACAGACTATTAGTTGCACTGCATATTTACTCTTTAACTAATTTACCTGTCTCTCAGGAATATGTACCTCCAACCAGTGGTGGAGAAGACAAAGAGATGCAGAAAGTATTCTCAATCTCAGAGCTGTTTCAGGTCCACATCAACTTCCTGCGGGGAAAAGTACGTCTTCTGCTCGCCAATGCACCTGTCTGCCATCAAGGTGTCAGCTGATAGACAATTCTGGGCAAGGGCCAAACTAATTGGAGCTCCTCATATCAGGAGGCAGGATATGGCCTATTACAAAGGATATGTCGCCGAAGTTTGAATGTCTGGGAGTCATAGCACTTTGAAAGATTTACTCACAAAGGGAAAAGAAGACATCCTCTCAGAATGCTAAGCGCCTCCTATGGCTGTCTACTCTCTGTGTGTTGAGCATTTGCAAACTCATCTGCGTTACCTGGCTAAATCAACCAGATGCGAACATCTCCTCTTACCCAGTATGACTGATGGCACTTGCCCAGCTCAACTGGGAAGGTTTATCTGGGATTCTTTAAAATTGTTTTGTATTGCTTATGAAATTGTCATTATTTATATAGATGATATATTTCTTAGAGCTGGCATCACTGGCTTTTGCAGATTCTTTTCTGAAGCTGTTCAAGTGAAGACCTCTCTTCGGCCTCAAGCAGCTCCAAACTTTGAAATGTTGATAGAGAAAACTATTTATCAATATTAATTATGCACTGTAGGTTTTATATTCATTTCAGTGTTAAGTGTATGTGTGTGACTTTTGTGAATGCTGCAGGGAATGTTTCAAGCATCAGGGGAGGAAGGTTGTAATGCTGGATTCTTACGGGTCAGTTGGGGTGAACGGGAAGCAGGACTAGATTGCTGCTTGCGTCTGGGGAATTGGAAGCTTTCGTGAGACCTGATGAGGCTGTGTTAGCTCATGTCTGAATTACGCGGTCTTGTCCAGATAACGCCGCTGCCAGGAAAAATATTGATTAGTGTGTGTAATTACGAACATCCTGGCCTGCTTCCACTTCACGCACGATGCTGCATATTTGCCTATGGGTAATGATTGTAAGGTTGACATCTTGTTTCTCTTTTTCTGTGTAACTTGTTTGTGTTTTTCGTAAATAGACTGACAGATGTAAAAAAAACAGGCTCTGTCTAGATACAACAAAGTATGTTTGTAGATGTTTATTTCCTGTTATTTTGCCGTTGTGTGGTTCTTTCATCACATTGTCATTTGGTATTCAAATACAAAGTATTATTCTTAGCTAAAAAAAAATAGAACTGTAAAAACAAGGAGAGAGGAAGTTTTTCTTCTTGTCTTATGAAGCATCTCTGCTGAGAATGTCAATACACTGCTCACAATTCTGTAAATACATGCGATTCCAATGTGAATTTTCGAAGAATTAGATGTGAAAACAAGTACTTTTTTTAGATATGAGAGAGAGAACTAGGCATACATCATGCCTAAGGCTTAACCGGATTATAAAATAAGTACTGCATTTTTGTCACGTTTCCACTGAAGGAATTTAGTCACACCACTAAATATTTTTGAACACTCCTTTGTGTCATTCCTTTTCACCATACTTACCACCAATATTTCTGTTCTTTTAGTTTGGTCAAGAATGGCTGGACAAACATTTCGATCCAGTTTACTTATTGAAAGAAGATCTGATTTATTACTGATCAGCCATCAGACGTCAACCCTCTGACAAACCAGGCTCCTCTTTGAGTAATATTTAAGATTAGCTGTTCATCCCAACCTTGCTAACATGCCATCTCCATTTCCCACACGTTAGGTAATATATATTGCAATTATTATGACATTTGTGCCCCATGTTATAGCCACAGACTTGAGATCAGCGATATGCAGTTTAGCAGGTGAAAGCAGACCCTTGTCAAATCTGTCATTATTACCCAAGTAGTTAACAGAGGTATTATTTTTATTCTTAAATTATATTAATGTTAAATATATTTATAATCATATAATTTAATGTTTATTAAAGCATTTACTATTATTATTACTATGAAATAAAATAAATTATCCTTAAAATAGGCTATAACTATAAATACAGGAAGAGAAAAAAACACCAGGTAGGTCTAACAATGTCTTTTTACTTTCCATTTAACTGAGCTTTAAATCACAACTGCTGCATCATCTTTTGGTAATGAATTTACTATACACAATAAAACAATTACATAAACTGATTTAGGTTTCTGAAAGTGGAAAAACATTATATGGCACATTTCCTTTCTACTTCTTGTTTTTCAAATGAAAAACATTCAAGAACACCACAGCAATTAATTAATAAATGAGCAAAGCCAGTGCAAGACTTAAGAGTTTTAGCTTCAGGCTGAACCAGAACAGAAGTCATACAAAATAAAACAGGCATCGGCTTTAAAGGCACAATATGTAAGTTTCGCCGCTAGAGGGCGCGTATTCAAAATAAACAGAGGCAAAGTGCCGTGACTGGGTGTAGAATCATGGGAGTTGTGGTCTTCATCCCCACAGCCGAAGCAATCGGACAGGACTCGGGCAGAAATCATGTTCATGGATGAGCTAAAGAGTTATTAGCGTAGTAGAATGAAGCAGGGTGAGGCTGGAAGCCTTGAAGTGAAACGAGGCCGCTGAACGAGCGTGACACACGGCTCGAAAGCAGTGGAGCTGTTATTATGCCACAGTCGACCGCTTCCACTCCTTCCGGTCGTGCGTATGTGGGGTAAAGCAGCGCTGTTTTATCATACAAGATACATTTGAAAGTTCTGTTATAATGCTACTCTGTGCGGTCGTCACCTGTCTATTAAAACGCACAACATATTAAAGCGTCTTTGGTGTTTTCATATTTTCTACAAAACAAAACCGGAAACCGAGGGGTTCTGACGTCATTGGCAGGCGACACAATGACGCTATGGACACGGTCCGTGTCACTAGTTAAAATTGCTTATTTCTCTGGATTTAAGCATTCTTCGAAACATTTGGGATAACGCAAGTACACAAGTCAGCAAAATATATAACACCGTTCTAGTGGTTTTTGGATATTTTAATAAAACAATCTTACATATTGTGCCTTTAAACAACTCATACACACCACGAACTTTACATGAATGTTTATGAAGTCGCCATTTATTGTGTTAATACTGATACTGGCTCTATGGTTTGGGATAAAACACCTTGATGTGGATTGCGGAGTTATTCCGGGTGCGTGTCAGCGGCTCTCCCGCCTCGTCCGGATCCTCGGGCTCCAGATCATCTATGAGCTCTACGGTGGATGTGTTGGCCGCCAGCTGCAACGCACCCTGGCTGGACGTCTGAAGCTGCAGGGCGATGTTAATGGCCCGGTTGATGGCCAGTCCCAGACCGTGGATGCAGATTTCCCTATGAGCGTCCAGGAGTTTCTGACACCTCGCCAGCTGGGCCTTGAAGTCTGTTTTCATATTGACGTAGACGTCGTTCCGTCGTTTGGGCAGTTTGCGGGGCAGACGCTTGCGGAGGGTGTACTCCATCGGGTCCATCTCAAGGGTCGAGCCCTCCGGGGTGGGCAACACCATCGGATTGTGGGGTACAGATGCGGATACCGGGCTGCGTGGCTCGGCCATGTCAAATCACTGGAAAAGCACTGTACAAACAAAACAAGACATCCGTTAATGAACGTTTAATGATGATCTGGGTTTTTTTCAGCGAGGGAAAATGACACAGCAGACCTGTCCGCGCTCATAAATGTTCTAAATTGGCACTAAGGTTAGCAATTGAATACATTCATTATTTATGTTGGATTTTATACAATATTAATGATATTATGATCATATATCTAGGAGTACAAAATAGCTAAATTAATGGCGACTAATTCATGAGCGTTTTTGATTCACTTAAAAGAACCGGTTCATATTAGTGAATCGGTTCATGAATCGGACTATGTTATTGATTCACTAAAAAGAACCGACTCATATGAGTCATCGTTCGTGAAACGTTATATACTGGTCGCGCTGTATGCTCAAAGTCCCTTATTCTATTGTCTTTGGTATGGTTCACTCTATCGTTGCGGCGAAATAAGAAAAGAAGGAAAGGCTTAACTACTACTGCGTTCCGTTCAGGTAGCATTTTTCGTTGTCGAATTGTACTACCCACTGTTTTAATGGGAGGTAGCACAAATCGACAGACCACTGATATATTATGCATGGAAGTTGATGGAACCTGTTCTCGGTTGCTACGTCTATGTCATTACCGTCATTATCGACATGCTACATTAAGCATGAGTAGTACCTTGAAGTAGATGAGCTTGTTTTTCAGCTGCACTCTTAACTAGCTGGTAAATAAATGAATTCGCGTATTTGCAGGTTCGTCTTCTCTCCTCAAGTACCGGAAGACCTCTCACTTACACAGGAACTGATACTTAAGTTGCTCTGTTTGATTACATAATACATACTGCTCTTTTCTTCGATGAAACTTTTTTTTTTAATTTCGCATATTATATAATTATAAATTAAGTCAAATAAAATAAACTGTTTCTATGTGTCTAAGTTGCCAATTTGAAACTGAACATTGCTAAAATGTCGATTATTGCGCTTGGAGGGGCTTTTATTTTGAAGTTCAACCAGTTTAGAGGCGTAGTGTGTTTGGAGAGCACACTCACTGAACTTTATAAAATATCTGTCTTATTTGTCCGGTCTTTTAATTCACTGTTTATCTAGTTTCATTTAAGCCATGTCGGACACATGGAGCCACATCCAGGCGCACAAAAAGCAGCTGGATTCCCTGCGAGAGAGGCTGCAGAGGAGAAGAAAAGACACAAATCAACTGGGCATCGGTGTGTTGAGTAAATACATGCTGTGAGATCTGCAAAACTATTAACTGTACCTTAAATGGCATTTAAAATACTACCCAGATATGTAATGAGAGTCACCATTGCAAGCCATGTTGCTCATACAGTCAGCTTTATTTACTTGATATCTAATGCTGAATATTGAGACCACACAGGATACTGTCAGAAGTGTGGCATCATGATGCTGAAACTTTAAATGCATGCCAAAAGAAGAATGAATCCGGATTCAATCAGATTTTATTTTTGCAACAGTGAGTTTAGTGGGTCTGTGGTGCCAGCTACTATATTAGATCTTGTTTTTAACAGAGATTGGAGGTGTTGAGGGTGGATCCGTAAGGAGCGACAGCCCTGGACCGGCACTACAGAGTCCTCCGCAAGTGGAAGTTGAGCAGCCTCCAGACCCGGAACTAGAGAAGAGGCTGCTGGGATACCTGTCTGAACTGAGTCTTTCTCTGCCAATTGATTCCCTAGCCATCACCAACCAGTTAAACACAGTAAGACCTGTGTGCATGCTTGTGTACACAACCAGTCAAAAACCTGAACATGTACTCATTATTACTATTTCCTGCATTTTAGATAAAAAAAAAAAAAGTTTTTAAAACTGTGAAGTACATGGATAATGTGAATCATAAAAAAGCTTATTGTGATTACTCTAGAAACGCTCATATCTATGTTTTTGTCTTTCTGTTCTTCTCACCCTCCCTCATTTGCAACTTTGACTCAGTCTGAGTCTGCAGTTTCCCATGCCTGCATCCAAAGTCTCCTCCTCAAATTTTCTGCCCAAGAACTTATTGAAGTTCGGCAGCCATCCATCACTGCCTCCTCGTCCTCTTCCTCCTCCACCCTTGTCACTTCAGTCGACCACACCAAACTATGGCCTATGATTGGCAGCACAGCTCAGCCACAGAGAACTGCCATTAAAAGAAAAACAGATGAAATCATCCATCAAAAAAGAGCCCCAGGCTCCTCCCCTTTGCTTCAAGCACCATCTTCACCTCCAAAGAAATCCTCTGCCTCACTGGGTCCTGCCTCAAACTCGCAGCTTACTGGATCCTCTGGGGTTGGAGGGTGTGGACCTGAGAAAAAAGGGCGGAACAGTAAGGTGCAAGCATCTCATCTGGACATGGAAATTGAGAGTCTACTGAGCCAGCAGTCCACTAAGGAACAGCAAAGCAAAAAGGTATAATAACTAAGTAGCAAGTCAGCAAAGGCCTTGTGTATTTCTGTGAATGTGGAGTCTGATGAATGTATGTATGCTTGTGCCTCAGGTGAGCCAAGAGATCCTAGAGCTGTTGAACACCAGTTCGGCAAAGGAACAGTCGATTGTGGAGAAGTTTCGCTCACGAGGCAGAGCTCAAGTACAGGAGTTCTGTGATCATGGGACGAAAGAAGAGTGTGTGCAGTCGGGGGACACTCCTCAGCCCTGCACCAAGTTACACTTCAGGTCAGTTCACACTCACACACTTTAAACATTATTTTATTAAAATAGATAACAACCATATATAATGTATATAAGTTAAATAATAATAGTATATGAATTAACTATATAATTATACATTTAGAAATTGTAATACTAATCATTTTATTATTATTGATTAGAATAATATTATCTGAATATATTATGATCAAATAATTTAGCCATTTTTCACTTTTCATTTGTTGAATTATAATGTAACTTTCCAAGGCGAATCATCAACAAACACACAGACGAGAGCCTTGGTGACTGCTCCTTTCTGAATACTTGTTTCCACATGGACACTTGTAAATATGTTCACTATGAGATTGACAGCCCTCCTGAAGCAGAGGGTGACACATTGGGTCCCCAGGCAGGGGCCACTGAGCTTGGACTGCACTCCACTGTGGGAGACAGCAACGTTGGCAAGTTGTTTCCTTCACAGGTAAAATATCGTAAGAATTGACCTGTTCCACAGCTTCGATCAAGCTATAATATACAGTAGTTGACTTGAAGCTGAAATTCACCAAAACCACTATAATATAGGAATATAGAATTAGGCATGGTCTCTTGGGTAAGGTTGCACCAGTTCGTAAGTTCCTGCTCCTACTGGAATGTAAAGTACACACTAGAGGCTTAGTAAATACTAGTTAGCATGAAACTAACTCAGTACTTTATTCGTTTGCACCATTTGTTCTTAAGGCAGAATTGTGACCCTGGACCACAAAACCAGTCTTAAGTGTCAATTTTTTTAAATTGAGATTTATACACCATCTGAAAGCTGAATAAATAAGCTTTCCATTGATGTATGGTTTGTTAGGATAAGACAATATTTGGCCGAGATACAACTATCTGGAAAACCTGGAATCTGAGGGTGCAAAAAAATCAAAATATTGAGAAAATCGCCTTTAAAGTTATCCAAATTAAGTCCTCAGCAATGCATATTACTAATCAAAAATTAAGTTTTGATATATTTACGGTAAGAGATTTGCAAAATATATGCATGGAACATCTTTACTTAATATCCTAATGATTTTTGGCATAAAAGAAAAATTTATAATTTTGACCCATACAATGTATTTATGGCTATTGCTAGAAATATACCCCAGCGTCTTAAGACTGGTTTTGTGGTCCAGGGTCACAATTTAGCTAATAGGTTGTAAGCTCTGGAAAATAATGTATAGTCAGATAATATGACTTGTACCCTCAGTGATCTAATAGCAGCCTTCAAATACGTGAGCAGAAGTTGTGTTGCAATGCCATACATTTCTGTTTATCATTGATTTGAACTTATTTTGCCTCATGTAACTTACTATACAATACATTTCCATTGTAATAAGATACTACTTACTCAAGATTTATTTATTTCACTTGCACAACATGGACCCATGTCCACGAATGCACTCTGAGTTTGTGTTGAAGAGCCGCTAACAAAGTAATTAATTCACATAATGTTCTCTCTCTCTCAAATTCTAAACAAGTGTAAATGTCAACGTTAACCTCTATGTCTAAATGATTGAAGTCTGTCAGGTTAAACAAGAGCTTACTGAGGTAATTCCGTCAATATGCAATTTTTTTTTTCAACCGTTACACCTGGTTGTAAGCTTCCGTTAATATGCAGTGTATATGTAGAGTTACATTTGAACTAAGTTTATTGGTGCAACACAAATGTAGTAGTAATGCGTAAGTTGTAACTTAGTGCCCCTTTACATCAAAAATAGTTGTAACTTATGTACAGCTGGTGCAACTGGCCCTAGTATGTGTTTCTGACCTGTAATTGCAATCTTCTCTCATTCTCTCCTTTGCTGTTGCTGTTCTTGTATTTGTCTACATATTTGAAAACTAATTTTTATTATGATTTCAAAGGTAAAAACTGTGATTGGCATTTTTATTTTAGGACATAACAGATATATGCCCTCTGACTTTATTCCCATCTCAGTGGATTTGCTGTGACATCCGTTATCTGGATGTGTCCATCCTGGGGAAGTTTGCAGTGGTGATGGCCGACCCACCTTGGGACATTCACATGGAGCTTCCATATGGAACACTCACAGACGACGAGATGAGGAAACTCAACATTCCTATTCTGCAGGATGACGGTTTCCTCTTCCTCTGGGTGACAGGAAGGTAGGGGCTCTGGGGAATGACTGAACACAAAGCTTCTTGAGACCCTTTTATCTCAGTGTAACAAGATTTTGCATCACTTTTACCACACTGATAAATGTAAACTTAATACCAAATAAAATCATCCTGTAATAAAATTTGTGATTATAACACGGATGTTTTTGATATTCCAGAGTTACATTTTCCAAAAGCTTCTTTATTTTGCATGCCATTAGAAAAGTTATCTATGAATAAATGACATGAAAAATTGAAAGGAGGTTATGTAATGCTAACTTGGCAACAGTCCAAATGCAGGTCAACAATAGTTCATTTTCTGTCTTCACAGAGCTATGGAGCTGGGCAGAGAGTGTCTAAGCTTATGGGGGTAGGTGATTTTACATGTGGAAAATGTAAAGTGAGTGATCTCTTTAAATATAACTGAATCTGTAAACTAAATCTTTTTGTTTTCTGTCACTCGATTAGCTATGAGCGTGTAGATGAGATTATTTGGGTGAAGACTAACCAGCTTCAGAGAATCATTCGTACCGGAAGGACTGGACATTGGCTAAATCATGGCAAAGAACATTGCTTTGTATGTGTGAGAATATACTCTACCGTTTGAAATTTTGGGGTCAGAAATATATATTTTTTGGTGGTTTTTAAAAGTCTGTTTATTTTCACCAAGGCTGCATATATTTGATCAAAAAATACAGTCAAACAAAACTAATATAATGTAAAATATTATTACAATTTAAAATGACTGTTTTCTAAATTTAATGAATTTTAAAATGTATTTTATTCCTGAGATGGCAAAGCTGAATTTTCAGCAGCCATTAAAGGGTTAGTTCACCCAAATATGAAAACTAGGCTGCGTTTTACTCACCCCCGATGCATCCTAGGTGTATATGACTTTCTTCTTTCAGACAAATCCAGTCGGAGTTATATTAAAAAAATTATCTTTCAAGCTCTATCGTTGCACTCAGCGGGTGTTGCATTGCTTCTGTCCAAAAGACGTGAAATAAAAAGCACCATTCCATAAAAAAAAGTGTCTCACACAGCTCCGGGGGGTGAACAAAGGCCTCCTGTAGCGAATCGATGCGTTTTTGTAAGAATAATATCCATATTCAAAACGTAATAATCACTTGAATCTAGCTTGCGCTCACTGTTGTAAATCAGAAGCAGTTCCGGGGGAATGACGTATGAGGTCAGCTTTGTGCATGCGCCGCTCAGAAGTGACGCACGCGGAGAGATCGAAACAAAACAACGGTCACTAATTAGAAGTACAAAACGAGGATTTGTAAAGAAGAATGTCGTAGGATTTCGATATAAGCCAAGAGGAGACTTGTTTTACTTTGCTAACGTAAGGAAACTTTGCTTCTTTTGATCCTGTAAACAAACGTTGGTTTTCACGAGACTCACAGGCGCATGCCCAACGCTGAACTCATACGTCATCTGCCCCGGAGCTGCTTGCGTTTTTACAACAGTGAGCGCAAACTAGATTGGTAAAATGCAGCCTAATTTTCATTTTTGGGTGAACTAACCCTTTAATGCAGTCTTCAGTGTCACATGATCCATCATACTAATAGGCTGATTTGGTTCTTATCACAGTTGAAAACAGCTTCTTAATTTTTGTGAAAACTGTGGTGCATTTTTTTTTCAGGATTCTTTGATTAATAGAAGGTTCAAAAGAACAGGATTTATTTGTTTTTTAAGTGTTAAAGTTTTTGTCACTTTAGATTAATTTAATGGATCCTTGCTGAATAAAAGTATACATTTATTTAAAAAAAAAAAGTTACTGACCCCAGACTTTTGAATGTTAGTGTATAAGCAGAATTTTGTAACCATTTCGCAATGAAAGAATATTACATATATTCTCTTTTTCTCTCTCTCTCTCTCTCTCTGTTTGTTTGTTCAGGTGGGAGTAAAAGGAAACCCACAAGGTTTTAACAGAGGCCTTGATTGTGATGTAATAGTGGCAGAGGTCAGTCATAACCATTATAACTGATAAAGCAGTGATGAATTTAAAGGGGTCATATGATGCGATTTCATGTTTTCCTTTGTCTTTGAAGTGTTAAAAGCTGTTCGTGCATACAGAAGATCCGTAAAGTTGCAAAGATTAAAGTCTCAAACCCAAAGAGATATTCTTTATAAACGTGAACGCTCAGCCACGCCTACCTAAAACACCTTGTTCAAACACACCCCCACACCCCCACATCACAGTGTGGGAAGATTTGCATAACACTGCCCAGATGTTCACGCAAAGAAAGAAGGCGTAACTTTTATTCTTTTATTCGTATTGCTGCCGCCGCCGCCATGTCGTGGAGACGCTGTGTGTTTCGTTGCGAAAGCCAAACAACTTTTGTTTGGCCTTCCAAAAGAGGACACGACTAGAAATCAGTGGTTAAGTTGTATTTACAACACTGTTCCAGAACAGTTTAACCCAAATATTCAGATGTGTCCAGCGCATTTTACGGAGGAAAGTTTCCTGAACCTAGTAAAGAGCATAACATTTCCGTCACATGCTTGAGGTATTCGGCCAATCACAACACACTAGATAGCTGGCCAATCAGAGCACACCTCGCTTTTCAGACCGATGAGCTTTGTAAAAATCTACACGTTTCAGAAAGGCGGGGCATAGAGGAGCAACAATAATGTATGTTATGTGGAAAATAATGTGTTTTTTAAACCTTAAACCGCATGAACACATTACATTACAGCAAATACACAAAATAATGTTCTTTTTACCAACGTCATATGACCCCTTTTAAAGTCAGTGATGATCAGTGCACTAAAAGAACATCTGTCTACACAAAAGGTCCGCTCCACTAGTCATAAACCAGATGAAATCTATGGAATGATTGAGCGTTTGTCACCAGGTACACGAAAGATTGAATTGTTTGGGAGACCACACAATGTGCAGCCTAACTGGTGAGACTTTTTTGATTTCCAAATCACTTTACGTGACTAAGTACATTTTTGAAGTAATCAGATGTGCTGTTCTCTTTATTACTAACTTGCTTGTTTTCTCTGATCGCTCTCATTCGCACCCTGTTTTGTTTTCCAGGATAACTCTTGGTAATCAATTGGATGGTATTCATCTTTTAGACCCTGAAGTAGTTGCCCGTTTTAAGAAGCGCTACCCTGACGGAGTCATCTCTAAACTTAAAAACATGTGAGGACTGGGCTAGTGAGAGAATGTACAGCTATTGGTTGAACTCTGCC
>NW_015505379.1:61863-68261 GCF_001515645.1 Sinocyclocheilus grahami
GGAAAGGTGCTTTTTATTTCACGTCTTTTGGACAGAAGCAATGCAACACCCGCTGAGTGCAACGATTGAGCTTGAAAGATCAAAGACCATTTTTAATATAACTCCGACTGGATTCGTCTGAAAGAAGAAAGTCATATACACCTAGGATGCATCAGGGGTGAGTAAAATGCAGCCTAATTTTCATTTTTGGGTGAACTAACCCTTTAATGCAGTCTTCAGTGTCACATGATCCATCATACTAATAGGCTGATTTGGTTCTTATCACAGTTGAAAACAGCTTCTAAATTTTTGTGAAAACTGTGGTGCATTTTTTTCAGGATTCTTTGATTAATAGAAGGTTCAAAAGAACAGGATTTATTTGTTTTTTAAGTGTTAAAGTTTTTGTCACTTTAGATTAATTTAATGGATCCTTGCTGAATAAAAGTATACATTTATTTAAAAAAAAAAAGTTACTGACCCCAGACTTTTGAATGTTAGTGTATAAGCAGAATTTTGTAACCATTTCGCAATGAAAGAATATTACATATATTCTCTTTTTCTCTCTCTCTCTCTCTCTCTGTTTGTTTGTTCAGGTGGGAGTAAAAGGAAACCCACAAGGTTTTAACAGAGGCCTTGATTGTGATGTAATAGTGGCAGAGGTCAGTCATAACCATTATAACTGATAAAGCAGTGATGAATTTAAAGGGGTCATATGATGCGATTTCATGTTTTCCTTTGTCTTTGAAGTGTTAAAAGCTGTTCGTGCATACAGAAGATCCGTAAAGTTGCAAAGATTAAAGTCTCAAACCCAAAGAGATATTCTTTATAAACGTGAACGCTCAGCCACGCCTACCTAAAACACCTTGTTCAAACACACCCCCACATGTCTACGTCACAGTGTGGGAAGATTTGCATAACACTGCCCAGATGTTCACGCAAAGAAAGAAGGCGTAACTTTTATTCTTGCTGTAGTATTGCTGCCGCCGCCGCCATGTCGTGGAGACGCTGTGTGTTTAGTTGCGAAAGCCAAACAACTTTTGTTTGGCCTTCCAAAAGAGGACACGACTAGAAATCAGTGGTTAAGTTGTATTTACAACACTGTTCCAGAACAGTTTAACCCAAATATTCAGATGTGTCCAGCGCATTTTACGGAGGAAAGTTTCCTGAACCTAGTAAAGAGCATAACATTTCCGTCACATGCTTGAGGTATTCGGCCAATCACAACACACTAGATAGCTGGCCAATCAGAGCACACCTCGCTTTTCAGACCGATGAGCTTTGTAAAAATCTACACGTTTCAGAAAGGCGGGGCATAGAGGAGCAACAATAATGTATGTTATGTGGAAAATAATGTGTTTTTTAAACCTTAAACCGCATGAACACATTACATTACAGCAAATACACAAAATAATGTTGTTTTTACCAACGTCATATGACCCCTTTTAAAGTCAGTGATGATCAGTGCACTAAAAGAACATCTGTCTACACAAAAGGTCCGCTCCACTAGTCATAAACCAGATGAAATCTATGGAATGATTGAGCGTTTGTCACCAGGTACACGAAAGATTGAATTGTTTGGGAGACCACACAATGTGCAGCCTAACTGGTGAGACTTTTTTGATTTCCAAATCACTTTACGTGACTAAGTACATTTTTGAAGTAATCAGATGTGCTGTTCTCTTTATTACTAACTTGCTTGTTTTCTCTGATCGCTCTCATTCGCACCCTGTTTTGTTTTCCAGGATAACTCTTGGTAATCAATTGGATGGTATTCATCTTTTAGACCCTGAAGTAGTTGCCCGTTTTAAGAAGCGCTACCCTGACGGAGTCATCTCTAAACTTAAAAACATGTGAGGACTGGGCTAGTGAGAGAATGTACAGCTATTGGTTGAACTCTGCCACAGGATTCAAGACTCAAAGATAGTTTCAAACGACTGCTTCAGGAACAGACTTTCATACAACTTTCCTTTTTTTTAAATAAAAATACTAAACCACATTTTTTGTTATCTTTCTGTACAGACTGATTAATGATTTCACAGGTAATTCTTTAAAGACAACTTTTTTTTGTTAGAGCAGTATAGAAAACATACTTGTTTCTTTTTGAAAAACGGTTTTATTGTTTTTAATTATTTTTACAATCATCAGTAAAAACAACAGTTCATGTGCTGTTCTATTTTAATTTAGTTTGCTGTCTTTTTTTATTTGTTATAAAATTTTGTATATATAAAATTGATTTACACATTATTGCATACATAACACAAAAAAAAATCTTCTCTTTCATATTGTGACTTCAAAGGTGTAACAGTGTCTTGTGAATTCTGTTCTTTTACTGGGTTAAGGCATAAAAATCCACTTTTAATGTTTAAAAAACACAAATTTGAACACATGTGCACACAACAACGTGAAGAAGTCCAGATTAGGCCTGTCGCAATAATCAATATATCGATTTATCGCACAATATATGTACATGACCTCAATAACTTTTGGTGACGCAATATATCGCCCATTTTATTTACATAAAAATTAATGTCACGTTTTTTGCATTCCACTTGTGCCTGTCTTGCAGCTTCTCGTACATAACGTGGTGCAGTTGGTGCTAGTTTAAAAAAATCCTGCTACAAACAAAGTTTAATCTGCAGATATGGCCTTGTTTAGGGATCTGTGCCTTTGTGCTTACGGACATCTGAATGCTAAGTAGTGATTGTGTTTTTCAGCAATAAAGTGCACCCTTAATTTACAGAGAAAAGAAGGTCAGGGAAAAATCTCCATACAAGTTATTTGTGAATTTTTATTTTTTCTACTTGTTACTTTGCACTTTTTGTTAGAAAATGTTTGTTTACTATTTAAGGTATCTAATATTTTGACTTAATTTTCATGATCTAAATATTCTTAAGAATTAAAAGTTGTTATTTTTAGAAAGTGTGTAGGCCTTCTTGCATTATTATGCTGCTATATTATGGTTATATATTCAGTGGCATAAAATTGTCTTAAAATGACAATAATATCGTTTATTGCATTTATTTCTGGGGCAATATATTGCACAACAAAAAGTTGTTATCTTGACAGGCTTAGTCCAGGTACACATCATTAGCATATAAAAACTTTTTTTTTTCAAACATGTAACAGAAGCAATGAGTGGATCACAACAAACATCTCCATTCACTTGATTGGTTTTATACATGCAATAAGAAAAAACTTTTTAAAAAGATTGAAAAAACAGGCCATCTTCATATTAATACATTAGTTGGTAAGATTTAACTTACATAAAGTCCATGAAGCAACCATCTTTAATAGAATTGTTCCAAAAACACTTCTCAAGCTAAATTTGTTTATGGACAGGGCATATTTCAAGAAGCCCTGAAATCTAAACATAATAAAAAAAATGTAATTAAAGTTAGAGCTGTGCACACTATGTTAATGGACCTTGATGCAGTTGTAGGGCAGAGAAAATGGCACTTACATAGAAAGAAAAATAAGCTTTACAAACCTTTCTGTTTATGTTAAAAAAAAAGAAACATTCAGTTGCTTTACAGTAACAGTACACACTGAATTTATGACCAGCAAGGCAAAGTGTGGTTGACTTTATTAGGTAGACTGCTATTCATCAACGTATCCTACTGAACAAATTTATATCTGGCTCAAAAAACCCAGTTGCATTAAGATGTCAGTGTCTCCTCAGATAAAACCAGTATCCAGTTCAGATACTGCAGATGCATGTATGGCAGAGGCTGTGGAGGGCAAATGCTACAGGCTAGGAAAAAAAGCACTTATTGGTTATCATGTAAACATACTGTAACTCTTAAGAATGTTTCATAATATCCCCTTTCACCAAATTACACTCAGCTGTACCATTTTACACTCGTTGCTGTATTGTTAAATTAGAGAAATTCAGACACTTATCTTGACATTGTTACAACAATGCATACAGCTGTCCACAGGCATGCAAGGAGAGACAAACTTCCATGCTGCTTGTTCCTCCTAATGGCTCATCATCCAGTTCCCCGCAAAAACTCTCCAATAAAGGACTTTAACTGGACTGGGGCTGTAAATCGGAAGTTTACTTTTCAAGGATTTTCCAGAGACCGCCTAAAGAACAAAGTTAGTATGTGGCATCCACTGCATTGATGTTGCTATCCATCTGGTGTCGAAGTGAGAGCCGAGCCTTGTGGGAAAAATAGGCCTGTGGGTAACTCAGACTGCTGCTGCTGTCCCCTTCACTGCCCCAGGAAGTAGTGGAACACAGCCGAGGTTTCACCTCTTCACTTGCTACTGCTGAATAAGCAGAAAAGAAAATAATAATATAATTATCTCACTTCATAAAAACATAAAAATATATAAAAATCTCAAATAAAAAGAATATGAAACATATATAATTGTCACACCTTACAAAATAATAATAAATACTAAAAATAAAATGTTAATGCACTTATAAATGCAGTTAAAAAAATGCATTTATAATATATATATATTACAAATGCAGGGTTTTTTTCAAATATAATACATATATATATATACAGTGGGGAAAAAAAGTATTTAGTCAGCCACCAATTGTGCAAGTTCTCCCACTTAAAAAGATGAGAGAGGCCTGTAATTTTCATCATAGGTATACCTCAACTATGAGAGACAAAATGAGAAAAAAAATCCAGAAAATCACATTGGAGGATTTTTAAAGAATTTATTTGCAAATTATGGTCGAAAATAAGTATTTGGTCAATAACAAAAGTTCAAGTTTGTGACGAAAAGCGTAAGAAAAAAGGCCCAGACAAGTGGATGGGGAGGCATAAGAACAGAAAATGTTGTGGTTTCTTTCCTCTTGGTTCAATTTTTGGTTAGGTTCTTGCCCAGAGACCCAGAAATGATGTAAATGTGTACGATTTAGAGCTAAGTTGTTTACTAGTGATGTAGACATGCACTTATAAATACTACAAGCAATTTCTTGTAGACACAAACTCATACACACACACACATCCTTATAGGGTATTTAATCTAGACTTGTGACCTAACATGATGACCCGCTCCATGTCATTTACTAAACACTGTGAGATGTGTTTGAGTATCTTTATGCCTGTGTTTAGTCTTTTATAGGTTAAGTACACTCTGGAGGACTGCTGCTTTAAACAGATAGGCATTCTATAGTTATGACGCTTCACTTATGACACTCCTACATCCCCAGCCTCTTTTCTGAGAATAAGACACTGGCTATGCACACATTCAATTACACACCCTCAGAAACAAACCAGGGCTGTCAGTTTCATTTGTCATTAATTTAGAGCTCCGCAGCATTTTCCCTGGATCTGCAGACTGTGAATTGCAGCACTGCATAGGGTGAATGCCTTTTCAATCATTTCAACCACACTGCTTTTTTCCCTCAACAAGCTTGTGTATTCATTAAAGTCTCCACCAAGTCTTCCTTCTTTTTAGTGTCAGTAGTTTTCAGTTTCATTTTCTGTAGTATGTTCTTATAAAGACTATATGAGTGGCTGATGGCCCTTTTTGGCGTCCTATAAATAAAAATAGACTTTTGACCTTGCATGTGATTTATGTTCTTTCAGGAAGTTCATAAATTTGAGTGTTGATTTGTAAAACATGCCCATTCAAAGTGAGGGGGCACGTGCCCCCTTAGATTTTTGCGCCAAGTGGATTTTGAATGCAGCTTCCAAAAGACAAAAAATAGCCGAATTATATTTTTTATATTTGATACAATCACACCGGTGTGATTAAATCGTTCAGTGCGGCACAGCATCAGCATTATAACCAATCACACACGATTCTGTTGAGCTTAAGAATGCTATAACCAATCAGAGGCGTTCAGGTGAGTGCGGTGTTTCGTTCACGTGCTCGCTGACTGAATTATCTGGCAAATGCTCTTATCAGAAACAACAAAGTGCAGATGTGCGTACGAAAAATGTAAGTAATATATTCATTTAACAGTGTGAACAGCTTCAGTGATCATAATGGGAGTTTTTGAGAGCGCCTGAACTCTGGCTAGACTGAATGAAAATGTTATTTGATAATGTAAATGTTCTTTACTCTCTGTAAAATGAAAGTGTTATCATTAGTAACGTACAATATTGTTATTAAATTCACATTAAAGGCAAAGTCAGTCGTATTAAAAATATTTTATGGCATAACACCCATATCTGGTACTTAAGTAAAAAGTCGGGTTTTTATGTGTAGTTAATAGATTACACTATTAGTCTACTTTGCCCATCACCATTTATTGATCAAATACCAATCTATAAAGGTGCAAAACGCATTTACCTAGGCTACACATATTTGAAAATCGAGATATTTCCTAATATAGTTAACACGTTTGGAAATATTTCCAATAAAAAGGAAATAAATAAATAAAGCATAATCCTATATCATAAATCATATATAACCTATATCATAAAGTATAATACCCCCCCCCCCCCCCC
>NW_015505379.1:68284-88757 GCF_001515645.1 Sinocyclocheilus grahami
CCCCACACACACACACACTTGCCCCCTCAAAAATCATGAGTGCATGAGGCCCCTGGTTAGCCTACATACAATCTCAGTACCAGAGATCAGCCAGAGTTCAGAAGAAAAGTAAAGCTCTTTACGCGAAAACAGAGATACCCGAGAGCAGTTGAGCTTAACAACACCTTCATTGCTGTTAAAGGGATAGTTCACCCAAAAATGAAAATTACGGTTAAGGCTAGAAGGGACACAGCTACGACTACAGGGCATGCGCACATCAATCATGTAATTTTTGTCATGCTGAACAACAATAATTACTGTATTTGCATTATTGTACGGGTTTTTTCAATAGTCCAAAAGAAGTCCCAATAAAGTGAATCCATCATAAAAAAGTACTCCACGTGGCTCAGATGGGTTAAAGGGGAGGTCTAAGAGTTGGATCCTCATGTTAAACATGGCCAAAGTTTCAAAAAAATTATATGAATGTAGTACTGAGTATTTCTGTGTCTAATATATACTCCTTCCGGTTTTGTACAAGTTTCCGAGAGTTTTTTCAAACTTGGCTCTTCGTGACGTAATGAAGGGTGGAACTCCTTGTATGGGCAATGGACATTTCTCCCGGAAGAGTGCGCCCGCGCACACACATCGGCCAGAACGAGAGCAAGAGCGTGCGTGCCCATGATCAACGAGCTTCTCATTCAGCTGCACTGAACGGGACTCGCTCGAGAAGAATGTCTCCAAAGAAGTGTGTTTTTTTGGCTGTAAGGGAAAGATAACCTTGTTCAGCTTACCAAAGAACCCAGCATTACGTGAACAGTGGATGCAGTTTGTTTTTCCGGGGCAGCAACGGAGTTTTGCAAGTGTGTTTGTTGACGAAAGTTTTATAAAGAAGGCTCAGTTCGACGCTGGATTTGCACATCATTTCATACTGGAAGATGGAGCGGTCCCAGCTATAAAAGATCCCGGTCATGATTCAGAACTGCAGACGGTAAGTGAAATGGCATCAAATGTCTTGTGTTTTGTTGGCAATCGGGCAAGTGCTCGTCACTCTTTAGCTCCGACCACGGCGCGCCTCCAGGAGCTCGACTGTTTTCGCAGAGAATTGGAAAGCTGTATTTTTCTTTTATAAATTTGATAAAACTAAAGACTCTTTGGAGTTATGAATGATGCTATACTACTCTATAGGTACTCAAGATCAACATGAGATTGGGTGAAACTGTGTGTTACCTCTCCTTTAATAAAGGCCTCCTCAAGCAAACCTATGCGTTTTTTAAAGAAAAAAATCCATATTTAAAACTTTATAAACCTTAATCTCTAGCTTCCGCTAACTGTCGTACACGCTTTCATGAAAGAGTGGCGTTCTAACAGATAATGACATAGGTGTAGCATAAGCTTTGGTGAGAATATGCTAGTCTCGCGAGAACCAAGTTTTGTTTACAGCAAAGGTAAAACAAGCCATGTGGCCCGGAGCCATGTGGGACACTTTTTATGATGGATGGATGCACTTTATTGGACTTGTTTTGGACTATTGAAAAATAACACCCATTCACTGCCATTATAAAGCTAGGAAGAGCCAGGATGTTTTTTAATATAACTCCGATTGGATTTGTCTGAAAGAAAAAAGTCATACACACCTAGGATGCTTTGAGGGTGAGTAAATAATGGGATAATTAAAATTTTTGGGTGAACTGTCCCTTTAAACAGTGTGCCAAATGATGAATGAAAACCTAATGAACAAATTGCCCTCTGAAGATTACAGGCTATTTGTTGATAGAGAGTACGTGGAATAGTTTATTGGTTTGATAATGCATTTAACCCTCAGGAAGTTCACGGTGCTACACGATAAAAGGAATCTTTCATAATATGTAGCCTAAAAAGCCTAAAGAAACTGTTAAAACGTTTCAGGTATGTGGGATGTTATTTTTGTGAGTGCCTATATTTTGTAGGTATAGTCGTAAAATAGATGATCAAATAGAAGGTCACATTAATATTAGTCTAAATGTGACTTTACGCAAGAACAAATAAACATACACTGCAGTGTTCTATACACAAACAAAACAATGCTACACAGATTATCTAAAAAAATTACAAGGTGAATCATATTTTGTACTAAACACAATTTAAAAAAAGGTTTCTGTAAAAGTATACATGTATTGTCTTGTTGGAAGCAATTAAGATTACACTGTACATATAATAATTCATACACAAAAGCAGTTTTACAGTTAAATTGCCATTATTGTATGTTATATATTTTCATTAACAGCTACCCACTTAACACGTTTTACTGTAGCATTTAATTTTTTTCTTGTTAAAATTACAAACCATTTTAACAACGTATAGCCCATTTTCTTCCCTGTAGCAAGACAATTATTACTGTGAGATACTCCCACTTTGACACCCCTCCAGATTGTTTGACAGCCTTTATAAGACTGCGAAGTTAGTATTTACTTAGAATTTTGCATATTTGTATAATTCAGTGTTCAATTTGATAAATAATATTAAATAGGCTAATCAAACTGACTCACCGGTTGTTCTCTTGAAACGCACTTACACTGGCACTATCACCCAAAAGAATTCTTCAAATTCCAAGTGACTTGCGACAGTTGAAATGTTGTCCAAATCACTGACAGTTCACTGGCGATGATAGAACCCGTTCAGCTATGACAACAAAGAAAGCTTCAGGTCTGTGCACAGAAGTTTCAGCTTTAAATAGCTTATCTGAGCAGCACGCCCTCCTCCTCTTTCTCACCCTCCTCCTCCTCTTTCACTCAGTAGCTTGCTAGTGTGCTGGCACGTCTCCAGTGAAACATGAGGAAAACATTCTCACTATTCAGGACCAATTCATTTAACTATTTATAATTTTCACACGTGTAAGGTTTTTAGTTTTTAGACTTCCATACTGCAACATGTCATATAACTGGGACTTGAAATAAGTTTGAATCTTGGCTTTGGTATGTTGTTACTGGTACATTTTAAGTGCTAATCCTTTTTATTGTATCAATTCAACAACATGCCTGATTGATTTAATTAGTGGACATTTAAAGGAATGATTGTGAAAGATGCCTCAAATTAAAGATAGCAACAGATGAGATGGGATTATAGTTCTTTTTGAAAACGTTTGTGTGCTGCATTATAAGATTAAGGACAATGAACATTTTAGAATTCAGCCATTGAGAAAATGTTAACCTCGTTTTTCTCATGCTGCACTTTAAATTTTGTCCACAAGACCATTATGTTTTAATGTATTACATTTATCATCATTGTTTAGAAGTTGTTTTATTATTATTATTATTTCACATAATCAAAGTTTTATAGTGTGTTTAAGACATTCTTAGATCATTACTCCTGGCCAATTCAGTTTTGCTTAACTACACTTTTAGGCATCAGGCCAGTCTCCACAAGTCCCCATGGCTCCAGTTTAAATTCAGGCTTCCAGCACCATTGGACGCTACTTCATAGGGTGAATTTGAATAGCATGGCAACTTCTTAAGACTAAAAGATCAAAGAAAGCTCATCTTCACATTTCCGAGAAACAGGTGTACCAGCAACACCATACCAGGAAATGTGTATTTACACCCTTGTTCGTTTTTATTTTCTAGCCGACAGTCTGTTTGCAGGTTTTTTTTTTTTTTTGCAGTGGAAATTTACAGAGGCAAATTCCAAAGGAGAAACAGATTAGAATTCTGAACAGCAAGCCTGCTGCACAATCTGGGTTGAAGGCCAAGGCCCCCCATTGCTGGTAATTGTGTGACTTCGCACCAATAGCATTAACCTACTTGCCACTGATCAGAGAGCAGTTTGAAGTTTGTCCTAACTCTGAAGGCTTCTGGCTTCTGTTTGAAGGCTGATTCAGGAACAGTGTTAAAAGGATAAATAAATCCAGAGATTTTCTTTGAATTCTTATCGTCCATATGGAACAGCAGGAAATTGTTTGTCCCAAAAAAGTTGTGGTGTGATTTTTTTTATTTCCAGTTAATTGAGATCCATTTTATTATCTGAACCCAAACCCCTTTTTTCACTTTAGACTCCTACACAAAAACCAAGCAATTACATTTTTTTCTCGTTGTTTTTGACTTGGTCCAGAAAGTGTCTTTCTTATTTTTTTTGCTCCCTCTGAATGAAGCCATTTTCATGCTCCATGGTTTTTTTCCATTTCTTTCTCTCCTGGTCTCACCTGTTTCTCCTGTTTAGCTCCTCCTCTTTTTTTCTAATTTTGACATCTACAGGAAGAAAGTAGGTAAAGAAGAAATTTGCAGTCCTGTAGTGACACACATAAGCACACATAGTGTCTCAAAGTAGAATCACTCTGCATTATTTTTCTATAACAAAAACCCTGAATCAGAACACAGCTGATCTCAGACCTGCATGAAAAAAGCTTACTTTCCAGTCAGAGAAAATGAAACTTGGTTCCGTTCAATTTCTGACTCTCTCCTTCCACGCTTTTAGAGCAAAATATCTTTTTATAACTTGAAAATTGTTGTTCTGTTTAAACAGTAATAAGGAGCATCCTTAACACTCTGTTTAAAACTTGTTCTCCCACGTAAGGAAAAGAATGTTTGTCAAGAGCATTAAATGGGATTGGGGATCTGATACCTCATATAGAGTGAATCTTTCACTGCATACTGTTTAATGAAATGGTGTTGAGATCAGATATCACAGGATAAGAATAGCAACTGTGCAAAACTTATCACGGAGGTGAGATGACACAATTAAGGTCACAATCACAGATAGTTGTGTATTAAACCATAGCGGGCATACAAAGAAACACCCATGTTTATGCAATCAGATTATGGATCACAGCTGTTAACATTAGTTTTCCACTGACAGGCTAATATAGGCCTAACTGTCTATTGTTGATACACTCCATTTGTTTTGCTTCACCAGATTTGCCTTAAGCATTATCTCTAAAAACTTGTTGCTTTTGTAAAATCCAATCACATGGATTTTCCATAGTGTTTCTCCACTATTGTTGATGATTTAACCAAATCTAATCAACTCTCTCCTGCTTTGTGTGGCATTGTGAGAAGAATAATTACCTATGATCAACAACATCAACTAAGATGAAATCTTTATGAAGAGTATATTACAAAAATATACAACAAATATTACAACAAAATACGTACTAATATACACTTTCAAAATGAGAGATAAATAGGCTGTAGTAAAAAAAACAATGTGTTAGAGGAACTAACTGTGCTTTAGTAGTAAAGCACAAACATTCAACACAAGTCTATGGTAGTGCAATAGTTTAAACAGAATGACAAAATCCTCTGCAGAAACCCAAAAAGAAATGATATGCCTGACGGTTCTATTTGAGTTGGCATATATACACACTCTCAGAGAAAGATGAGTGATTTAATGAGTATTTACTGTCTCATGCACACTAAAGCTGCAGAGCTTACTTGCATGCTGTTGTTTGGCTTCAGTGCACAGAATATCTGCTCTAGTCCAGCTTGAATCGCTTTTTACCAGTTTTCCCACCCTGTTCTCACCCAAAATACCCCCTCCTCAAAATTGTAACCCCCCACCCTTTAATTTGTCCCAGTCAACAATCCACCTCCCCTCCACACACACTACGCCCTGGAGGGTGTGTGAGCTCACAAGAAGTCAGCGTCAAATTCCTACATTCATAACCAATAACGCCTATGATGTTACTTGTCGAATTTTAGAGGTAATGAACCATGTAGAGAAAGACATGTAGTGACACAAAGCTGTTAATTTTTCAGGATTGCAATCCAATGTGTGTATGTATGTTACATTCTTAAAGACATACAAAGACAACTCCTTCTTAATTTCATCAGGATTAATGGAGTTAGTTTTTAACTAATTTTAATGAACCAATGAACAGAATGCTGTTTGAATTAAAATAATTCAGCGCTTTTGTGGTCTGTTTCCATCTGCTATTGTCTGGAGCCATTGTGGACGCTGATGAGTGTTTTGTGTCTGTTCTCTGTGTCTAATTAATGGATGGTCATTGAATTAGGTCAATGCCACAGCCTCTTAATTTTTTTTCTTTAACCCTTGTGCTGTGCTAAAAATGCTTTAACTAATTTGGTGTTCCTGTTCAAAAATGACCATGCAACTTTAAAAAAAAAAGTGATTGTTAATTTCTCATTATGCTACATTATCACCAAATATTTGATTCAATCTTCTTGTCAACTTTTTTTCTTTCAAGAAGCACAAGTTTGGTATTTCTTTTTGGAACTGATTGGTCATAGGCCTCAAGTTTTTGAGTTAAAAAAAGCATTATTTGTGGAGAATTTTGGTAATGTTTTAAAAAAGGTGCATAAGCTCAGATCCTATGATCCTTCAGGCCTTTTTCAGTCCTATGATCAACCAGTTCCAAAAGAAAATACAAAAGCTATGTTAATTGAAAGAAAACAAGTTGTCAAAAAGATTGGAGTGAATATTTGGTAATAATATAGCATAACAAAAAAAAATTTTTTGTAGGATGGTCGTTTTTGACTGGGAACACCAAAAAGTGCAAAAATGATTTAAGCTGTTATATTATTTAATTCAGTTGTTATTATATGTATATAAAATAAAATACAATATTTATACATTTATGTCATGCAATTATGTGTGTATGTTCACATGTGTGATCTCAATAAGAACAGAACATGCTTTCCTGGAACACTCTGTCTGGTTTGAACAAGGTCTATACATTAAGCTGACGTAATGTGTACTAGGACATGCTGTTGCCTCTCTCCCCTTGTGGCTGAAACATGTATGGCTTGATTGGTCTGGGCAATCTGTAAGCTTGTTTTGAGATTCTACAGCCTTTATCCTAGCATGAGCTTCAAATAGCTGTTTGTATGCAGGATTAGCAATTAGAGTGGAGGTCTGCTGTGGTAAAAACGATTATGGGCTAAATGTGCGCACAGGGTATATAGACTCTATGCATCTCAGAGTTCAGGGAGCTAATAGGTACTTTAAAGGAATCTGAATCTATTCTTTTTAAAAATGTCCCTTTTTCTTAAAACACACCCTGGTTTCAATGTATGAATATTTTCACAGCTGCAGGTCTGGCTTTTACCACCAGGGGGTTTGACTTACTGTTTTTCTGTGTGTGCTGCAAGATCTGGTTTGTTCCGGTGTCAGAGTTACAATAGTGAAAGCAGTGAGTAGTGAAAAGAGTGAATGACCGGAGATGGAGGCAGGAAAGCAAAAGGGAACGTGGTGACTTTATCAGACCATTCAAAAAGCAAATAGAAAACAGCCAGCCCATGGTTTCAGAGTCTCACCCCAAACGCAGTGGAAACTAGAAAGGCAAAGAAAAAACAAAACAAAACTTGATGCCTCCTGCCAAGAACACCAGAAAAAAAAATACAGGGTATTTCTGTAACCTGTAGACTAGAGGAAATATCATTCTCATGCAATCTGATGCCAACTCTAAAGATAGACATTACTCAAGTTAATAATTCATGCCTCAAAACTAGATTTTATGGCTCATGAGAGACAAAATAAATGTCAGCAAATTATGTTTATTGTGAAAGAAGGTTATTTTAGATCATTAGGACCTGATGATTTAGTATTCCAAAATGCACAAAGTTTATAAAAAAAGGACAAAGTATTTCTACATTTCTACTACTTGATATTTGTTTATAATGTACTGCTACAATAGCACTAACACATAATAAAGTTAAAATACGGTTACATTTACACACAACATCACTTTAGGGATGGCATGTATTGCAAGTTGTAAGTGTTGTGTGAAAGCTCTTGTCCTGTTATCATTGTTGATTTGTTTGTTGTTGTTTTCCCCCTCCGCAGATCTTACAGACCTCCCTCATCCTGTTGTACAGAGAAGAGAGATCATTTCCAATATATGAATAGGGCATCTCATTATTATTTTAATGTTGAGAGGTCTTAATGTTTACACAGTTTGGATTTGCTTGTCTATGATTGACCTCAAAGACTACAGTGGTAACTGGTTATAATACAGTCTATTGTCCATGCTGCCAATATTCTGTTTAGTAGACAGCAAAAAATGATTCTCTTTTACATGCCAGTCAGTCAAATGCAGTTTTCATTCAGGAAATTAAACTCACAACTGTTACGCAAAACTTACCGATTTTCTTTTTCGGCAGTCTCCACACAGGCAGCCCACACATCCATTCACAACCTGAATGACACAGAGTATCATCTGGATCAGAGACAGTCCCAAAAGTATGGAGAACAGCACGATGTGCCAGAGAACCACATTCTCGGGAAAGACACACTCGGACCATGTAGACTTATCCGCTATGTAACTGCTGTTCCTGTTACAGCAAGACAAAAAGAAAAGAGAAGGAGCTTTAGTTGAAGTGCAGGATAAGACCTCATCTAGTGGTCATACAAAGAGCTGCAATTTCATTGCATTCATTTCATTTTTCTTTTAGGTTTTAGGTGTTCTTACCCTACGGTATCCTCAAAGGGATATTCCCATTTACCACCCTCAATTTGGCATTTTGGCCCAACAGCGAGTGCTGCAATGGCAACACAGGCACAATAGGCTGACCCAGCAATGCCAAACGCAGACGAGAACACAGAATTCAGCATCTGAAAAAAACAAAAACAGCATAAAATGTTAAACAATCAAAATATGTTATATATACACTGTATGTAATTTATCTGTACAATACATTTGTGTATATGCAAAAGAGAAGGTTGTTTTTGTCTAACTGCTAAAAATATCTGCACATTGTACAGCTTCTCCAGTGAGCTTCCTGTTGTGATGGATAGTGATTTTACATTTTTTGGTGTTTTTCTGTGTCAGGTTTACTCACACGGCAACGGTTTCCACAGCAACCCACCCCGCAACAGCCTTTGCCCCCGGCTCTGATGGCTGAGCAGCTTGGACACATCATCTGATAAATAAAAGTGAGTGCAAATTAACTTTTCATCAACTGTGATGTCAACGAGATAAGGGTTGCTGTAAAGCAGGTTAAGTAATGTTTGTGTAAATTACTTACTCTATGATAAAAAATGAAGGTTCTTTATTGGCATCTGTGATTCCATGAAGAACTTTTAACATTCTTTACAGTGGAAAAATGTTCTTCAGATTATTAAAATGTTCTTCACACTGAGAAAATTTGTTCTTTGAATAACTGTTCACTAACTGTTTCTTTGGAGAACTCAAAATTGTCCTTCTGACATCACTGTGCGAAATCCCCTTTTGGAACCTTTATGTT
Source organism: Sinocyclocheilus grahami (assembly GCF_001515645.1). NCBI lineage: Eukaryota > Metazoa > Chordata > Actinopteri > Cypriniformes > Cyprinidae > Sinocyclocheilus > Sinocyclocheilus grahami. The sequence continues at coordinate 77,437 of NW_015505379.1, forward strand.
TACTTGTTTACTTGCTCATAGCATGATCGTTTGTAAATGCAATTATTGCTTGATGTGAACATGAGCTAACTTACGTAACCTCAGGATTAATGCATCCTGGTCATATCCAGGATGTTCAATACACTCTCAGAAAAATACAAATAAAAAGTTCAAAAGTTGTCATTAGACAGTACCTTTTCAAAGGGTACAATTATGTGCCATGAAGGTACTAATATGTACACTAAAATGTACCTTTAAGGCACTTATATGCACACTTTAGGGGTAAATAAGGTATAAGCATGTACCTTTTGAAAGGTTTCTGCCCCAGATTTTGTACCATTTTTTTCTGAGAGTGTAGTACGAAGTCAATGTATTTTTCAGGGTGTGAGCAGTAAAGCGCTGCAAAATGGACCACTGTTCCTCATAACTGTACTTGCTCACCGCAGACATTCTGCTTTTGTTCCTCAGTTCTAAGGATCCTTTATTCTTATTGACTATTATTGCTAATTTAACCATTCTAATTCTCTTTATTGATCGGTGTGCCATATATTATCATATTCATACATTAATAAAGTAAATGGCACAGAAAGGCTTGTAGCAGTGTGTTTGAAGTATCTGATGTTTGTGGCTTAATGGTTAGAGAGTCGGACTTGTAACTCAAAGGTCATGGGTTTGAGTCTTGGTACCGGCAGGTGTAGGTGGGGGGAGTGAATGACCATTGCTCTCTTCCACCCTCAATACCACGACTGAGGTGAGACCCTTGAGCAAGGCACCGAACCTCCAGCTGCTCCCCGAGCGCTGCAGCAAAAATGGCTGCCCACTGCTCCGGGTGTGTGTGTGTGTGCTCTTGGATGGGATAAATGTAGAGCACAAATTCTGAGTATGGTACACTATACTTGGCTACATATCACGTCACTTCACTTCTAAAACATCAGGCCAAGTCAGTTCATGTTCATGTTAGTAAACAATAAAATTCCTATTGCACATTCTCAGAAAAAAAGATCCGTCACTGGGGTGGTTCCTTTTCAAAAGGTACACATTCAAACCTTATTTACCCCTACATGGTGCATATAAGGACCTTAAAGTTACATATTAATACCTAAAGTGTATATTGTACTTTAATGGTACATATTTGTAGCTTTCAAAAAGGTACCACCCCGGTGAGAACCTCTGTAGCTTTTTTTCTAAGAGTGCATCTCATAATAACAAGACAGTCAGATTTGTTTTCTTAGGAAACAGCCAAGTTCAGACAAACACCACATTAATGATGAGATAAATACAACAGACTGAATTACTCACAATTAATCCTCCACCAAGAACACCTCCCATAAGCCAGACTTGAAGGGAAATCTGGTCAGTTTCCAACTGTTCTCCATTAGGGAAGAATAAAAGTATATTCGCTATTATACACAAAAAAGCTGAAGGCAGAAGTATTAGCCCCAGTAACCGCGCACACTTCCCAGTACACATTGCGATGAATAAAAAACAAACAAACAAACTTTATAAATCAGGAGAAATTGTCGAAGGCTGTGTTCTTCTCATGCAGCACAGGCTCTGACTGATACCACAGAATGCCCTTTGAGACTTGACAATGTTTACAGTGCTTTTATCAGTGCCATTTATGGTGCGTTAACATAACAGCTGGCAGTGGATGAAGTTTCTGCTTTGGATAATTACTGTTAAACATGTATATGTGTATTGTGGCTGGTTAATCAGTGTAAGGTGTGTGGGGACAGTAAAGCCATTTAATGAATCCTGACAGAACAAAAAGGTCCTGTTTTACACCCCGTTTTATAATATCTTGTGTTATAAATGGTAATTATAGGACTTAATTTATAATGCTATTCCTATGTAACTATTCAACTGTAATGAAAATGAAAAGGTTGATAAAAAAATGTAAGTTTTTAATAACACCAGCAGACCAAGATTTTGGGTTAAAAACTCAAGTAAATGAAAACTAAATATTTGGCCTTGCTGGTCGTGTAATCTGTACGTAAATCTGTACATAAATCTGTAACGTCATTAAAGGTGGGGTAAGCGATTTTTCAAAAACGCTTTAAAACTGATTCGAGCCGAATAGCAAAACAAACTTGTAGCCAATCAGCAGTAAGGGGCATGTCTACTCATGATGTGGAGGAGAGAGAGTTCAGTAGTGATGGGAAGTTCGTATCATTTTACCGACTCGGACCTTTGAGTCTCGTTCAGCAAAATGAACGAATCTTTTTTCTAGTAATTTCGTTCATTTTAGCTAAATATAATTAAAATGTTACGTGTTACTTCCCTAACACATCTACTACTTATGCAAACGTTGATCACACTACAAACAATAGACCAATTATAGGTTTGTAAACATTCAGGATGCGCTCATCATGGTTGTAGAAAACCCGGGAGAGATAGCCTTTACGGTTAGAGAATTTCACGATAGGTTTAAAAATATTATAAATTATATTGATTAGATGTCATTTTCAAAATGTTCTCCGCATATTACAAGAGCTTGTCACCCAGCGATAAACACTGTTATTCAACGAAATTGACGTTAGAGAGTGGGATAGTCTTACAGATCCAAAACAGGGATGACGGTTTTTGTGGGCGGAGCCTATCTGGAGGCAGAAAATTACGGTTTTCAAGTGGCAGTCTAAGGAGCCATGGAATAAAATTATTTAAAAAAGGTAAATTAGATTTTATATTTCAAAATTCTGACTTTTTCTCGCAATTCCGAGATTATATCTCACAATTCTAATAAGGGAAAACAACTCGTCATTCTCTCTTTTCCCCTCGGCTCCTCTGTCTTTTTCCCCTCAGATTTGACAAACTCACTATTTTTGAGTTAAGTCGAGTTATAAAGTCCGAATTAGGAGATATAAACTTGCATTTGCGAGAAAAAAAGTCAGAATTGTGAGATAAAATAAATAAATGTTATGTAAAAATGTTAATAGTAAGGTTTAAATAATATTTCTAATAGTAAGGTTTAAATAATATTTCATGCTGTAACTGTAGGGTTAATACAATATGTCCACTATGAACAGCATATGTGAATATTATGTAGACCTATTGTTTAAATCGAATTTATGCTTTAAATGTAGGGTAATCATAACAGTTTTCATCCATAGTATGTCAGTTTAAACGTCTGCGTTTAGCTTCAAATGGCGTCTTTGACGACAGTATTCTATAAAAATGATTTGCATTCCAATAATGACATCAAAAGGCACAAAAATATTTTTTTCTTTTATTCCATGGATTTTACCCATTTATCTCCACTTGTTCCCAGTGTTTTTCTGCAACCACTATGCGCGCGCAGCTGCAAGTGACGTAACTGTGACGTCTACTCTAAATTGGTCTATACAAAACTGCCATAAGAAACAGAGAAGATTAATTCATTGTTTACCTGGGTCTTCAGTCTATGATTAGCTCACCTCACCTCTTATGCCGAGTTCACACTGCACGATTTTAGCCCGATTTTTCACTCGCCGACAGGTTTTGCGAAATCGCAGACAAATGCCCTGAAATCGGAGGCAAATCGGTGCTCGTTCACGCGAGTGACAACCACGCAGTGTGAATTATCAAAGACGCGATTTGAGGGATTCACCGATGCGTCGCTGACGCCCGTGAAATATTCGGCATGCTAAATATCTGGAGCTGTCGGCGATTTACAATCACACTGTGTGAAATGAGTTCTGACTGAAAAACACATCGGCGATGACCTACAGCCAATGAGAGACCAAGATACAGGGCAGCAGGAAGTTCTGGGAGGAGTTATAGGCTATGAAACGTAGTTTGCGGACCAGTATTGCCAAATCCGATTGCCTCGGGTTGTTTTTTATGTCAGCAGATTGAAGCGACCCCAATAACGTGATATTTAGGCTCTGGAATGTGAATTGTACCAGGAGAACCCCGCCAAAAAAAATTGTATTTTACCCCCCAATGCGATTTTTACTGGGGGACCCCCTCGAAAGCAATTGGGCGAACGACCCAACACTAGAGTTCAATGCACAGCACCTTCTCGCATTGTCAATCCCATAAGCACGTGTTCTGTTCCACACTTCAGTCCAGTTGGTGGCGGTAATGCACCTACAAGTTGGTTTGCCAACCGCCAATAAACACCAAAGAAGAAGAAGAAGAAGAAGTTCAGTGCACAGGACGGACATTAGCCGAGGAGAGCGACAGATCTGACAAGTCTTCGGGTTTGAGTCGTTCGTTCATTACGTGACAGCCCTATGAACTTAACCAATGCAGTCTGAGCCGGAAAGAGAATTGATTAGTTCATCTCTCGAGTCTTTTGAATTTCAGTGCACAGGACGGACATTAGCCGAGGAGAGCGACAGAAAGATAGAGGTGGCGGATACAAACCCCTACAGAAGAAAACCTCTGCGGAACAAACGAAGGCTTAAGGCAATAAGTAGGACCCGTGTAAATATCGAATCAGCTTTCCAGCGCTGGAGAGAACTCAAGGAACGTAAGGCCTGCGATCGGACGCCGAGGTTGCTTTGTTTCTTCTCGATAGGTGAGTAAAACACCTGAACAGCTGAAGTCTGTCTAGTACACTTGACGCGACAAAGCGACCGTTGAAAATCATTTGAAATGTGTCAATACGTCATAAGTAGAACGCAGCAGCAGATTTCTGCAATTGGGCTATTTTCAGGCTAGTTTTGAGTAGTAATTGGGCGGGTTTTGTAGCGAAAACCTGGCAACCCTGCACCAGACAGAGCTGTCGGCGATTCTTCCTATTGTAAAGTCATGCAGTGTGTAACCTCCTGTCGTCGTTCCATCGTGCAATGTGAACACAGCAACAACTGAATGCTACCCCAGATAGTCATTCAGTGTGAAACCAACAGTGATGCGATGTCTTTGAAAATCGTGCAGTGTGAACTCGGCATTATCTGACAAGTCTTCGGGTTTGAGTCGTTCGTTCATTACGTGACAGCCCTATGAACTTAACCAATGCAGTCTGAGCCGGAAAGAGAATTGATTAGTTCATCTCTCGAGTCTTTTGAATCATTCGTTCTTTTGTCACGTGACAGCATTGGATAGAGAAATTAGTTAATTTAAGCTTCCTTACAAACGGGTGCATAGTTATTATCATGGGCGTCGCTAGGCCATTTTTAGGGGGGCTATAGCTAAATGTAACTTTCAATATAATACATTTTCCAATGCATGTGGCAAAGTGGTTTGCATAGGCCTACTTGAGATAAGGAATAGTAGAAATGCAAACAATAACATTTTGTGTTTGTAGCCTACAGTAAACCGGTTGTGTTTGTGAGATCATGAAGAGTTGAATTTGGCTTATTCAGTACTCAAATGTTATATCTATCCATGCAATAGAGTGGAATACTGCAATAAGTTTAGTATACGACTATTAATCAAACATTTTTTATATTATATATATATATATAATTTTTTATTAGGCTATTATTATTATTATTATTATACCCTCACTGGGGGCTGAGCCCCCCTAAAATGAAAATCCTAGAATCCCCCCTGGTTATTATTATTATTATTATTATTATTATTATTATCATCATTATTATTTACTCTTACAGTTACATGATGCGTTTCTGGTCTCAAATTGAAGCTTTTTACTTCTTACAGTTTATAAATGTGTGAATTTCTGTCATTATGGTTCTTTTCCATAACACTGAATGTTGTAACAAAGGTAATAAAGAGTTGGTTATTATTAAGTCTCTTTCCGGCTCAGACTGCATTGGTTAAACTTATGGGGCTGTCACGTGATGAACGAATGACTCGAAAACCCCGAAGACTCGAAACAGGTGAACTACTTGACTAAACCCAGTACAAAACCTATAGGATGTTGCGCATGCGCGACTGAACGAATCACTCCCCGAGACGACTCGTTCTTCCCGAGTCACATTAAAGATTCGTTCATGAACGACCCAACACTAGAGTTCAATGCACAGCACCTTCTCGCATTGTCAATCCCATAAGCACGTGTTCTGTTCCACACTTCAGTCCAGTTGGTGGCGGTAATGCACCTACAAGTTGGTTTGCCAACCGCCAATAAACACCAAAGAAGAAGAAGAAGAAGAAGTTCAGTGCACAGGACGGACATTAGCCGAGGAGAGCGACAGAAAGATAGAGGTGGCGGATACAAACCCCTACAGAAGAAAACCTCTGCGGAACAAACGAAGGCTTAAGGCAATAAGTAGGACCCGTGTAAATATCGAATCAGCTTTCCAGCGCTGGAGAGAACTCAAGGAACGTAAGGCCTGCGATCGGACGCCGAGGTTGCTTTGTTTCTTCTCGATAGGTGAGTAAAACACCTGAACAGCTGAAGTCTGTCTAGTACACTTGACGCGACAAAGCGACCGTTGAAAATCATTTGAAATGTGTCAATACGTCATAAGTAGAACGCAGCAGCAGATTTCTGTCGGGGATTTGTCGCGCCGCGCCGCATCGTGTAGACCATAGATATGTATATATATCAGTAGGTGCGTTTCCATTACAGATTTGCGCAAAGCTTTGGCGATATTTTATAAAAGTCCATAAAGTGTTGCGAAATGACGGCGTTTCCATTAACCAATGTTATGCGACTTAAACTTAACCTTCTGCCTCACACGATAAGTCATGGCAACGGATTTTGGTGGGATTTTGGCTATATTTATTCAAAGGAGGCGTATGCGTGTATCTTTACAGAAGCAGCACAGAGAGCCGCTTCAGAAACGTGCGTGGCGCGGCTGGATTCTGGAATAAACACAAGCATTGTGGCAGCAATCAGCATCAGTGGCTGTATCAGAGCCACACTGCACCGCAGACGTGTGCAGCGTAAATTGTCTAAGCATAAATGGTAGGAGCGCCCCTTATACTGGAGAGGGTCACGTGTGATGTGTTTCTTGGCGGTTATAGTGCATTGAAGAATGACCATGTGACTTTTTACATAGGCCATGTGACCTGTAAATGCGAAAAAGCCGTTTCCATTGCAGTTTTGCGAATTATTCCTTTTTCGCACTGCCTGAAAAACCACCTCATGCGAGCGTAAAACTTTTTTGCGATATATGGCCGTTTTTGTAAAATTGACGCGTTTCCATTAGGCGTATTTTCAATTAGCAATTTAAATTTGCACAATTTGAAGGGTAATGGAAACGGGCCTAGTAGGCGATGAGTTCTATAGTATTTTGTCCGGTGTAACATTGGTTTCACAGAACTAATCGTTGCCTGGGTTGCGTACGAATGTGTGGGGCGGAGCTATCAAAATAGGGGCCAGATCCTTTTGGGGTAGGGGCGTGTTTGTTTTGGTGATTTCAAATGTCAACGTTGGCTACCAGAAATCACTTACCCCACCTTTAAGGGGCGCACGTGAGTTTGTATGGAGTCCGCGTGAGGTTTTTGGTTCTGCGTAGTTAAGCTCAACAAGTGTTACTACAGCTCGGGCTCAAAACAAGGTGAGTCATTTAAAACAATTTTGTTTCACATGAATCGAAGTCAAATGTTATTTGATATGTTTTGTCGAATATGTCGACAATTTGTTCGGTTGTTTTTCGATGTTGCTAGTTTAAAATCGGGTAAAGCTATCCAGTTAACATTGGACAAGTTGTTTGAACTCTCGAAACGTATGATTTTATAACATCGAGGTGTTGTTTTAACGATTGCTTTAGCTGATAAAATTTGTGGGTTGGTGGATGACATTACCTGCAATTCCAATTATGTAATTAGAATGAAGATGAATATAATTAGGCCTATGACATTTTGCTAGGTGTGCGTGGTAAACTTGTACAGCTAGTTGAGTACGTTTCTTAATATACTGACTCAAAGATGCAAAAGTGGTTATGTGTGTGCATGTAGTGAACTTCAGGTGAGATTGTAACGTTCATCGTGTTAAAACGGTTGAGGAAGAAGACACTGCGTGTGCCTATAGGTGGTTTATCATCAGGAAAAAGCACGATGCATTAACTTCTTTAGTTAAATTGTTGTTTTGTACAAAGCTATTTCGTCTATAAGTATTGTTGTTATTTTTTTATGTTTTATACATTATTTATTTTTTACCTGCGTGTCAGCATTGAGCTGGTGGCAGCTTTTTTGCAATTCTTTTTTGGTTCACTGGGGGGCAGACCCTTTCTGTGAAGCCGTTATTTCACGTTAACGTAATAGAGTCCGTGAATTTTACCTCTGCTGTCGTGTCCCAAGTTATTTTATTTTCATCTCCATTTTGATATGTTTCATGATGACAATAGCTTCATTGTATAATACTCCTGGAATTGTATCTATGTTTCTGAAGTACGTCCTTGTCAGTCTTTGTTGAAGTACAATTTAAAAAAAAAAACTAAATTATATTAACAAGTAGCAATATGAGTGTGAAATCTTGATAACAAAGATTTACAAGAATCTTTTAGGATTAAGAAAAAAATGTTAAATGCTTGCGATCATCATATTTACTGTCTTAAAGGATGTGGTTCCTCCTGTTAACCATTTGTAGGTATCGCTTCTCGGCCTTTTGGCTAAGATCAAGTGTAGTATCTGTTCTTATCAGTTTAATATCTGATACGTGCCCTACCCGGGCACCATATATTAAATTGATTTTTGGAGCAGGGAGATGGAATAGGGGCTTGCTCCGTCCACTCCACGCATCGACCCGGTATTGCAGTACTTCCGGGAACGGTGCATTTTTTGGTTCACTGGGGGGCAGACCCTTTCTGTGAAGCCGTTATTTCACGTTAACGTAATAGAGTCCGTGAATTTTACCTCTGCTGTCGTGTCCCAAGTTATTTTATTTTCATCTCCATTTTGATATGTTTCATGATGACAATAGCGTCATTGTATAATACTCCTGGAATTGTATCTATGTTTCTGAAGTACGTCCTTGTCAGTCTTTGTTGAAGTAAGTACAATTTTTTTAAAAACTAAATTATATTAACAAGTAGCAATATGAGTGTGAAATCTTGATAACAAAGATTTACAAGAATCTTTTAGGATTAAGAAAAAAAATTTAAATGCTTGCCGTCATCATATTTACTGTCTTAAAGGATGTGGTTCCTCCTGTTGACCATTTGTAGGTATCGCTTCTCGGCCTTTTGGCTAAGATCAAGTGTAGTATCTGTTCTTATCAGTTTAATATCTGATACGTGCCCTACCCGGGCACCATATATTAAATTGATTTTTGGAGCAGGGAGATGGAATAGGGGCTTGCTCCGTCCACTCCACGCATCGACCCGGTATTGCAGTACTTCCGGGAACGGTGCACCCCCCTAAAATGGTTAAAATAAAGAAATACAACATCTGCTAGTGAGGAATGGTTGCATTAATGTAATATGTTTAACAGTGTATCACCGTGGCGATCTGTATATAGCGTTAATGTTGGTTCTTTGTGTTTTGTGATTCTTAGCAGTTTTTTCTAAAGTATTCCTTTATATTATATATCCTGTATTCTCCTGAAAATGATGTAGCTCTGTATTTTAGCATGCTTCCTTCGGATCTATGGCTTCTTGTATAACTCGTGTAAGCTTTGGAGCGTTTGGAAAATTAATAAATGTAGTTGTCGGACAGACGCACGCTTCTAGTGTTTCTTGACTTTTAACAAAATGATGAAATTAATGTTTTGGTGCTTCGGTAGTTTCATTATCTCATTGTCTCTGGCATCTTACAGACTTTTTTTCTGTCACTTTGAAAGCTTTAACCCTTCTGTCTGGAATCCCGTCAATCACATTGTAATGTGATGAAACTTACCTTACCTAAAATATATATGTTTGCAAAAACTTGTTTTTCTAAATACGCTTTCTGCATCTGTCCAGGCTATATTATCCTCTTTAAATTAATAAATAAGAAGCGCTCAGATATTTGTTTTTACTATAAATTAATATAACAATGTGATTTTTCTGGACTAATAGCCTAGAGCAGGGGTGGCGTACGTTGGTCCTGGAGAGCCGCAGCCCTGCAGAGTTTTGCTTCAACCCTAATCAAACACACCTGAACAAGCTAATCAAGGTCTGAAAGGTTACTAGGAAGCCACAGGCAGGTGAGCTTTAATTAGGGTTGGAGCTGAACTCTGCAGGGCTGTGACTCTCCAGGACTGGAGTTCGCCACCCCTGGCCTATAGCATACTGTTGCTCCGGGTTCAGTTTAGATGGGGACGTTATTGTGTGTCATCACATAGGGAGATTAACTTTAAAGTAGGGCTGCACGATTAATCGATGCATTTTGTTAGTAAAGCCAGTTCTGTAATCAGCAGGATATCATCACGTGCTTTCAGATGGAGAATGTACTTCACATGGCCGTAGTTCACTGACAAGTTGCGCAAAAAAAAATTGCAGACGATTTTATTGTGTGATTATGAAATCGTTCGCGATAATGACAGCTGTTTGCATAGCTTCTCAGTGAACTACGGCTCTGTGAAGTAAATGCTGCTCCATCTGAAAGCATGTGGAAATACCACATTTAATAAAATTTTTACTCCAAACTCACTTCATTATGGAAGCATATAGGTAGCGAAATTCAATTTAAAATGCAATATGCAAAATGACAATGCAATATGCAAAATGGCAATGCAATATTCAAAATGGCAACGCAATATTCAAAATGGCATTGTATTTCTGTATTTAAATTTACATTTTCCATTACCCATACGTGCAAAGTTTGGTGCAAAAGTAAAATGAAAATTTAATTATATAATTTACATTTGCCATTTCCAACAGTAGTCTTAATATGTATATTGCATGCAAATTTGAACACTTTATAAGTTGCAAAATGAAAAGGTATAACACAAATTGATTTGATATGTGTAACATGTCCAAGCAGAAATGGTAGCATAATGAACATTTAAATGCTATTTGTCCTAAATGCATTTAGACTAACAGTTAGAACACTTTTCTAACATTGCATTTTCATCATGACACCGTGGGATATTTGTAGCAAAATTCAACGTGCTTTCAGATGGAGAATGTACTTCACATGGCCGTAGTTCACTGACAAGTTGCGCAAAAAAAAATTGCAGACGATTTTATTGTGTGATTATGAAATCGTTCGCGATAATGACAGCTGTTTGCATAGCTTCTCAGTGAACTACGGCTCTGTGAAGTAAATGCTCCATCTGAAAGCATGTGGAAATACCACATTTAATAAAATTTTTACTCCAAACTCACTTCATTATGGAAGCATATAGGTAGCGAAATTCAATTTAAAATGCAATATGCAAAATGGCTTTGAGCATCTTACACAGCGGGTGACCCACGTGACGCCAGCGTCTTGAAATTAGCTGTTTTTTAAACATTTAAGGAGCCAAGCTGCTATGTAAAGACTATAAATGGACATTACAAGCGTTACAATCAGGGATTGAAATACCTAAAATAATACTCAACCATTTCCTGCATCCTGCTGTACTTCCCTGAATAAGTCTTTAA
>NW_015505379.1:88815-89351 GCF_001515645.1 Sinocyclocheilus grahami
GTCAGTACTAGGGGTGTGCGATATTGACAAAAAATAATATCTCAATATTTTCTGTGATTTTATCGATAAAGATAATTAGACGATATTTTGCTGAGTGTGTTATTGTGCTGATATCTTAAGGACTACCGTGGACAGCTGACTCCTAAAGTTTTTGATATTTTTCATATTCTGTGTGGTCAGTTCACAGCAGTGATAGAAATGAATCTTTTCCAATAAATTTAAATAGATTTTTAACTTTTATGGGCATTCTTACCTTTATAAAGCCATTTTTTGTTAAAAGTGTACATAATCTTTTGAGTCAAATTCTTACATTTAATCAGTCAATTATAATAATAATACATTTAGGCTGTTACTAAAATTAAATCAGTATCAATAAAATTAATCTTTGCAGAAGTTGCATATGAAGTGGCATTTACATATGCATAAATGATATTTAAAACATGAAATGTTGAATACTGATCTTTGAAATTATTTAAAAAATGAAAAGATACTTTAAATCTTTAAATGAAACCGCCAGTAGGTGGCAGCAAGTCACT
>NW_015505379.1:91504-107558 GCF_001515645.1 Sinocyclocheilus grahami
AAACATGGCGGCTGGAGATCTGATAAGATCGTTGAATTCACTGGCAGATGAAGTGGAGCGTGAACAGAGAAATATGTGAAGCGTATTCCATGCTAAAATCACCGATCGAACGTCTAAACGAATGTCTTTGAGCTTTGAGCATCTTACACAGCGGGTGACCCACGTGACGCCAGCGTCTTGAAATTAGCTGTTTTTTAAACATTTAAGGAGCCAAGCTGCTATGTAAAGACTATAAATGGACATTACAAGCGTTACAATCAGGGATTGAAATTAACATTCACTCACCAGCCAATTTGGTTACTACATTAAGTTACCGGCCATTCATAACGTCTACTAGCCAATGGCCATTACAAGCGTTACAATCAGGGATTGAAATTAACATTCACTCACCAGCCAATTTGGTTACTACATTAAGTTACCGGCCATTCATAACGTCTACTAGCCAAAAAAAAAAGACAGAAATACACCAACAGTTTGAGTCTGTCTACACTGGGCGTGACAAAGCGACCATTGCAAATCATTTTGTCAGTACTAGGGGTGTGCGATATTGACAAAAAATAATATCTCAATATTTTCTGTGATTTTATCGATAAAGATAATTAGACGATATTTTGCTGAGTGTGTTATTGTGCTGATATCTTAAGGACTACCGTGGACAGCTGACTCCTAAAGTTTTTGATATTTTTCATATTCTGTGTGGTCAGTTCACAGCAGTGATAGAAATTAATCTTTTCCAATAAATTTAAATAGATTTTTAACTTTTACGTAAGTCTCTTGATATTAACTTATTGTTTATTGAACTGTTGTATAAAATATCTCATTTGTAACCATGCTGATTTTAAGAAAAAACGGCACTCTTCGTGTGATATTGATATTGTGATGTGATATGAATTGATATAAATATATAAATTTTCTGCCTCCTTATCTTGAATTGTGATCATTCTTAATGCATGTTAATAGACTGAATCATGCAGTGAAAGAACCACTCTAAATGCGCACGCGCACTAAATCCTGTGTTGGTCTAGCCAGACTTCATCACGTCGCGTATGAGTGCCTCTGTAGGTGTGCTTTGTTTAGCTTTTGCAATATACTGCCTGGCTGTCCTGGTATTCGGTGCTCTGTAACGCCGACCAGATGGCAAAAGTTCAAAAAGGAGATGCATGTTAATAGACTGAATCGTGCAGTGAAAGAACCACTCTAAATGCGCACGCGCACTAAATCCTGTGTTGGTCTAGCCAGACTTCATCACGTCGCGTATGAGTGCCTCTGTAGGTGTGCTTTGTTTAGCTTTTGCAATATACTTGATAATGTCATGATGTCTCACGAGTTCGGTATTTGCGCTAAACCTGCGCAGATTTGGCCTGCATGAACTTCCCCAAGAAATTAATGAGTGAACATAATTTACGAAAAGTAACCCGCCAAATTGACTAGTGATTTGACAGTTGGCGGGTGTTAATTTCAAACCCTGATTACAATATTTTATACCTAAAATAATACTCACCCATTTCCTGCATCCTGCTGTACTTTCCTGAATAAGTCTTTAAAGGTGTTGTAGGCTAATAAGTCGTTCTGAGTAATAAATTGAAAAAGCTCCCACCTGTATATGACTAAACAAAATAACATGTAGTTTACTTGAGGTTCTGCTATAAATGTGTCTATTAGAAACATTAATTTAAATTAATTATACTATTTTTTTTTTTTTAATTTAAGTTTTTGAACGAAGTCCTGAATGACTGTTATTAAAGGTCATTTAATGAATTTGAATGATGTCGTTCTGAGTAATAAATTGAAAAAGCTCCCACCTGTATATGACTAAACAAAATAACATGTAGTTTACTTGAGGTTCTGCTATAAATGTGTCTATTAGAAACATTAATTTAAATTAATTATACTTTTTTTTTTTTTATTTAAGTTTTTGAACGAAGTCCTGAATGACTGTTATTAAAGGTAATTTAATGAATTGAATGATTTTCAATGCCCCGCAGAAACCCTGCCTTTGTTGGAAATGTAAATAAATTATTTGAATTATGTTTGATTGTTATAACACTTTTCAGTTACAATATTTCATATTACAGTAAAGTGTAGTTTTTTTAAGTTTCTGAAATATCCTATAAAATTGTAACACTCAGAGGTAACTTTCAAGTTCAAGTCTGCTTTATTGTCAATTCTTCCACATGGTACAGCACATACACACAGATAATTGAAATTGCATTACTCTCAGACCCTTGGTGCATACAGATAACACTAACAGTAGAACATAAATGCAGATATACAGATTAAATATACAACTATACAAATAAGGTAACTTGAACTCTATGCTTTATGAAAGGAAAGGAAAACAAATTTGACCGAGTTAAAAACAAACATTGGCCCTCCAGGAGCGGGACTGAGAACCCTGACTAGATCTTCACATTAATTAAATGAGATTTATCAACTAGGGCTATGACGGTATGGGATTTTTCTTACCGCGGTTAAGACGCAACAAATCACCGCGGTTTGGCGGTTAATCGCAACCCCCCTCCCCTCCCCCTCCCACCGCGGAAATATAATGATTTAAGAACGCATGCAGTTTGTAAATGAACATGGAAATGAATAATAATAAAGCAGTCTTCTTTGTTATTAAAACAGCAAATTATGTGAACAATAATACAATAAAATTACATTTATTTCAACTTTGTTTTTTTCGATATCTTTTGAGTTTAATAGGAATTATGGAACAGTTTTTAATAATTTAACAGCAAATTATCATTAATATTATTTAACTTAAGGCTACATTTATAACAACATTTTTAAAAGTGGAACATAAGTGTTTGAATCTGATTTGGGTTTTTCAAAGTGCAACACAAGGGAACATCAGGAACATCATTGTTAAACTACTGGGCTGCTTAAGTGAATCGACAAGTCCTGCTGCTTTATTTTTCGGTCTTCAAGTTTCTTGCCAGGAAAACCAACATGTTCACTTTGTCTGGTTTCAGCGAGGATCTTAACGGAGTGACAATGTTGCCTTCCGGACTGAATACACGCTCAGAGGGAGCTCTCGTAGCGCATATAGTCATATATTTTCTGGCAACTTTCGAAAGAAGAGGGAATCGAGCCTGATTATCCCACCACCAGGCAAGCAGATCAAAATGCAGATCTAGGGCTTCCTCCTGCAAATACCTTGCGACTTCAGTGTCTGCACGGATTCTTTTTGGGACCAGATTGGAGGACTGTGCTTTTCTCTTTCCAAGCAGGTCTGCAAGATTAATTTTTTTTTTCTGGAGGAGATGGTGCACTTCCTTCTTTTCCCTCTCCAGCCGCCGAGGTACGCATGGCACCTTCTCCATCCCCGCCATCACTCCGCTCATCGGGCATTGCCAGCATCTCCTTCAGGAGCGCATCTGTAACGTCATCTTGTGCAGCTGAAGAGTTCTGCGTTCAAATGCACGCAATAGGCTTAAGCTTGCCGCAGAGCATCGGCAAAAGTAATTACCATAAATGC
Organism: Sinocyclocheilus grahami; assembly: GCF_001515645.1. Taxonomy (NCBI): domain Eukaryota; kingdom Metazoa; phylum Chordata; class Actinopteri; order Cypriniformes; family Cyprinidae; genus Sinocyclocheilus; species Sinocyclocheilus grahami. The sequence goes on from NW_015505379.1 coordinate 94,986, forward strand.
GTCAGGGGGAAACAGTAAGGAGATATTTTAATTATTTACTAATAAACTAGTGTTTTCTGAGTCTGTCGCAAGGATGAAGTTGTTGATCCTGACTCGCCATCTCTTCAGTAGACGCGCCTTTAGAGAGAAGTGTATCTTTACGGATTATGATCATAATGAAAGAGTTTTTGTTTTTGATTTGTTTTATTTCGTTAAGTAGTAATTTAAAGCTTATCTATAGATATATTTATCATGTCTGTGAGGCATGTATTCGCTGAGTTTCGGTCCATTTTTGTTTTCTTTATTTTATAAAAGCACAACGTTTTGTTGATATTGTGAGTGCACACAAATAAAAGTAGACCCTTTACAGTTACGAATGATGTATTACTCTTACCTTTATGAGCAAAAATGACAGCGTATCCACTGAAAAAAACACAAGTGATCACGCTGGCACCTCTATGTCCTGCAAAGCGCGCTTCAGCTTCCACTCTCCGCACAAACTATTGGATATAGCGCACATTTATCTAGGTTTAACTTTTAAACATTGTTAAATGCTTGAACTGTTTTATATCTATAGTCAAGTCGTGATGATTTGAGAAGGCTAAATTGATCAAACATATGCTCACTGTCTGCCGCTGGCCGCTTGGTCAATACTTTAAATGCGTAAACGTTAATTAGGCTATGTGAGTACTGCTCATGTCTGAAAATATATGTAAAACAAAATTATTTTACATAAAAACATTAGGCTATAGCTTATTTATTTAGTAAATTTTTTAATTATTGTAAAAACTAAAATGAATTGTAAAACTGAAAGTATTTTTTAAAATTGTATTCAGCACCGTGGGCCGCATTTGAATTCGTGACCGGCCGCGGGTTGAGAACCATTGCGTTTAAGAGACCTTGATATATGATACAGTGCCCTAATGAAAGCCAAATCTTGATGTACATGATGTCCCTGTATCTTGGATAAATTAATGTTGCAGGTGCACTCGGGCGGATTTAGTGATTTGGGGGCCCCAGGCAAAATACAGGAATGGGGCCCAATACAATTTCACACATTTACAACCTTGAGGTTCCTTTCACTGTTGCTCGTTGCTGCACGACCGTGTCCCATAGTTGTCTAATCTTTTAGATTTTTCATGTACATGTTATAAATAAAGGATTTCTTTAATGGTCTTTCACAAAAACGAGTGAGCGCCATTTAAACAAATTAAAATAGGCCCTATACAATATGCACTGTTGCTTAGTATTAAAATTATAGCTTCAGATACATGATATTTGTAGGGCCCTATGAAACCCGTTTAATTTTCCCCTAATTAGCCTACGTGTTTTTTTTTTTTCCAAAATCTTTTTTTCCGTTTTAATTTTCTGGATCCATCTTTTTTCCTTTTCTGGATGATTATATTAAATTAAGTCTAATCATGAAACTTGTTTAATTTAACAGCAATTTAGGCCTATTAAAAGTTTAACAAAAATTACATTCTTAGGGCCCAAATTCTGCGCTTTCTTTTTTTTTTTCTGTATTCCATTTTAATGGTTTAATCAAAAACATATCTAATTAATTGAATTCATAAAAACAACTTAATTTATTAATTTGTATACAATAATAGGGCCCTATGAAATTTTTATTTTATTTACCTATTTTTTTAGAAATTCTGTTGTGTATTTTCATTTTTCTGGTAATCAAATGAAGGCGAAAATATTAATCTATCTTTTATTCCAATGAAAATTAAACAAACCCTTTAATTTGTGTACATTCAAAATGCTACACAACAGAAGTTTACTGTGTAACGAGCAATGTCACGGAATTCGTCAAATACTGAATGAATAAATCAAATGCAATTCAGTACACTTCAATCAAACCGCGATATGGACTAGTGTATGGGAATATTAAATGGCAAAAATACTACAGATGACAACCGCGAGCGTTGCGCGTGCTTAAATGGCAAACTAGAAAACGAAACGTTGCCGTTCATTCCGTCACATTCCGCGTTACACAGTAAATTCTGTTTTTATGAATAGATTCCGGGAATCCGTCCCCATTTTCTACATCGCCCTACTTTTCTAAGAAGCACATTCAACGCGGACGCACAGACGGTTGTCGCGGTAATGAACACCACAGCAACCACTTGTGCGTCCGCACTGAACGCGCATCTCGCATATAAAAAGCATTTTAGGGGGCCCTTGGCTTTTGGGGGCCCAAGGCGGTCGCCTACCTTTGCCTAATGGTTAAGTCCGCCTCTGGGTGCACTATATTTGTCTTCCATGACACTAACCATTTTTCTTTTTATGTTGCGTGTCAACACTGTGTCTTCCACGGTTGGGAGCAAAATATCCTCAGATAATAACCGTAGGACTGGTTTAACAGAGGACGCTGTAACCGTCTTCTCGGAAGACAGCGCCTCTGTAAAATCCGTGACCATCTTGTTTTTATCTGTGAGCATGCTATTGATAAATGCATTTTACCATTTTGTTGAGTTTAAAACGTGTGACACATTCGTTCTGCTCACTGTTCATTCGTGTATTCCAGCCTTAAGAGACTACAGATAAGTTGACATCCATTTAATAAGAGGCTTCATAATGAGGCTAGTTTCTGTGTTCATCCCCATGAATGTAATATTTTATTGGTTTTTGTTATTTGATTTTTTTAATATGTGCTACTTAGCTGAACATGGACTAGTCTAGATGTCGCAGTGTGCTTAAATGACACTTCACTATGAATATATAACTGATCAAATTGAACGCCTTGTTGCTTAATTTTAGTGTTCTGTTTTTTTTTGTGATGGATTCTGTATCTTCAAATAAAAAAAAAATTCAATTATTCTTTAAAAAGGTTGTTTAAAATAAACAAGAATTTTTAATAAAACATAATGGGAACAGGGAACAGAACAAAAATGTACCCATTAAGCACAGCCAGACTTTTTGCATTAAATGATGTACTTAAAGGGGTCATATGCTTTTTTTAAAGATCATTATTTGGTGTAACGGAATATGTTGACATGCTTTAATGTTCAAAAAACACATTATTTTTCAAATACTGTACATTATTGTAGGTTCTCTATGCCCCGCCTCTCTCAAACGCTTCATTTTCTATAATTGAAATTCTTTTTTCATTTAAGATAAAATTAAATATTTTTGTGTGAGAGATTATTTTATTTTAACAACTTCTTTTACTGAAACCAATATCTTGTGCACTAAAAATGTCTGTGTAGATTTTGGTGAGCTTAATAGGTATGTTTACCCTAAATTTGTTTTATCACATCTTATAATTACCACAAACTTGTTAACACTTGACACTTACCACTGAGAAACGTCCTGCTCCAGTCGTGCTTGCAAATCAGTCTCTTGTCGATCAGCCACTTCAACCGTTTCATCATCAGACTCCGGCTCGAATTGGTAAGGTACAATCGATACCATCTTTTCTATGTATTGACAAGTCTCCAGGGCTGTCATTCCGTCATGGCAATAGGCATTTCGTTTCCCCCACATGCTCTACACTGTAGGCCAATCACAAAGAACTGCGCCATCTGACCAATCAAAGATAAAAGGCTCAAGGAAAGGAGGGGTTTAGAGAGACTCATGGAAAGGAGGGGTTTAGAGAGACTGGTTCTTTGAACTGCTTCGCACAAGTCGTTTATGAATCATTTAGAAATGAGGTAAAAATAAATAATTTTGAGAAAACTAACATGTTTTTGACCTTGCATGCATGTAAACCTGTTTTAGGAGAATCATAAAACAATATTAGCAACCTTAAAAATGGCAGACTAGGGGCACTTTAAATTGTATGGACTCCATAGTAACTTGTGACCGTCACTGAGAATGATGTTCCCTGAAGTGCTCCCTCTTCAGGGTCGGTGTAGAACTCATACTTACCTGGCAGGGGAGATACCATGATCAAGAAGGTGGTTCACCCAGGGCGAGGCTCAGCCATTGCACTCCGGTTGTGCTGACCCCTGCGAATTCCCCAAATGTGGGAATCTCGACTGCATAATTTCTGGTAGTGGGGGACTGCGTTCGCGCTCTCCCCTGATCTTCTGGTTAAAAATAGAATTAATCTTGTAGTCCCTCAGTAGTTATGTGTCTGAGTTTGTTTTGTACAGGTGGTGTTTATAAAAGATGCATTTTCACTTTAATTCTGAAAGCACAAATGCTAAATATGTCCAGGCTTAATACTCTTTTTATTTATTTATTTTTTTTAAGAAGAAGAATGTTGTAATTTTAAAATACAGGTATACAATAAACAAAAATAAAATTATGCATTTTAATCGGATGCGATATAAATATTTAACAAAACTTCAGTAAACGGTAAGAATAATTTATTGCTGGTTCAGTAGGTGGTGATGGGTTACTCTTACTTTTGTTCCAGGCTTCTGTCTTTGATTTTCAGAGTGCAGATGTTTTGCTGGCCAATATGTAAAGCAGAATGTGTGCTGGTGGGTAGGGTCTGGGTGTTGTTTAATATGTAATATAATATAATTTATGCCTGTTTTATTAGTCAAATTTTAACAAATCAATTTGTGTTCATTTTGGAATATGTTTGTAAATGCAGTAAGTGGGATAATGCTGCACCCCACACTAGGGCTGGGCGATATAGCTAAATTTTTTTATCAACGATTAGAGGTTGACCGATAGTGTATTTTGCCGATACCGATAGCTAGGTTGGACCACACTGGCCGATACCGATTAATTAACCGATTGTTTTAAAATTGATACTGAACAAAAACTAAAATAGTGCTTTATTGACAAAATCAGTACTGAACCATACTAGTAGTAGTAGTAAAAATAATAATAATAGTAATAGTAAATGTTGAAATTAACACTCTAACAAGGAACAATACTTACACAGCTTTCATTAATCTTAATGCTACAAATGGACTCTTATTTTAAAGTGTTACCATTTCATTTCAACTGTCATGCTTAAAGATGCACATCTTTAAATATATACACAAAGGCTATAGCATTAAAATTATATACACATAAATATTGTATGTATACTCTCTGTCAGCTGCATTTAAATCTGCGTTTGAAGTTTCCATTATCTAATTAAAATAAAAGCGCAGTGCTGAGTCTAGGAGAACTCACCGGTATCTAACACACTCCGGACGCATCGCGTTCAACTCGAGCAGCGGTCTAAAACAGTTTATTTAATCACCAAATGGACACAAGTTTACTTCAAGAATGAACAATTTGGTATAGATGAGTTTGAAGTTCGGCGTTTAAAAAATGGAGCAAACGGAAAGAGAAAGTGCGACCTATATTATAGATCTATAAATGAAGCACACCGACTTTATTAGAGCCACAGAAAGACAAAAGTTTTGCTGAAAATGCACAATACACAATTTTTATGTACATTAACAATGATTCAGGACTAATATAATGTGATTTAAAGGAAAACTATGTGAATGGCTTGGCAGGATTTTCTGTCAGCTGCATTTAAATCTGCGTTTGAAGTTTCCCGCTCTGTTCAGCGTGCAGTATCACGTGTCTAAACAAATAGCATGTGCTGTCAATGATTTCAACCACTAGAGGCCGCTCTCGCACTGTATAATGACAGCAGACCCTTCTCAGCCGCTCCAGCAATGGACGCAACCCGGGAAAACTATCGGCATGGATTTTTGACAATAACCGATAGTTCCAGCAATCAACTATCGGTGCCGATTATCAATGATATAATGTTTCATATTGTTCGGTATCGATAATTAGACATTTTTTAATAACCTTTTTTTAAAACAAAAAGCAATAGATAAAAATGTTTACATTTAACCACTGTACTTATAATTAACACAATTTATTGAGACAAACAACATATAATATTTGTTTTAACAATCGAACACTAAAAATTAAACGCATCTCATTTCTAATGTTTTATATGCAGATTAAATAGGTCTTTATTGTATAGGTCTAATTGGCTCCCGAGGCCACAGGAGGGTGCAATGAGCAAAATAATGCAGTGGATTTAGCAAGTAACTCTTTTAAAAACGTGCATTACGTCCAAATTAACTCATGAAAATCAAATATAATTTATAATTCATATAACTATGAACAAAACTCAATGATATAATGTTTCATATTGTTCGGTATCGATAATTAGACATTTTTTAATAACCTTTTTTTAAAACAAAAAGCAATAGATAAAAATGTTTACATTTAACCACTGTATTTATAATTAACACAATTTATTGAGACAAACAACATATAATATTTGTTTTAACAATCGAACACTAAAAATTAAACGCATCTCATTTCTAATGTTTTATATGCAGATTAAATAGGTCTTTATTGTATAGGTCTAATTGGCTCCCGAGGCCACAGGAGGGTGCAATGAGCAAAATAATGCAGTGGATTTAGCAAGTAACTCTTTTAAAAACGTGCATTACGTCCAAATTAACTCATGAAAATCAAATATAATTTATAATTCATATAACTATGAACAAAACAGCATCATGTATTTATGCATTGCATAATCCAAAGAGCCGAAGCGCCATTTACACAGACTGCATTTAAAAACATATGAGACCCAGTGAAAAGGAATAAACCTCCACAAATTTGTGAGGTGTTTTCTAAAAGTTTAAACTGTTTTAACTTGGCATGGCTTTCTATTAATCTCTTCTGTGAGACGCGAGTGCAGCAGTCATATTTGTCCGTCTAAAAAATGCACTGAATATGCGTTGTGTGAATTGCTTGGTTTCGGTTTTAACCCATGCAAGATCTTCTCCGCATTGAGCTTCTATATTTTTCTAATATTTTTAATGAATAACGCAGCAGCGGCGTGTCTTGTGAGCTAGACTAACAAAACATTAAAGGGGTCATATGATGCGATTTCAAGTTTTCCTTTCTCTTTGGAGTGCATAAAGATGATCTGTAAAGTTGCAAAGACTAAGGTCTCAAATTCAAAGAGATATTCTTTATAAAAGTTAAGAGGCAACCACGCCTACCTAAAACGGCTCGTTCTAACATGCCCCCACATATCTAAGTCACTATGTGGAAATATTAGCATAATGCCGCCCAAATGTGCATGCAAAGAAAGAAGGCGTGGTTTCAGGAACAGCAGTAGTGTTGATGCGGTCATGTCAGGGAGACGCTGTGTTTCAGTGCGAAAGCAAAAGCACTTTATTTGGCCTTCCGGAAGTAGATGCAATTAGGAATCATTGGTTAAAATTTATTTACAACAGAACAGCACAACCCAGATGTTCGAATTTGTGCAATGCATTTTATGGATGTCAGTTTTTTTTTTTAACCTAGAAGAGTACAAGGCTGGCTGTGCACAAAGGCTATTTCTAAAAAAAATATATAAATAAAAAGGGTAAATTCCGACTTTGCTATGACAATATGGCTACTTTCCCATAGGGATGGGCGATATCTTATCGTTTGCGATATACCGGTACAAATTCTCCCCACGATAAGAATTAGTCTTCCCGAGATAATAACGATAGTCTAGTTGTTGCCATTTCTGTGCGGAGCGACATCGCGGAAGGCGGACGTGAAATTGAGGAGGAGTAGCCTATCACTAAATGAGGAGCTTGAGCTCCTTTTACAATCTGTAACTGGTTTGGTTAGGCCTGTACAGTGCACAAAAAATCGGTCTGAATAAATGTACTACAGTAGCACGTGTGCGATACAGTTTTGCATGTGTATGAGCCTGTTTACAAACCTGTTGTCCAACAAAGATATAAATTATTGACGTGCTTTTTCTCCAAATTAACTTAATAACATAGTCGAGTGTTTGAAATACTTCTTTTTGTGACCAGACGTGGTTTCATATTACAGAATGATAGGATTATATACAGTGATAAAGGCCATGTCGATTAACATTGCATTATAAATATACTTTTTTTATAAAAAATACTCAAGATTGAAAAACACAGATAAACCATATATTTTGTGCAATCGTATGTTTATTTTCCTTGAGTTTCATCAGTTAAAATGTCTCTATATCCGTTGTACGTTTTATTCAGCAATAACTGGATACCTTCCTGGAACGTCGTCAGTAATATTACTTCTGCTATGGATATGTGGAGTTTCTGTGCAAGAGCGCCCTCCGGCTTTACATTACGTGTGTACTCATTAATATCGTGCACTATATCGAACAATTTTTCTATCGATGAAGGTGTAACGTCGATAAATATCGATAGTTTTATCGCCCAGGCCTAGTGCCAATGTAGTTTGTAAACAGTGACTTAAAAAACACTTTAAATTTAAAAATTATATTTAATATATTTTTATATTAGTTGATGATGATGTTAGCTGTTTGAGGGTTATTTTACGGCGCCAAAATCTCTTTTTTACTTTACTGTAGGCTACTGAAAAGCTTAAAGGGATAGTTTCTGTGTAATGGTCTTTGTAAGAAAATGAACATTATTTAAAACATTATTACCTTTTATCCACAGCCTGGGCGAATGGTTCAGCGTGTTCATGACTGTCTGGAGTGCAATCTTCCTCTGTCACATAATGACGTTAATTGGCTTAACCTCATTTGAGCTGAGCTGAAGCTGATGCTGACCACTTGAGCTGATGATGCTGTTTGTTTCCAACAGAGGGAGAGTGAAGACTAACATTAGCATCAAGCTACATAACACAATTTCTGAGATTAACATAAAAGTTTACTCAAAATTCACCATCGAGTGTCTGAAACATGTTATAGCCTTTTTAAGCAGCTAATCGCTGCACCTGCTGTGCATTTCTTGTGTAAATATCCTTTATTGTTATGAAAATACCCCAAAAATCAGTCAGCTCACACGTCTTGGTCATCTCTCTCAGTTTTAGGTTTGGGTATCGTATGACATTTTCCGGTTCCGATTCCAGTTCCATGTAAATTAACTATTTAAATTTTCTCACTATTTTACCTTCATTTAATATAGTGTTGCTGTAAGGTAGTAAGTAATGTTTAGTAATGCTAGTCCATCAATCACTTGCTTAAAAGTTTGTTTTTTACACTATCAATAACCGTTTGCTTTTCAAGCAGGAATAAGCTGGTTGGCCAAATAGTCCCTTGAGGGCCAAGTACTTGTTCGTTTCCCTAAATTAATGAAATATTAACTGTTATACTTATAACCATGTATACACACTCCATAAAGCCAATATTTTACAAATAGTAATGCTGTCAGGAGTCGGTCGATTTCTACAGTGAAACATAGTGATGGACGATGACATTTGCGGGGGTGGGGGGTGTTTGTGTGCCCGAAGCATGAATCCTAGGGCATTTATTTGTTTAAAACAATGTTACTTCAAGTCATTATTTTTTAGGCATGCTATCAAATCAACAATTTAACACTGTAAGAAAAATTGCACATACTGCACTCAGGAAATAAATAGAAAACAAAAAACATCAACATCCCTTTTATGACACCTTGTAAATCTAGATTTACCTTTTTCTAGAATTACCTTTTTCTAAATCAATAATGGTCAATCATGAACAATTACACTGAAAAGGAAGATCGATGCTTGTAAGCCACTGGCTAGCTAGTACGCTAACTGACGGTTACAGTAATGCTCATCAGTAAAAACTAATAAAATCAGCTTTATTTTCCTCAAAAACGATAGCACACACAGTGACAATATAGTTTAAGTAGATCACCAAAAACTTACCTAATCTTGCGGCCACATTTCAAATACGATCTGACTCTGAAGTTCAGTTAGTTGTCGTCTTCTGGTGATGTTTTGTTTAAACCAACATTCCGCCACCTATTGGTGCACTTCCGCCACCTACTGGTCTAGAGTTATTAGGGCACATAGTGGGATTTAATCCAACAAACTAGATGCTCTTAAGTACCATTTACTAAAGTTGTTTAGTTTATTGCATCCACCTGAAAGTTCACATAACACAGTGTAATTAAGTAAATTCAACAAATTTGTAAAAATCAGTTGTTTACTCGCTTTTCTTAAGTAGATTCAGTGATTACTTTTTACAGTGTACAGTCGTGGAAAACGATGTGTTCGGCAGTTAAAGACGTGACGCAGCACGTCTGTGGACTGCGCGTCATGGGAAACGATGTGCTCAGTATTTAAAGGGGTCATATGACGTTGCCAAAAAGAACATTATGTTGTGTCTTTGGTGTAATGCAATGTGTTTATGCGGTTTAAGGTTAAAAAAACACATTATTTTCCACATAATGTACATTATTGTTGCTCCTCTATGCCCTGCCACGTCGATTTTTACAAAGCTCATCGTTCTGAAAAGCGAGGTATACGCTGATTGGACAGCTATCCACTGCGTTGTGATTGGCTGAATACCTCAAGCGTGTGACGGAAATGTTACGCCCCTTAACACACTGTCTGTGATGCTGTCTCCCGGCATGGCGAGACAAAACCAATAAAACCCATTACAAACGAGGCATTTGTTGCAACCAGTGGGGACATAATTACTGATTATAACAGGGTGTCCGCGGGTCCTTAAGTCTTAAAATGTCTTAAATAATGTTTTCCTAATATAAGGCCTTAAAGTCTTAATGTCTTAAATTAGGATTCGATGGGTCTTAATTATTTTTGGTCTCATTACCGCTCAAATGTCTTCAGTCTGATGGACCTAATGACTTTACAATCATTGGACAGACAGAAGATTTTTTTCTTCCCGCGGTAAAGTTACTGCGTCATCAGAGAGAACTGCAGTAAGTTAGCAGAATAAAGAAAAAAGGTCACTGTTTGTCTCGAGACTTCAGAACAAATGAGCGTGACAGTACACATAAACTCAGAAGAAACACACTGAGGTAAAAATTCTGAATGTTTAGTTTATTCATAACATGATATAGTTAAATAACACCATGACAAGTGAGCTATTTTGCTCAATATTCTCACGACGCAAAAAAACATTCAAAACACCTACAGAGTGCACGCATTACGTGAAGTCTAGCGCTCTGCCTGATCACTGCATGATTCAGTCTATTAAAATACATTCAGAATGATCACAAATTCAAGACATGGGGGCAGAAAATGTGTATATTTATACTCAAGTTCACACGGAAGAGTACCTTTTTTTCCTCCAAAAATTACCATATACAAATGTGATATTGATTTTTTACAACAGTTCAATAAAGTAGAAGTTTTATTAAGAGACTTACGTTTTAGACACCACATTGCCTGTTTTTGCACTATTTCGCCAACAAAAATAATTCCAAACAAAGCCACAGCGCTGTTTTGCGTCTCTGAGCAATCGTTCCCAAATGAATCACTCGTTTAAATGATTCGGTTCAGTCGCAATGACTCTCTTAACAGTGACTTACTGCCACCTACTGGCGGTATTAATTTCACATTTAAAGTATCTTTTCTTTTTTTTTTAATTATTTCAAATATCAGTATTCAATGTTTTATGTTTAATATATCAAAATATTATTTATGCATTTGTAACTGCAGGTTAAATGCATTCATGTCCTGCATTAATCGGTGTGTAAATACTTCTAAATGCCACTTCAGGTGCAGCTTATGTCTGGATTGCAAAGATGAATTTTGTTGATACTGTTTTAATTGGCTTGGTAACAGCCCAAATGTCTTATTCTTATTCACTGATTAAATGTAAGAATTTGACTCAAAAGATAATGCACACTTCTAGAAAAATGGCTTTATAAAGGTAAAATGCCCATAAAAGGTAAAAATCTATTTAAACTTATCTGACGACCACCACAGAATATGAAGAATATGAAAAACTTTAGGAGTCAGCTGTCAACTGTAGTCCTTAAGATACTAGCATGATAAAACACTCAATCAGTTGAATGAATGACTCAATACTCGCTCATTCAGTGACTTACCTGCAGTTATTTTGTGGGGATATTTTGTATGGAATATTGTCTGCTGACATGAAAAGTTCACTGTATATCATAGTAATAAATACCATTTATTACAACATTGATATTTTGTTTTCTTTTTAATTTATACACATTAAATATTACATATGTAATAAAATGTGTATTTCCATTACAGGTTTAGGTCTTAAATTTCATATAAGGTGGTATTAAAAAGGTCTTAAAGTCTTAAATTTAACTTGTTCAAGTCTGCAGAAACCCTGTATAATGACTTATACTGTGTTTTTACGAGTTGCGTATCGCGCCACGTAAACAAAACAATGTCTACATTTGTGATCGGAGAAACGACCAACAAGCGCTACTTGCGATTGAATCATCAGTGGCAAATTCTTTAAATATAAAAAATTTACTTGCAGGCTGTGAGTCAGAAGCGCCAGACTGTTCTTGCAAAGTTGGTACTGCCCCACTTTATAGAACAGCCTTTGAGCTAGGGATGTAATGGTATGAAAATTTCATATCACGATTATAGTGACCAAAGTTATCATGATTATGAATATTATCACGGTTTTGTTCAAATTAGATGAAAACGTTCAAAAAGAACTGATACACACACTGAAAACATTTAAATAAGTTTTATATTTGAAAATCAACAAACAACTAATACAATTGGCAGCTATATGCACTTTTTTTTAATCATAAACATTAAATGAACATTAACTTGAAGCCCTAATAATAATAAATCACTTGAAGATCATGTGATCTTCGGTTAGGAGATCTTGTGATGCTTTTTAAAGCAAAGTTGGGGTTGATTTCGAGTTCACATACAAACATAAATAGAACAGGCTAATTAAATTTGTCTATT
>NW_015505379.1:107930-137474 GCF_001515645.1 Sinocyclocheilus grahami
AAATCCATGTAATAAGTTAACTATGAATATACAATACATTATCCCTTAAATGTCAACATGATAGTTTGAACGTTCGTTCGTCTTGGCTCAAATCCACTTGCTGAGAACTTTTCTTCGCGGAAGCTTTGCTTTAAACAAGTGAGATAACGAAATATTTAATCTCTAATCAATATTTTTTGTCCAATTATTTGCCCAGTTAGTTTTGGTATTGAGATAAAAGTACCTTGCATTCGCTATATAACAGTGGGTGGTGGTCACGAAGATGACTGAGCAAATTTGATGCGTTTCCCCCTTTTGCAGCTACTTTCTTCTTTTGCAAGATCAGCAGACAGGGTGACCGTCCTCGATTAAATTGCATTCAGGACTCTTGTAAAAGCAAAAATACGGCCAGACCACCGATTTGGTCATCTTAGATGGTTGAAAAATCTCCCGAGCGCTGTCACTGCCTTCCGCCATTTCGTCTCGTGCAACAAAAAAACAACAACACCACTGCATGCTGCTTCTGCGTCAGACTGATGCTGGCTGGACAGGATTTACCGCAAGTTTTCAAAAGCGCGATAATCAAACACGGTTTTGATAATTACATTTTAAACGGTAATACTAACCATCCGTGCATTTTATCGTGATTTATCATGAAACCGGTAATCGTTACATCCCTGCATTGAGCACAGACCCATTGTATGCTACTCTGCAGGTTCAGGAAACAGTCCTCCATAAAATGCGTCACACAGCATCACACACGGCGGGCTTGAGTGAGGAACGGCAGGCAGACTTGAGAACGGCGTGGCCGGCGAATTTGACGGAGCGGTCGGCGGGCTTGCGGCAACGGATGTGACGACCCCGGGCTGGACTCCGCTTCGTCCACGATGAAAGACGATCCGGCGATCCACAGCGTGAAGTTGATGTATTGCCTCAGTGACCAGCACGGATCAGCTCTAGGCATGACGAAGCGGATATCGTCCTCTTTTGGAAGGCCAAACAAAGTAGTTTCGCTTTCACAACGAAACGCACAGCGTCTCCATGACATGGCGGTGGCGGCAACAATGATACTACAGCAAGAATAAAAGTTACGCCTTCTTTCTTTGTGTATACATTTGGGCGGTGCTATGCAAATCTTCCCACACAGTGACGTAGACCTGTGGGGGCATGTATAAATGAGGCGTTTAAGGAGGGCGTGGACAAGTCTTAACTTTTATAAAGAATATCTCTTTGGTTTTGAGACTTCAGTCTTTGCAACTTTACAGATCTTTTTTTTATGCATCAAGAGCTTCAAACACTCCGAAGAGAAAGGAAAAATTGAAATCGCGTCATATGACCCCTTTAAAGAGGCAGGGCGGCATTTCTATTATTTGGTTTCTGACATCCTTTACGGGAAACGCCAGCGGCGCAAGGCTGCTCACAGCACTTGGTCACGTGTCGCACCAGAACCATTTTCGGAATCGAAACTTATAAATTGCTCACGGTTCTGGTTCTTTTCAAAAAACGGAACCGGTTTTGAATAAGAACCGGTTCTCGGTTCCCAACCCTTCTCCGTTTGCACACGATTCTATTCATTTTCCAATGATTTATGCAATCTAATGAGAATTAGCTGTTTCCAGCACTGTCTGCCTGTGTTTTCTCTTCTCGATCGATGTTATGACTCCGAGGAAGCTCGTTCGCTGCTCATCTGTCATTCATATTACGCGTTCATAAACTGCTGTGTCTCGTCTGATGATTAAATGAGATTACACTTTCGCGTACTGTTCTGTACTCAGAAAACCCACAGTAACGTTTCTATACACTAAGAAGCTCATAAACACATGATTACAGTAGTATATAATTTGTATGTGATTTTCATGAGATTTGGGGTATTTTCATAAAAGATTTTTACACAAGAAATGCAAAGCAGGTGCAGCGATTAGCTGCTTAAAAAGGCTATAACATGTTTCAGACACTCGATGGTGAATTTTGAGTAAAAATGTTTGTTAATCTTCGCTCTCCCTCTGTTGGAAACAAACAGCGACATCAGCTCACCCGCTCATACGTCATTATGTGACCGAGGAGATCGCACTCCAGACAGTCGTGTGCGCTCTGAACCATTGCCCAGGCTGTGCATTAAAGGAAATAATGTTAATTTTCTTACACCGATCGTTTCACTTCATTACACTTTTTGACGTTCAAAAACCGGCAGCCATAGACGTGCATTGTATGAATTGCCAAGTATAACTTTCACCTAAAAATCATCTTTACTGTTCTGCTGAAGAAAAAGTCACCTACATCTTGGATGTCCTGAGGTTGAGTAAATTAACAGCAAATTTTTGTTTTGGTGTGAACTATCCCTTTAAGAGGTAGCCTAATGTCTACCTGTCTATATATATATATATATATATATCTCTCTCTACAACACACATATACAAATATTTGATGCGTGTATTACATGTTACAAATTGTTTTTTTTTGGATCAAAGGTATTCCAATATTACTAAAACGTTTTGAACAACACAAACTGATGATTTGATCCAGATCAAAGCCAAGATTGGATTTTGTGACTTAATCCGATTTCAGAATCCTTTTTTTCCCCCTTCTTTTGAACAACCCATTTTCAAGATTAGATCCAATTCGATAGCCGAAATCCGATTACTTTTGAACAACTGGCCCCTGTTGATTCACTTATAAAGATGTGTATACTGTATAATTATGATAAATCTCGTAAGTGTTCCTACAGTCTGTAAAACATCTGTACATGCAAACAAGTTCCTAAAGTTATCTTGCTTTATAAATCACAAATTTGTACAGTGGTACATCTAATCAAAATTGATTATTCAAATAAACAAAAGATAATGATGATAAACTGAAAATGCAAAGGCTAATAGAGAGAAAAGTAAAAGTTTTTGTTCTTTGTTTTGTGCTTGGACCCCTCCCCTCCTCATACTGTCCCCTCCCCTCGTCCCACCCTTTACCCTCCCAATTTATCACTGCTTTGTACACCCATTGTTTTTAAAATTTTTCAGATCTGAGGTGTGAACAACCGGTGCTCAAGTAAGGTGGGGTTCATGACACTTTAAGCTTTGTCTGAGCTATATTAACAACTGCACTCTACACAAGAACTATTTGAGTTAAAAAAGTAGAAGCTTACCATTGTCAAATTTGCTGTGTCAAAGGATGTGGTTCCTCCTGTTGACCCATTTGTAGGTATCGCTTCTCGGCCTTTTGGCTAAGATCAAGTGTAGTATCTGTTCTTATCAGTTTAATATCTGATACGTGCCCTACCCGGGCACCATATATTAAATTGATTTTTGGAGCAGGGAGATGGAATAGGGGCTTGCTCCGTCCACTCCACGCATCGACCCGGTATTGCAGTACTTCCGGGAACGGTGCACCCCCCTAAAATGGTTAAAAAAAATAAAAATACAACATCTGCTAGTGAGGAATGGTTGCATTAATGTAATATGTTTAACAGTGTATCACCGTGACAATCTGTATATTAGTGCTGTGTCCAATACGACGATATATCGTCACAGAGATCTGACGATACAAGTATCGATACAGCTGGCCCTGTATCGATATTGAGGCACGTGCGCTGCAGTGGACCGCGCTTAATTTTAATACAAGAACACAAAGCGGAGTAGAAAAGTGCAAGGTTTCTAAAACATTACGAGTAGAGCATAATAAATAATGCTTGAAATGGTGTAATTACTTAGTTTGTCCAGCAGAGACAAACTCCATTGTTTGCTACTGGCGACCTGGATAAAATGTTTTAAAGCTTAAGTCTAAGCTTTCCGTAACGGCGTGGTGAATCCAAACCAAATTCGGGGGATCCCTTCAGTTCGAGGAACCCTCTTGAACGTGAATCGAGTGTACGTCTAGAGGCGTCGGTAGCCCCCAGGGTTCGGGAGTTACAGGTGGTTAAATTGGCGGTCTGGCGCCGACCGGCGCGTTCGCGAGATAGTGACATCAGTCAACACTTTCACTTCAGTAAGGAGGTCTCTTGTTCAGGCAGCAGCATTCAAGCATTATCTTATTCGACCGCAAGTGCCCTGCGAAGTGGACTTCACATGAAATTCCGCCATGATTCCAATTCCATGGGAACGTACACGTTACAATCAAAGGGCATTAAAGTGCACGAGACGTGAATTTATATTGTATTTATTTACAGAGGTATATATTATCAGGGATTGAAATTAACTTTTTCACTCACCAGCCAATTTGGCTTCTAAATTAAGTTACCGGTTTAAGTTACCATTCATAACTTCTACTAGCCAAAAAAGAAAGAAAAAGACAGAAATACACCAACAGTTTGAGTCTGTCTACACTGGGCGTGACACAGCGACCATTGCAAATCATTTTGTCAGTACTAGGGGTGTGCGATATTGACAAAAAATAATATCTCAATATTTTATGTGATTTTATCGATAAAGATAATTAGACAATATTAAATTCTTCATATTCTGTGTGGTCAGTTCACAGCAGTGATAGAAATTAATCTTTTCCAAGAAGTTAAAATTTATTTTTTACTTTTATGGACATTCTTACCTTTTATAAAGCCATTTTTTTTTCTAAAAGTGTGCATCATCTGAGTCAAATTCTTACATTTAATCAGTCAATTATAATAATAATACATTTAGGCTGTTACTAAACAAATTAAATCGGTATCAATAAAATTAATCTTTGCAGAAGTTGCATATGAAGTGGCATTTAGATGCATTTACACATGTTAATGCAGCTTAGAGGGACATGTAATGGTTTAAACTGCAGTTACAAATGCATAAATAATGTTTTGATATTTAAAACATGAAATGTTGAATACTGATATTTTAAATTATTAAAAAAATTCAAAGATACTTTAAAATGTGAAATTAAAACATTTTTTGTTTTGAAATTAAAACATTTGCCGCCAATAGGTGGCAGCAAGTCACTGTTACACCCCCAAAACAAAATCAAGACTTTGTAAAAGAGCATAATAGGACCCCTTTAAGTTTTTGCTATTGACTGTTCAAATGCGGAGTTTTGCGCATTGTGTGTGTGTGTGTGTGTGTGTGTGTGTGTGTGTGTGTGTGAGTGAGAGAGAGAGAGAGAGACAGACAGAGACAGACAGACACAGGGTCACATCACAGTGGAGTCAGCTGTCTTAACCGTGGCTTGTGTACTGCAAACACATACCTTCATCCCTGTGTCTGTCACTCGACTCTGTTCCCCTTTCGGGCTCTGTCTTTACATTTATTTTGAAAGATGAAGCTCGCGACTATGGTAAGGGGCGTTACATTTCCCACGAGTGCTTGCGGTGTTTGGCCTATCACTAAGCACTGGATCAGCTGGCCAATCAGAGCAGACTGTGCTTGTCGGAAGGAGGGACTTTGTAGAAAACGAAGCGTTTGAGAGAGGTGGGGCATAGAGGATCTACAATAATGTATAGTATTTGAAAAATAATGTGTTTTTTGAACATTAAAGCATGTCAACATATTGTTACACCAAATACACAAAATAATGATCTTTAAAAAAGCATCTTATGACCCCTTTAAGTTGTATTTACAACACTGTTTCAGAACAGTTCAACCAAAATATTCAGATGTGAGCAACACATTTTACGGAGGACGGTTTCCTGGGAGAATAGCCTACAATGCCGGTGTTCTGGTGAATTCAGTTCCCCTCTTTCCCCTTCGGCGCTCATGCTGACCCTATACGGTCTATGATGCTAACAAATAATGCTGACTCACAGCTTGTAAGTACGTTTTCATATTTAAAGGATTTGCCACTGATGATTCAAACGCGAGTTTTGAGCAGTGTAAAGTAGCGCTTGTTGTTTTGTTGTTTCTCCGATCACAAATGCAGACATGGTTTTATGTTTACACGGCGCGATGCAACGCAACGCGTAAAAAGACAGTACAAGTCATTATAATCAGTAATTATGTCCCCAATCAAAAATCAATCAGAAAGGCGGGCATAGAGGAGAAACAATAATGTACATTATGGGGGAAAATGTGTTTTTTGAACCTTACACCGCATAAACTCATTTCATTACACCAAATACACAATGTTTTTTTTTTTTTTTTAGCAACGTCATATGACCACTTTAACTTACCTACACTATATCTGTTTGCAAAAACTTGTTTTTCTAAATACGCTTTCTGCATCTGTCCAGGCTATATTATCCTCTTTAAATGAATGAATAAGAAGCGCTCAATTTTTTACTACAAATTAATATAACAGTGATTTTTCTGGACTAATATAGCATACTGTTGCTCTGGGTTCAGTTTAGATGGGTATGTTTAGGCCTGTCGCAGTCAATATATCAACTTATTGCGCAGTAATTGTACATGACGTCAATCATTTTTGGTGACGCAATATATCGCCCATTATATTTACATAAAAAATTTATGTCACTGTGTTTTTTACATTCCACTTGCACCTGTGTCTTTTGCAGCTTCTCATACATAACGTGGTGTAGTCATGAGGTGCTAGTTCATATTTAAAAAATGCTTCTACAAACACAGTTTCATCTGCAGATATGGTCTTGTTTAGGGACCTGTGCCTTTGTGCGTACGGACATGTGACTGCTAATGCTGGGTACACACTAAAAGATTTTTAAAATGTTATAAGCTCTTCAAAATGTGAGAGACCACAAACATGAGGACAAAAAATACTGATTTAACCATTTTGCTCCTATAGTGTGTGGTGTGCCGTGATGTTCTCCCCACACATCAAGATTTCTGATCAACATGTTGAATATTTACGATTCGTGATCGGTGATTCGTGAGCAGATTTAGTCGCTCTTAACACACCTCACACCACAGGAAAATCTAAGATAATCTTTAGAACCACCAAGATAATCGGGACATTACCTAGGATTGTCGGAAGGGGACCAAAATCAGCCCGATTATCTTGTGGTGTGTACCCAGCATAAGTAGTGATTAACGCTCCAAATGACAATAATATCGCTTATCGCAATTATTTCTGGGGCAATATATATCGGACAACAAAAAGCTATCGTGACAGGCCTAGGTACGTTATTGTGTGTTATCTCTCATAGGGAGAGTAACGTTAAAGTAGTTTAAAATGTTTATACTAGGGATGCACCAAGGCCCGATACTGAGCTCCTGTATTCGTACTCGTTAAAATGCCCCGATAGTAGGGATGTAACGATTAACCGCGAGCCGGTTGAAAATCGATTCAAATAGGCGACGATTTAAATCGGTTGAGATGCTAAACAAATCGTGATTCATTAAGGGGTAGGATTTTATATGAATGTATGTCTTGAGGGGAACTTACTGTAGAAAAGTTTAGATGGTATCTTTTAGGGATGTAACGGAATGAAAATTTCATATCACGATTATAGTGACCAAAGTTATCACGATTATCAATATTGTTAAAATTAGATGAAAACGTTCAAAAAGAACTGATACACACTGAAAACATTTCAATAAGTTTTATATTTGAAAATCAACAAACAACAAATACAATTAGCAGCTATATGCACTTTTTTTTTTAGCAAAAACATTAAATTAACATTAACATATAGTAGGGATGTAACGATTAACCGCGAGCCGGTTGAAAATCGATTCAAATAGGCGACGATTTAAATCGGTTGAGATGCTAAACAAATCGTGATTCATTAAGGGGTAGGATTTTATATGAATGTATGTCTTGAGGGGAACTTACTGTAGAAAAGTTTAGATGGTATCTTTTAGGGATGTAACGGAATGAAAATTTCATATCACGATTATAGTGACCAAAGTTATCACGATTATCAATATTGTTAAAATTAGATGAAAACGTTCAAAAAGAACTGATACACACTGAAAACATTTCAATAAGTTTTATATTTGAAAATCAACAAACAACAAATACAATTAGCAGCTATATGCACTTTTTTTTTTAGCAAAAACATTAAATTAACATTAACATGAAGCCCTAATAATAATAATAAATCACGTGTGTAAATGTGTGTGTATATGTATATATATATATACACATACATATACATATACACATACATATACATATACACATACATATACATATATATACGTATACATATGTATGTATATATATATATATACACACACACAATGTGATTTCCGTTAGTGATCATGTGATCTTCGGTTAGGAGATCTTGTGATGCTTTTTAAAGCAAAGTTTATCACCGCAGAGGCGCGAACGTGCTCTCTCGTGTCATTCAAATGCAGCTTGCGCCTCAGTTTTAGATTGTATTGAAAATGAAATCAGAGGAATTTGGTATTAATACTACTATAATTTTGCTGTAGTGATCATATTGTCCTGACGATTGTTTTGTACACTGTTCATAATGAATTTATAAACCGGTAAGATTTCAATTTGATGATAATTAAATTTTAAACGGTAATACTAACCGTCAGGGCATTTTATCGTGATTTATCGTAAAACCGGTAATCGTTACATCCCTAGTATCTTTTCTTTTCATCTTGCCTCTGTATAATGCATATTAAAGTTCATAAGTGCAGCGCTGCTTTGTTTACAGCGGAAACCAAGGAAACGCTTTAAGCAGGCAGAGAGTGATTCTGCGTCTCATTCAGCTCATCTGCTGTTTCTGTTTCATGCAGATATTTTTGTATAGTTTCACAAAACTGAAGTCAAACCATTCTGTTTTTGCTTCAAATTTTGAAGTTATACAGTCTAATTTAGATTAAAAACTGCTCATGTTGCATGTATGCAGCATCTTTGGTTGGATCATGATTAAAATGCAGTGGTTGCCTCTAATTTTAAATGGAAAGAGCACTGACAAAGCCTTAGTTTGTTTGTATGAAGAGACTTGTTTTATTTGTGTTACTTATTTATTTGATTTGGGGCTTGTTTTAAAATGTCAATTTAGTTTTGTTATTTACATTTACATTATATTTAAATTTTGTCATTTAGCAGACACTTTTATCCAAAACGACTTATAAATGAGGACAATAGAAGCAATCAAAACCAAGAAAAGAGTAATTATATGCTATAAGTGCTATATTAGTATATTATTATAGTGTTATATTTCAATTTCACAAAGAAACTTGCAGCAATTTGTCTAAGCAATAATAAAAGGACACATTTAATTTATAATTTCTTAAATCTCATTTTGTAAAAAAAAAAAAACATGAATCGAATCGGGAAATCAAAATCGTGAATCGAATCGTGAGTTGAGTGAATCGTTACATGAATACCCGATACCAAACGCCGATACCACACAGCATGTGATAAGTGCCATATTCAGACAAAGAAACCCTGACAACAGACAGCAGAATGGAGTTATTAGAGATTAAGGATGTATACGAAGTATATGTATGCAATGAATATAAAACATTCAGTATTAATGCCTGTATAGCTGATTTGCGCCAGCTGGTAAGCAAAGCACGCTGAGTGGATTTAGCGTGCGGCAGTGCAGATGCGCGAGCTTGTCGAGTGGATACAAATTTGGGGCCGAAAATTATTCAGACCAAGTCTGGGAAAAAATTGAAGTTGAGGCTTGCATGTACCTGGTTGACAGCATGCCCAGGAGACTATATGCTGGCATTATGGCTAAGGGTTGCCCGACAAAGTATTGATAGTTGTGTAAATATTAATAATTAATATGAATAATTTTTGGTTTATTGTAATCCATTACATACCTTTCGATCAAAGTTATCTGACATTGTCAAGCTGAATTTGTTCTGACACAGTTTAGTTCTGAGTTCTTGTTATATTGTATTACCATTTTCTAAACTATAGCGAATAAACTGTGATAATGTGAGAAAGGTTGAAGGTGTCTGAATAATTTTTTTTTTACTATCTATTTGATAAATTAAGTTAACCAACTAAGATTATGCATACTCTTTTGGTTTCTGTACCCAATATTTAAAAAAATTTTACAAATGCAATAAAAATATTGGTATCGGTACTCTGTATTGGCAAGTACCAAACAATAAAAGTATCTGTATCGGGCGAGTACTGGAAAAAGTGGTATCGGTGCATCCCTAGTTTATACCTTATTTTAGTTCGGATATTATTTTTAGTTGTCACATTGTTTTTGAACCAGTCATGCATGGTAAACAGACGGTCACAGAGATGCAGGCTCTTTAATTTCACCAAAAATATCTCACATTTTCTCACTAAAACCTAACGCACTCGCTGATCATAATTTCTGAATTTTTTATGGCCATTTTTGTGCAATGTATAAAAATAATTAGGGCTGTAGCTATTGATTGTTTTAGTAATAGAGTATTCTTCCGATTATTCCATCGAGTAATCGGATAAGAAGTAATTTTTCTTTATTAAAGAGCAATGCTAGATATTAGGGCTGAATGATTAATTGCATTTGCGATAATATCGTGATATGAAAAATAGATTTTTCAATCGCAGAGGCTGCGATTACACGGTCACGTGACAGGCGAGAGTAAAGAGGGGTGTTCGACTTGAAGATCAGATCGGTGTATGACATCAAAGTACGGCGAGCGAGAGAAAGCATAAGGAGACGTCCGCGCTCTCTTATAGCTCTCGCAGTACTTTGCGGACACACCCATCGGTCTAAGCAGCGCTGCTTCAAGTCGAGCGCAGGCCATCAGCAGAAAAAGAAAATAAATAAATAAACAGACAGACGACGTAACTAAGAATGGGAGATGGATCAGTTTGTGAAAGCGAAGAGAAAAGCCATAGATGAAGTCGCACAGACCCGGGCAGGTGCTGGTCATTTAAAAGCTAAATGCAGAAATTATGACGAGGCATATCTTGCTCTCGGCTTCACTCACCGTGTCTATACCGGACGCTACAGTTGTCGCGTCGTGCCGCAACAGCTCTACACCGGACGCGACAAAGTGACCGTTGCAAATCATTTTAACTTTGTGTCAGTACTAGGGTTGCCAACCGTTCCGTATAATACGGAATCGTCCCGTATCAAAGAAGCGTTCCGTATAGCTTTAATTTTCCGTATAGCAGTTTGTCCCGTATTTAAGGCATATGCCGTATGACCACCTAGACCATACGAATAACAAACTCTAAATTGAGAATTAATCATTCTTTTTTGACAAGTGTTTGATTTGTGAACAGGGAGGCTTTAAGACCAAGCGGAATTCTCTGCCGGCTGGTCGCTCCCACTTCACAGCGAACAGGATTGGCGCTAAAGGAGTTAGGTTTTTTTTTTTTTTACGTCCGTGTTTCGACTTTAGCAAATCAGTTTGAGCGAATGCAATCAACGTGATTCCAACATCCGGCCACGCAAGAAAATGTGCATTTTACCTGAGGGAAGACCAATATTGATCAATAAGGAAAGTCGTCTTTCTTTAATTTATACCTAGATAAAACAATTTCCATTTAATGGATGTAGGGTGAGAAATAGTATAAGGTTATTGCACATATTTGTATTGCACAATGGGAGAACATTTAACTGTTCATGAGGTAGATTGCCTATAGCATATATACTGCCGTTCAAAAGTTTGGGTTCAGTAATATTTTTAATGTGTGTTTTTTTTTTTAAGAAGTTTCTTATGCTCATCAAGCCTGCATTTATTTCAAATGTAGAAACAAAACTGTAATTTTGTGGAATAGCCTATTGCAATTTAACATTTTCTGCATCATTACTCAGGTCTTTAGTGTCACGTGATCCTTCAGAAATCATTATAATATGCTGATTTATAATCAGTGATGGAAACCGTTATGCTGCTTATTATTGTTTGGGACCAGTGATATTTTTTCAGGATTCTTTGATAAATAAAAAGTTAAAAAGAACAGTATTTATTCAAAATAAAAATTCTGTGTTAAATATACACTACTATTCAAAAGTTTGGGGTCAGTACATTTTTCTTTTTTTTTTAAAGAAACTTTTAGGATACTTTTATTCAGCAAGGATGTGTTAAATGGACAAAAAAGTGATATTGTTAGAAAATATTTATATTTTGAATAAATTCTGTTCTTTTTAACTTTTAATTTTATTTATGGAACACAGGTTCCAAAAAAAATATTAAGCAGCACAAGTTAACTGATAATAAATCTGCATAAGAATGATTTCTAAAGGATCATGTGACACTGAGGTCTGGAGTAATGATGCTGAAAATTCTGTGCTGCGTCACAGAAATAAATTGTATTTTAATTTATATTTTATTTAACAATATTACTGTTTTTTTCTGTAGTTTTGATCAAATAAATACAGCCTTGATGAGAAGAAACTCCATAAAAAAAAAAAAAAACCATCATATAAGAGATTTATATCAGATACCATAATAGGCCTGTGTGTGTGTCCCTTATTTTTCTATGAAAGACCACGATTGTCCCTTATTTTCCTTTTCTGAAGTTGGGAACCCTAGTCAGTACGTCATAAATAAAACAAGGCATCAGTTTAATGTCCCACCGCATCCAGTGTACACAGCATCACTGATTATAATGGTTCTACTGTATTTTGCCGCTCGCGTCCGGTGTAAACACGGTGTTTAATGTCGTTGATGAGGAGGAAAGCCTGTGTGTCCTATGCCTTGGCGGACAGCAAGAAACCCACAAAAAATAAATAACAGAGAGAGAATAATTATTATATTATTATAGTTATTCTCTCTATGCTATTTTTCAATGTTTCAAGTGATGCAGGTGTTTTTTTCCTTGTAGGTTTTTTAAATTAAAAAAACATTAATTTTTCATAATGTTTAGTGAAATGATTTGGTAGTCTGAGGGGGGCGCAACCAAAAAAGTTTGAGAACCACTGGTCTAAAGTTAACAGACCGTGTTTAAAAAGTGCAGTGCACATGTTTACATATGTTTATTACAGTGACTGAATTACCTAAAGTAGTGTGGTAAAGCAACAGATTTGTTTTTATATTTCTGCAATCTACTTTAGTTTGTGTGATTTGTTACTGACTTTCATATTAATGTTTACACCAGGCTTATTTAAACATAATTATTACATGCTTACAAGGTTGGAAGTTCAACAAATCAGTCAATATACTGTGATTGTAGTTGTTAAATAAAAATGTCATTCATATCAATTTATGCATCACCTAATTTCATCGTAACATATAGGCCTGGCCTACAGAAAAGAACATTTATGTTTAATGTATATAATAGTGTGTTGTTCATACTATACAATGATTTATAGCTTGTCTTTGTTGAATAATACAGAACATAAAGAGCTTTAAAAATATATAATTGCATATTAAATCGCAATATTGGTTAAAAAAAAATCGCAATTAGATTATTTTCCAAAATCGTTCAGCCCTACTAGATATACAAGAGAAAATAAGATAGGTCTCTTAAAATAAACAACCAATTTGTTTCCTTTTTAGAAAAACAAATATTTTTACTGCTAAAATTGCATACATTAATTACCGTTAAAACTATACCCATTTAATGCATCTAATTGCCAAATTACATTCAAAATACAAATATATAAATTAAAAATAAATAATTAAAATATACAAAAATAAATTTCACATTACTTTAAAAAACATAAAAAGGTACAATCTAAAACTAAGGCATAAATTTAAATAATAGTAATATAAATAATAACTAAACATTGCATTTATGTTGTACAACTTAACTTTCAAGTTTCAGCCTAACTAAAGCTCAAGCATGACATGAGCCTTTACTGTCTTCTTGGAAGGCTTTGTGGATTTTGTAAGAGGCAAAAATCAGTGGACAGGAAGGTAACTTGGAACAAGAACAAGAGTCCAAACACAATTTCTAAACACATTGTTCTGCAACATGAAATTTAGAGTTATTTGGAGAATAAACCCTCTTAAATGTCTGTCTACGTACTTGTGTGTGTAAAACTTGTTTTTGATATCCTTCATATTCTGTGTACTGGTCAGTTCACAGCAGTGATAGAAATTAATCTGTTCCAAGAAGTTTTAATTGATTTTTACATTTTATGGGCATTTTTACACTAAACATTGCATTTATGTTGTACAACTTAACTTTCAAGTTTCAGCCTAACTAAAGCTCAAGCATGACATGAGCCTTTACTGTCTTCTTGGAAGGCTTTGTGGATTTTGTAAGAGGCAAAAATCAGTGGACAGGAAGGTAACTTGGAACAAGAACAAGAGTCCAAACACAATTTCTAAACACATTGTTCTGCAACATGAAATTTAGAGTTATTTGGAGAATAAACCCTCTTAAATGTCTGTCTACGTACTTGTGTGTGTAAAACTTGTTTTTGATATCCTTCATATTCTGTGTACTGGTCAGTTCACAGCAGTGATAGAAATTAATCTGTTCCAAGAAGTTTTAATTGATTTTTACATTTTATGGGCATTTTTACCTTTATAAAGCCTTTTTTTCTGAAAAAGTGTGCATCGTGTTTTGGGTCAAATTCTTACATTTAATCAGTCAATTATAATAAGACATTTGGGCTGTTACCAAACAAATTATATCAGTATCAACAAAATTCATCTTTGCAATGCAGAGGAAACACAGAAGCTGCCTCTGAAGAGGCATTTAGGCTACGTCCACACTAGGGATGTAACCGTATGAAAATTTTCTTATCACGATTATTGTGACCAAAATTATCACTGTTATCAGTATTATCACGGTATTGTTAAAATGTGCTGGAAATGTTTAAAAAGTACTGACACACAAATAATTTCACCAAGTTTTACATTTAAAATAAAAAAATAACAAATAAAACGAGTTTTTGTTTGCATAACTAAAACAATAACATTGCCAATGATGTCCAGATTTTAAATGACAACATGACTGACAACAGTTTATCTAATAGCATGTTCAAATATCGAATGTAAATGTTCAAATAAAGCTTTGAAAAAGTTTCATAAATGGCAAACCTCACATCTCAGCTTTTAAATAAAGAAAAGGGTTAAGTCAATGATAATTGATTAATAAATGATTATATGTATTTATCTGCTCCATAAATAATACTAGATACCTTATTGTTTAAATGTGTAGAATCCAAAAAATCTTGTTTTTCATCAACTGGTCAAAATTTACAGCAGGGCATGCAAATTCGGTCCGTTTTTTGATCTACACACCTTTCACTTTATAAGACTAAAACAAAAGATGGATTTTTAGAGGTGAAAACTGGCACTCTTTGTGTGTGATTGACTAAGTTTCTGTGGTATTTTTATGCATAATTGTATGGGGAGTGTGTCTGTGTGTCACAGAGAGAGAATAAGACAATCAACATGAATGGCGCTTAGTCTTTCACAAAACATAGCTAACTTAGTAACATCATAACTATCCACCATATTGATTTACGGTCTTAAATATCCCTGCGTCCCAATGTGCATACTATCCATCCTATCTGCCCTAAATAGTATTGAAAATGACTAATATCACACAGAATTTAGCATGGATATCGTGCACATTGGGATGCAGGCTATATCCAGCGTTTATCGGG
The DNA here is from genome assembly GCF_001515645.1 of Sinocyclocheilus grahami. Taxonomy (NCBI): domain Eukaryota; kingdom Metazoa; phylum Chordata; class Actinopteri; order Cypriniformes; family Cyprinidae; genus Sinocyclocheilus; species Sinocyclocheilus grahami. Next base: position 123,226 of record NW_015505379.1, read on the forward strand.
TTGTGCGTCAGTAAAAATGGTCCGTGGGGAAACATAGTGTTCCATGTGTAGTTATAGTAAATGGACTAAACGAAGCCTCTTTTTTTTTTTTTTTTTTTCGAAATGTGGTTCCTCCTGTTGACCATTTGTAGGTATCGCTTCTCGGCCTTTTGGCTAAGATCAAGTGTAGTATCTGTTCTTATCAGTTTAATATCTGATACGTGCCCTACCCGGGCACCATATATTAAATTGATTTTTGGAGCAGGGAGATGGAATAGGGGCTTGCTCCGTCCACTCCACGCATCGACCCGGTATTGCAGTACTTCCGGGAACGGTGCACCCCCTAAAATGGTTAAAAAAAAGAAATACAACGTCTGCTAGTGAGGAATGGTTGCATTAATGTAATATGTTTAACAGTGTATCACCGTGGCGATCTGTATATAGTGTTATATACTATCTGTATATAGTATAGATTGTTATTGCTGCTTCTATAAACATCCGTGTGTATTTTACAAACTCTAAATCTATTGTTTTACTAGTACTTATGTGTATTTAAATGTATGAAACCTAAAATAAACATTGTGATTAAAAACATTGCATAGTTGTGATATGACGAGCGCAGTGCACGTCTCTCTCTGGCTCATCGTCAGCCAAAGCGCGAAACCACAGTTTGAATTTGGCAGTTATGTGACGTCACCGAACATTCTAAATCCTATATGTGGGACCGTACTCCCAGGGGCACGGAAATAAAGATCCCATATGTGGGACCGTACCGCTCAACAGGTTAACATGTGACACTTACCACTGAGAAACGTCCTGCTCCAGTCGTGCTTGCAAATCAGTCTCTTGTCGATCAGCCACTTCAACCGTTTCCTCATCAGACTCCGGCTTGAATTGGTAAGGTACAATCGATACCATCTTTTCTATGTATTGACAAGTCTCCAGGGCTGTCATTCCGTCATGGCAATGGGCATTTCGTTTCCCCCACATGCTCTACACTGTAGGCCAATCACAAAGAACTGCACCATCTGACCAATCACAGCAGTGAGGGCTCAAGGAAAGGAGGGGTTTAGAGAGACTCACGGAAAGGAGGGGTTTAGAGAGACTGATTCTTTGAACTGCTTCGTACGAGTTGTTTATAAATCATTTAGAAATGAGGTAAAAATAAATAAATTTTTTGAGAAAACTAACGTGTTTTTGACCTTGCATGCATGTAAACCTTTTTTAGGAGAATCATAAAACAATATTAGCAACCATAATAAACAAAAATAAAACAATGCGTTTTAATCGGATGAGATTTAAATATTTAACAAAACTTCAGTGAACAGTAAGAATAATTTATTGCTGGTTCAATAGGTGGTGATGGGTTACTCTTGCTTTTGAGTTTCAGAGATGGTTAATAAATGAGACATGTTCCAGGCTTCTGTCTTTGATTTTTTTAGAGTGCAGATGTTTTGCTGGCCAATAGAGCTGTCAAAAAAAAAAAGAATTTAGAATATTCGTCGAATTTAAAATGAAAATCGTCATTCGTGTGCAAAAACGTTGCATTCGAATTTTAAGTGTGCGTTAAGGGGCAGTTCACATGTTGCGCCTAAAAACGTGTGGAAAACGCTAGCCGTGCCGCTTTCTAAAGTGCTCGGTAGCTTGCGCTCCCGTTGCCAAGTAACCATGACCTGCGCTCTCCATGACAACATGTAAGTTTCAGCAAAGGAAATGGATTTCCAGCACTGAAAATCGCTTGTAGTAGCTCTGCTACTAAATTTACACAATGTATTTAAAAATGGCTATCCCTGTACAGCTATGATTAGCCGTTCCTCCATCTTGGCTAAGCTTTGTTATAAAAAGAGTGAAGGTGATTGGTTGGTTCTTGTCACATGACCTGCGGTGCGCTTGCAGCATTCTGAAAAGTTGAGATGTTTTTATCTCGCTGCGCAGTGTGGTCGCGATCGTGTCGCTTCCATTATGAGCATTTGAAATAACAAACCTGAGCTAAGGAGGCTGCCTTATCAGTGGCGCACGAGATGCGATGACGATGTAAGTGTCATTGCATTTTAATGTTTTTGTTAGCCTATCCAGTTAAAGCCACTGGATGCGGCGCTGCTGCGTTAATTACAAATATTGTGGGAAAAGAGAACATCAATGCGGAGAAGATCTTGTTTACGTTAAAACTGAAACCAAGGTGTTCACACAGAATGCATATTTATCGCATTTTCTAGAAAGACGTCTATCACCGTTGCACTCGCGTCATGCACAAGAAAGCCGCATGTTTAGAAAGCCATGTATATCTTGAGAATTTATTGTGGGGTTTTTCCCCCATCCCACTGCATCTCATGTTATGGCCAAACTATGCATACATACATGATGCTGTTTGGTTAATAGTTGTTTAAGCAACTTAATTATAATTGGTTTATAAACATTATTTTAAACATTATGCAATTTTTTCACAGATAGTCATGTTACCTTATGCTTTGAATAAAAGTGCATTAGTAATATTTTGCTTGATGCACCCTCTTGTGGCTTCAGGAGAGAAGCCAAAAGCTTTTCTTCACCCTAACTGAAATTATACATTTTAAATTCAAATATAATTTGAATTTTGGTTAAGTATAAAATTCAAATTGAGTTTTTCAGCCATTTTGACAGCCCTACTGGCCAATATGTAAAGCATAATGTGTGCTGGTGGTCTGGGTGTTTAATATGTAGGCTTAATATAATATAATTTAAGTCTCTTTTATTACTCCAATTTTAACAAATCAATTTGTTCATTTTGGAATATGTTTGTAAATGCAGTAATTAGGATAATGCTGCACCCCACACATCCGATTCCTACATTTTTTTTTTTTTTTTTGCATACAACTGCTCAAATCTAATTCTGCATCTGATTTACAAAAAAGTATAACTATGATAGCAGTCATGCTTTGCATTCTCTTAGAAAAGTTTTGCATTTCAACAAAGAAACTTTGTGACTGGTTAATCTTGATGATTGTGCCAATTAGAGCCCTATCCGATATGGGTTTTTTTGGACCGATACCGATATTAGGGAGTAAAAAAGGTCGATACCGATATATCGGCCGGTATTCATTGTGTATATTATAGTACAGTACCAGTCAAAAGTTTGGACACTTTCCCATTCGTGTCTCCAAACATTTGACTGGTACTATATATAGAATACTGTATATACATAAACAGAATATATATACACATTTTTTTGCAATGATCACTCAAATGTGCTGATCAAACACTTATAATGGTGACAGAGATATGTAAGGGCATTTAACAATTTAACAATAAACTTGCGATGAGTGCAATGCACAAAGTAACGGGCTGTTAGTTGTAACACGTGGTTTGAATATTTATGTACCATAGTAACATTTAAATTCTGGCTTAAGTAAATTTTTTATCTCAGTTTTTATTATTCATTTAAAATGAGACAAATCTGCTATTATTTTAATCTCCAATCTGTTATTTATCAGTTCAGATAGTTTTTTAATGCTTTGATTACTAGCAGAAGACACTAACCAGTTTTAAATTCCAGTTGCGCAGATGGGGCATGTTATAACACTGCGTTACAATGTGCTATTCTATGACATTAGCGATTGTAATTTACACTATTTACTTTAATTTTAATGAGCAACAACGAGAAACAGGTGAATAAAGACTGACAGTCAATGTTTAATGTTTAGAAATTATTATTTCAAGACATGTAATGCATTTTTGCTCGTTTGTGGGCCGTCCCAAGCATGGTTGCAATGTGTTCATTGTCAAACTCCAAAATCTGATTATTTTTAATTCTTAAAAACGCCATTATTTTACTTAGAAAAAATTAAATAAATAATATATATATATATTTATTAACAAAATATTTTAGTTTATCTTGTATATTTTTTAAATTCGATAAGATAAGATTTTAAGCTGTCATATGGTCAGGTTACAACGTGCCCCTCAGATGTTACGCTGTGTTCCACCTACGGGGCATGTTGTCACATTTCACTTCCATTTTTTGAGGGTAAATAAAGAAAACCGTATACACTGTAATTATGAAACAAAACGACATTTGTACTAGACAAGTGTAAAATTACTGTCGATAAAAAAAAATATATTTTCTGAACCCCATGTGGATTTACACAAACTGAGAAAGGCCACTTCGCAGGGCACTTGTGGTCGAATAAAACAACGCTTGAATGCTGCCTGAACAAGAGACCTCCTTACTGAAGTGAAAGTGTTGACTGGTGTCATTATCTCGCGAACGTGCCGGCGGATCTCCACCAAATTCGGGGGATCCCTTCAGCTCGAGGAGCCCTCTCAAACACCACCCTCCGCACGTCGGTAGCCCCCCGGGATCGCTAGATCGGTCGGCGCTGGACCGCAAATTTAACCAGCTGTAACTCCCGAACCCCGGGGGTGGTCTCATTCGAAAGAAGGCCTCGAGACGTACACTCGATTCGTTCGAGTTCGAGAGGGTTCCTTGAGCTGAAGAGATCCCCTGAATTTGGTGCGGATTTGCCGCGCCGCTACGGAGATATGGCCGTTCAAAGTTTCAATGGTTTTCCATAGACTTAAGCTTTAAAGCGTTCCATCCAGGTCGCCAGTAGCAAACAATGGCGCGCGCTCTGCTGGACAAACTAAGTATTAACACCATTTCAAGCATTTTATCTGCATTATATGTTCTGTAAAAAAAATTTCATATCGGCGGCATATTCACCGATATATCGGCGACAGGCTCATATCGGCCGATAATATCGGCAAAACGATATATCGGTCGGGCTCTAGTGCCAATGTAGTTTGCAAACAGTGACTTAAAAAACACTTTAAATTTAATATTTTTATATTAGTTCAGCTTTTTGGGGATTATTTTACGGCACCAAAATCTCTTTTTTACTTTACTGTAGGCTACTGAAAGGCTTAAAGGGATAGTTTCTGTGTAAGAAAATGAACATTATTTAAAACATTATTACCTTTTATCCACAGCCTGGGCAAATGGTTCTGTGCGTTCACGACTGTCTGGAGCGCGATCTTCCTCTGTCACATAATGACGTATGAGCGGGTGCATACTACCACTTGAGCTGATGCTGTTGTTTGTTTCCAACAGAGGGAGAGCGAAGACTACCATCAAGCTACATAACTCAATTTCTGAGATTAACAAATTTTTACTCAAAATTAACCATTGAGTGTCTGAAACATGATATAGCCTTTTTAAGCAGCTAATTGCTGCACCTGCTTTGCATTTCTTGTGTAAAAATCTTTTATTGTTATGAAAATACCCCAAAAATCAGTCATTCCGGTTCTGATTCTGGTTCCAGTTTTGCCTAATGATTCCTGGTTCTGATTCCGGTTCTATTTAACTATTTTTATTTTTCTTCACTATTTTACCTTCATTTAATGTAGTGTTGCTGTAAGGTAGTAAGTCATGTTTAGTAATGGTAGTCCATCAATCACATGTGCTTCAAAGTTTGTTTTTTTTACACTATCAATTAGGGGTCGACTGATATGTGTTTTTCAAGGCAGATACCGATTATTACAGATCAAGTAGACCGATAACCGATATTTTGATCCGATATATGTGTCTGGTGTAAAAATGAAAATTAATGTCAAAATTAAGAATAACAAGGGCTCTGACAAAAACTGCCTTCCCTGGTGTTGGTTGAGTGTAGTACTACCACAGTGAACTCTTTATTTTTGGCAGACAAAGGGTTTACTATTAACATTAAAACATGGAAGAAATAGCGTATTGTGTGATTATTCTTTTAAACAAAAGTTGTAATAATTGTTGTAGTAGTCAGGGGTTAAAGCAAAAAAAAAGTTTTTTCCTCGGCCAAACCCCAATTCCACAGCCATACCGGTCACACACCCAGTTTAAGAGCAGTGTTTTTCTTGTAATCAGGAGCGCTTGTCCTCCTAATTAAAAAAAATTAAGGAGCACTTTCTGAACAATAATCAAAAATTAGCCTTCCTAATACGAGGTGACATGTGACTCCTTAAAGTGACTTACTGGGCTATTTTCTTTGTACCGTTGCAATGGCATCCTTTTCATCTGTCAAATTCAAAATTTATGTTTATAAGCTTTTTAAAATTTCTATTAACCAAAATAATAAAAAGTAGAATAAGACAAGTTATCACTCATATGAAATTAGTATTAATAAAAATTAATTTGTACTGCAGAGGGTGCACAGAAGAACCCAAAAGTGGCTTGTAGGTAGGTTTTCAGACGTTTAATGAGGCTCAGAGGTAATTAAATTCATGAATTCATGTGGAGATTAATGTTTTAAATATAACATTTTGAATACAGAAATATTAAATGATTTAAATAACTGAAATTATACCTAAAAATGCAACTGAAACCACCAGCAGGTGGCGGCAAGTCACTGATTTTATCACTGAATCATTCATTCAACTGATTCGTTTGAACGGCTGATTAATTCGGGAATGAAGCAAGTGACTGTCTTGAATGGGTAATCATGAATCACTGACTCACTAGATTCGTTAAAAAAACGCACTTTCATTCATCAATGAAACACCCCGCTGTGTTTGCTTTTAGAGATGCGCAGCGGCTGAGCTGTTACAATATTTGGAACTATTTTCGTTGATGAAACCGAGCAAAATCAGGCAGTAGCCTACTTGTTTATTGAACTGTTTTATTAAATCAATATCACATTTGCAAACTCCTTTAATAATTATTAAAAGCTGTCACTCTCCTTATTGCAATCTGTGGGTGCACAGAAAATGAGAGCGTGCGAGTGAGTTCAAGACTCAAAAGCACGTGCAAAATGATACATTCCGTCATTGAGTTATAAACAAGGAACCTGCGGGAATGAGTAGAATTATTATTAATAGCCACAATCCCGCGCCGAAATTCAAGTCCTGCTCTGTGTTCTCTGCTAATAACCCGACTGTGAATGATTTGAGCGGCATTATGTTGTCAGTGAGAAGCTGCAGCCGTGGCGGGGAGGATTTTTGGTGTGCCGGTGTTCTGACAAATAATGCTACCTATCAGATTATGCTACCAACAGAACGGAACGGAAATCCGTCGTAGTGACGGAAAACTTTAATCCAGGAGTAGTATTATGTATAGCATACTGCACCACAGTAATATATTTCTGATCATTTCTTTGTTAACCCGAATTTATATTTTGAGGGGTTGCCATGAGGAACTTATTTCTGTAGGTCTATGTAAATGATATGAAGATAGTTTTACTCCAATGAAACTGTCAAATGCTCATGAAGTGACTCTTAGAGGGAGTCAGAGCAGTTCTGGAGATGTTGTTCATGTATTTATGTCCTCATGTAGTGATACGACAGAAGCTGAAATCACCGCAAGCGACGCACCCTTTGTATGTGTAGAAAACAAAACCGTGCGTCTGTGCCATTTACATACACCGAGACACGCAGAACATGCTGGATTCATATTTAAATAGTATTTTTGCGGCTGAATATTTACAGATACTAGTCCATATTGCGACTCTATAAGTGTACTGACCTACTTTTGATTAATTCATCCAAACTTTGACAAATTCCGTGACATGCCGCGTCATACAGTAAATTCCATTTATATGACTGGATTCCGCGATGCCGTTTGTGTTTTCTGCATCGCGTAAATAATTGTATTGAGGTGTTTTGCAATTTCAGTGTAACTTTAGTGGATTGTGATTTATTGCAACTTAAGCAACGTCTGCTGCTGCCTTACCTTTGAGAGACAACTGATGCGTGATCACTGAACCAGTTAGCAAGCGCTTTCGGAGTGAGAATGAATTCCACATTGATTGGTCGGACTCGTGACTCCCAACAAATCAAATGGGCGGTGGGCGGAAATTGCTTTAGGCCACAGAGTGATGAGTTCTGACAGGCTGCATCAGGGCCAAATAGCGCGTTTCAAAATTAAGTTGTTTTATTGGTGAATCAGTTTTGAAAATGACCGATAATCATAAAAATACTTAATATCGGCGCCGATAATCGGTCGACCCCTACTATCAATAACATTTTGCTTTTCAAGCAGGAATAACCTGGTTGGCCAAATAGTCCCTTGAGGGCCAAGCACTTGTTCATTTCCCTAAATTAATGAAATATTAACTGTTATACTTATAACCATGTATACACACACTCCATAAAGCCCGTATTTTACAAATAATAATGCAGTCAGGAGATGGTGTGATGCAATGAGTGGTTTCCACATTTTTAAACATTTAAAATGAATAAAAACAACGTGCACAGTTATCAAAGACGCGAGTGCGCATACAGTCATGGAAAACTATGTGTTCGGCAGTTAAAGACGCGGCGCGTCTGTGCCCTAAATTAATGAAATATTAACTGTTATACTTATAACCATGTATACACACACTCCATAAAGCCCGTATTTTACAAATAATAATGCAGTCAGGAGATGGTGTGATGCAATGAGTGTTTTCCACATTTTTAAACCTTTAAAATGCATGAAAATAAATATTTCCATCACTTTATCACTCTTGAAATGACCTGTACACTAAATAATCTAACCCTCATACTTGTATAACAATAGCAGTCTATTTATTTAGTGGTCCAAGTTGAATTCAGTATGTATATTAATGACAATATGGGACAAATAAAATGTAATTATTACTAAAAAGTTTTGAACAACACAAACTGATGATTTGATCCAGATCAAAGCCAAGATTGGATTTTGTGACTTAATCCGATTTCCGAATCCTTTTTCCCCCCCTTTTTTTGAACAACCCATTTTCAAGATTTCATCCAATTTGATAGCCGAAATCCAATTACTTTTGAACAACTGGCCCCTGTTGATTCACTTATAAAGATGTGTATACTGTATAATTATGATAAATCTCTAAGTGTTCCTACAGTCTGTAAAACATCTGTACATACATACAAGTTACTAAATTTATCTTGCTTTATAAATCACAAATTCGTAGTACATCTAATCTCAATTATTCAAATAAACAAAAGATAATGATGAAAACTGAAAATTCAAAGGCAAATGTAGAGCACAGTAAATAGTTTTTGTTCTTTGTTTTGTGCTTGGACCCCTCCCCCCCTCAAACTGTCCCCTCCCCTCGTCCCACCCTTTACCCTCCCACTTAATCACTGCTTTGTACACCCATTGTTTTTAACCTTTTTCAGATCTGAGGTGTGAACGGTGCTCAAGTAAAGGGGGGGCGGGGGGTTTCATGACTCCTTAAGCCTTTTCTGAGCTACATTAACAACTGTATTCTACACAAGAACTATTTGAGTTAAAAAATAAGCTAAGTAAAAGCTTAGTACACAATTGAATAAAAAGAAAATGAGTAGCTGAATAGAATGTACGACGAGTAGACGGAAGAGAATTAAGAAATTATCTTGTGTCTTATATCTGATATAAACTAGGATATTATAACGTAAATGTCTCGAAAGAAGACGAAGGGTTAAAGCAATATTTTATTAAATTAAGCAAATTCACAGAAATATTGCGTATATGGAAGAAGAGTCCTCTAACATGACAGCAAAAACTAGGAAACAAACCGCAAGGCCTATCAATTACGATTAGATGGGAAAATACTACAAGAATGGCGAAACTGTGGTAAACAAATTCAAACAAAGAACTAACAAAATCATGGAAACAAGTAACAAATGCATTTATACTCTGATCTAATTGAATAAAGCAAAATAATATTAGTAGAGGTGAAATTATACTCACCCTCATGATGTACTGCCAATTTTAGATGATTCTCTACATGGTTATCAGTGGACAGTTGTGAAGTGGTTTTGTTCATCTCACAAAAAGGACAGTGATACTGGTTACAGTACCGTGTACACCTTGAAATTACTGGGCAACTGCCCCTTTTAAAGACATTCATCTAGAACAAGACAATAGCAAATAAGTATTCATTAGCTGAGCAAAATCAGGTTAATTTTACATTAGCCCTGCAGTCTGTCCACATGGTATTATGTACTGAAGTATAAGATTAAAATGAGTATTGCTGTGAGCATCATAAAAGTCATGTCAGCTAAACACCAAGCGGCACGTTTTTACCGCTTCGGATACATAACACTACACCAGGCTATAAATGTTGAAACAACAAAACTGTAAATAAAGATTCCAATTTTACCTACCAATATACAATCACTGTTATTAATGAATCCATCGTTTTTCTGCAGATTCTTCTTGGAAGACCAAAGCATGTGCGATCGTCCACCAACTCTCTACTGTGTATGCGCCAAAACACACCTCTGCGCATGCTTGTAACAACGTCCAGTACGTATTGGATCTGATCCAGTATGTCATCGTTCTACAGGCTGCAGTGAGGACTTCTTGAATCATTTAGAAATTAGGTAAAATTAAATATATATTTTTTGACCTTGCATGCATGTAAACCTGTTTTAGGAGACTCATAAAACAATATTAGCAACCTTAAAAATGGCATAATAGGGGCACTTTAAAGGGGTCATATGATGCGATTAATATTTTTCCTTTCTCTTTGGAGTGTTACAAGCTCTTGGTGCATAAAGAAGATCTGTAAAGTTGCAAAGACTAAAGTCTCAAATCCAAAGAGATATTCTTTATAAAAGTTCAGGGTCAGCCACACCTACCTAAAACGGCTCGTTCTAACACACCCCCACATATCTACCTCACTATGTGGGAAGATTTGCATAACGCCGCCCAAATGTTCATGCAAAGAAGGCGTAACTTTTATTCTCACTGTAGTTTTGACGCTGCAGCCATGTCGTGAAGATGCTGTGTGCTTCGCTGTGAAAGCGAAACTACTTTGTTTGGTCTTCCAAAAGAGGACAATATCCGCTTCGTCATACCTAGAGCTGATCTGTGCTGGTCGCTGAGGGAATACATCAACTTTCACCGTGGTCGAAACGGAGTCCAGCCCGGGGTCGTCACATATGGTTGCCGCTCATTCGTCGGATCCGCCGGGCGCGCCGTTCTCGACCCCGCCGCCTCAGCTCACTCTATCCCGGCCCCAGCACACACCCCTCACGCTAGGCCGCTGTGTTTTTTGTTGTGAAAGCGAAACTACTTTCTTTGGTCTTCCAAAAGAGGACACGACTACAAATCAGTGGTTAAGTTGTATTTACAACACTGTTCCAGAACAGTTTAACCCAAATATCCAGATGTGTGCAGCACATTTTATGGAGGAATGTTTACTGATCCTGGGAGAGTAACGTTAGACTAAAATGTCGGCAGTTCTGACTCACAGACTGTAAGTACGTTTTCATTTAAAGGATTTGCCACTGATGATTCAAACGCAAGTTTTGGGCAGTAGAGTAGCACTTGTTTGTCATTTCTCTGATCACAAATGCAGGCAGTTTTATGTTTACGTGGCGCGATGCAAGGCAACGCGTAAAAAGACAGTACAAGTCATTATAATCAGTAATTATGTCCCCACTGGATGCAACAAATGCCTCGTTTTATAATGGTTTGAATGTTTTTGTCTCGTCGCTCCGGGGCACCAACAGTATGTGAGGGGCGTAACATTTCCGTCTCACGCTTGAGGTATTCGGCCAATCACAACGCACTGGATAGCTGGCCAATCACAGCACACCTCGCTTTTTCAGACGTTTTATAATGGGTTTTAATGTTTTTGTCTCGTCGCTCTGGCCGGGACACGGCATCAACAGTATGTGAGGGGCATAACATCTCTGTCTCACGCTTGAGGTATTCGGCCAATCACAACGCATTGGATAGCTGACCAATCACAGGACACCTTGCTTTTTCAGACCGATGAGGTTTGTAAAAATCGACACGTTTCAAAAAGGCGGGGCATAGAGGAGAAACAATGTACAGTATGTGGAAAATAATGTGTTTTTTTAACTTTAAACCGCATAAACATTTCATTACACCAAATACACCAAATAATGTTCTTTTTAGCAGCATCATATGACCCCTTTAAATCGTATGGACTCCATAGTAACTTGTGACCATCACTGAGAATGATGTTCCCTGAAGTGCTCCCTCTTCAGGGTCGGTGTAGAACTCATACTTACCTGGCAGGGGAGATACCATGATCAAGAAGGTGGTTCACCCAGGGCGAGGCTCAGCCATTGCACTCCGGTTGTGCTGACCCCTGCGAATTCCCCAAATGTGGGAATCTCGACTGCATAATTTCTGGTAGTGGGGGACTGCGTTCGCGCTCTCCCCTGATCTTCTGGTTAAAAATAGAATTAATCTTATAGTCTCACAGTAATTCTGTGTCAGAGCCTGCCCTTGAATACTTGTATAGTTTTGTAATCGATCTATGAGCATGTCATGATCTATGGTGTCGAACGCAGCACTAAGATCAAGTAAAAACATATACATACACACACACATCATATATATGTGCATGTGTGTGTGCATTGTTACATGTTACAAATGTTGTTGTTTTTTTTTGGACCAAAGGTATTCCAATATTACTAATAAGTTTTGAACAACACAAACTGATCCAGATCAAAGCCAAGGTTGGATTTCAGAATCCTTTTTTTTTTTTTTTTCTTCTTCTTTTGAACAATCCTTTTTCAAGATTTGATCCAATTCGATAGCTGAAATCCGATTACTTTTGAACAACTGGCCCCTTTTGATTCACTTATAAAGATGTGTATACTGTATAATTATGATAAATCTCTAAGTGTTCCTACAGTGCGTAAAACACATGTACATGCAAAGAAGTTCCTAAATTTATCTTGCTTTATAAATCACAAATTCGTACAGTGGTACATCTAATCACAATTGATTATTCAAATAAAGAAAAGATGATGAAAATTCAAAGGCAAATAGAGAGAAAAGTAAATAAGGTTTTTGTTCTTTGTTTTGTGCTTGGACCCCTCCCCTCCTCATACTGTCCCCTCCCCTCGCCTAGAGATGCAGCGATTAACCGGTTTCGCGATTAACCACGCTTTAAAACGTCACGGTTCATTAATTGTAAAGGTTCCGCTAAACCGAGTGTTTCTGTTACACGGAACGGAACTGTTGCAGCTTGCGCAAAATGAAAACCGTTACACTAGCGGTGCACCAGCTTAAAATGACGTGCTCATCAGAGGTACAGAGACTACTACATGCATTAGATTCACTGTGACAGAGGGACGAAACAGCGAAGCTTGATTTCCATCAGAGAAATGCCTGTCGATAGTGTGGGACCATTTTGGGTACACCAAGAATGACCAGGGTGCCATTTAAATATTGCTGTAAAAAACTGCTGCTAAAGAGCGAATACATAAGGGATAATGCATGGCTAGCTTATCAGCACGATGGTATAAAACTGTACATTTCTAGTCTATTACCACCCACTGCCACTTATACCAACGACGGAAATAAGCGCAGTTAGAATAGCTAAATATGTGGGAGAGCGTTGCTATTGAGTGACTATTGTATTGCAATAGGTAGCACTTTAATATTAACCTTGAATCAAGACTAGTTAGCACATAATTAATAATTTAAATGGTTTAATAACAATATTTTGTTATGGTTACACTTGAATTGGTTACAAAATAGATGAAGGATGGTAAAGCATAGTTAATTGTACCCAACATGTAAAATATTACCTGAGAGAAAGAGATAAAGAGAGGGGGGAATAGAGAGAGGAAGAAAAAGAGGGAGAGAGGGAGAAAAAGAGGGAGAGAGGGCAGAGACCCAAGAAGAGCTCCAACAAAGAAAAGAGGCAGCAAAGGAAAGAGAAATGGCCCTTTTGTTACTGAAGATAGGTTTGGGACAGGAAAGCAGAAGTCTTTGATACATTTTGACCTTACAAATGCACGACGTGTAGGCAAGAACCACCTGACGCGAAGCTACAGCTCGTTAGCTCAGCATTCTGCCCGCTTCAGATCAGAAAGAGATGAAATAGTGCGGTAAGATCACATTTATTTGAATTAATTATAACATTTAACTACTTGAATTAATTATTCAAGAGAGAGAGAGCGAGAAAGAGAGGTGACAGTTACCCGTGTGTCTCTCCAGTAGGCTATTTAATCTATTTTATTAATAAAAGTCTCGGGGCAGCATTCTCAAGAAGTTTTTCTCCTGAACCTTTGTACATGTGCGCAGCCCGATCTCACAAACCAAAAGAATAGACATGATTTTCTCAGGCCACATGTAAAATCATATGAATTATTATAAAGATTATTAAAATGAATTTGTATGGATTTCAGTTGATTACAATAATATTTCAGTTTGTCCATCATTAGTAACAGTTTAGTTGTATATTAATAATAGGCTACTTCATTAACTGTTATTTACTATCGCTGTTGTAGTATTATTCATAAGTAAAAACCAACAAGATTTTTTTTTCACCATGTTTCCAAATTCTCTACCCCAAGGTCAAAAGAAA
>NW_015505379.1:137612-171474 GCF_001515645.1 Sinocyclocheilus grahami
TCTCTACCCCAGGTCCAAAAGAAATGTAAAGAATGTACAAACTGAAAACATTAAATACTTTTGTGATCTATTTCCATTTGTTTTTTTCAAAAGAGAAATACTGTCATTAAAGTGACGTGACATGTGGCCAAGTGACCCATACTTGGAATTAGTGCTCTGCATTTAACCCATCCTAAGTGCCATTTATGCTGTGGCGCCCGGGGAGCAGTTGGGGGTTTGGTGCCTTGCTCAAGGGCAGCTCAGTCGTGGTATTGAAGGTGGGAGAGAGCGCTGTAATCCCTGCCGGTACGAGACTCGGAACCTGCAACCTTTGGGTTACAAGTCCGACTCTCTAACCATTAGGCCACGACTTCTGTCATGGATGTTTACAGAGCAGAGTTCACCTTTTTTTAATTCCAATGGGAGAGATGGATTTGTTTGTCTGTTTATTATTATTTTGTGCTGTATTGTTGGTTACTGTGTTATTTCGGTTTCAAAAGCCAGCAATAAATAACACTTTAATATCTAAAGTGTGTTCATATGATTTTATACATTAGTAATGTTGGGAAATTAATAAATGCATAATAATCGTCATAATCGTAAAACCGTGATTATTCCTCAGACAATAATCGTACCAACAAAATCTATAATCGTTGCATCCCTAGTCTCGCCCGACCCTTTACCCTCCCACTTTATCACAGCTTTGTACGCCCATTGTTTTTAACCTTTTTCAGATCTGAGGTGTGAACGACCGGTGCTCAAGTAAGAGGGAGGGTTTCATGGCTCTTTAAGCCTTGTCTGAGCTACATTAACAACTGCATTCTACACACGAACTATTTGAGTAAAAAAAAAAATAAGCCAAGTAAAAGCTTACCATTGTCAAATTTGCTGTGTCAAAAGATGTGGTTCCTCCTGTTGACCATTTGTAGGTATCGCTTCTCGGCCTTTTGGCTAAGATCAAGTGTAGTATCTGTTCTTATCAGTTTAATATCTGATACGTGCCCTACCCGGGCACCATATATTAAATTGATTTTTGGAGCAGGGAGATGGAATAGGGGCTTGCTCCGTCCACTCCACGCATCGACCCGGTATTGCAGTACTTCCGGGAACGGTGCACCCCCTAAAATGGTAAAACAAAAGAAATACAACGTCTGCTAGTGAGGAATGGTTGCATTAATGTAATATGTTTAACAGTGTATCACCGTGGCGATCTGTATATAGCGTTAATGTTGGTTCTTTGTGTTTTGTGATTCCTAGCAGTTTTTTCTTATATATAAAGTATTCCTTTATATTATATATCCTGTATTCTCCTGAAAATGATGTAGCTCTGTATTTTAGCGTGCTTCCTTCAGATCGATGGCTTCTTGTATAACTCGTGTAAGCTTTGGAGCGTTTGGAAAATGAATAAATGTAGTTGTCGGACAGACACACGCTTCTAGTGTTTCTTGACTTTTAACAAAATGATGAAATTAATGTTCTGGTGCTTCGGTAGTTTCATTATCTCATTGTCTCTGGCATCTTACAGACTTTTTTTTCTGTCACTTTGAAAGCTTTAACCCTTCTGTCTGGAATCCCATCAATCACATTGTAATGTGATGAAACTTACCTTACCTAAACTGTATCCGTTTGCAAAAACTTTCTAAATACGCTTTCTGCGTCTGTCCAGGCTTTATTATTCTCTTCAAATTAATAAGAAGCACTCAATTTTTTATTATAAATTATTATAACAATGCGATTTTAAAATGTTTATACCTTAAGTCAGTTCAGATATTATTTTTAATTGTCACATTGTTTTTGAACCAGTCATGCATGGTAAACAGACACGGAGATGCAGGCTCTTTAGTTTCACCAAAAATCTCTCAAATTTTCTCACTAAAATCCAGCACACTCGCAGATCATAATTTCAGATCATTTTATGGTCATGTTTGTGCCATATATAAAAATTTTGCATATTTGTACCACTTAAATTGTAATTCATTATTATTCTGTTATGATTCAGAAAGATTTAAATGCTGGTAGACCGTATAATGCAAGATTAATTTGATGCTGTCTTGGTCATATGTATGCTTCTGGCTCTGCTGCGAGCGAAATCGGCAACTGTTGAAACTCCCGGAAGTGGTGTCCTTGGCCTTGGCGTCAGAATCATAGTTCCGGTGTGGCTACATGATGATTTCTTTTTAGTTTTAATTCAGACATTCTCATCACAGTCCTAACGGTATGGTATTTGATTTACGTACCATTTTCTTTCTATTTATGTTATATTCTGATCACTGATCTCATAAAATTATGACTTTGAACATCTCTGCTGTTCTGTTGACTCATCGACATTTGCATTGCCTTAAGAGATTTTGTTTGCTAAAAATGATATTTAGCTACAAGTGAACTAGCAATGAAACCTCTCAAAAACAGACAGAATTCAAAATCTTTCTATCTTTATCTTAAAATTGCCCCTATTATGCCTTTTCAAATATTACCTATCATGCAGTGTGTCATGCAGCTGTATGTGAACAAACTATCTGCAAAGTTGTGAAGCCGACAGTGCATGATAAATAAAGTTATTGTCTATCAAAAAAAAGAGTCGGCTCGCAATCGCCTGAAGTTGTCAGGAATTCGAATCTTATCCTGTTTTGGCTGTAGATCACGAAGTAACACATTTGCATAATGTCCACCCGTGTTCTACGTCGCCAACTTGCCCGCCCACAAACACAGTAAAATTTCCATGTGGTTAACATCATGTCGAGAAGACGCTGTCTCCCACGCTGTGAGTAAGTTTTTTTTTTTTTTTTTTTTTTTTTTTATCGCGTCTTGAATTTTTTTTTAAATGTAAAGTCGGCAACCCCAAATCTCCAAAAGTATCAACAATTTATAAAAAACTGTCGCATAGCGTGTGAGACGTTTCAAGCACGAAGGCTCTTCATCTGATAATCTACGGCAACTGTAGACACTGTAGACTCTCGACCAATCGGAAGGCCGAACTGTCTACAGTCTACAGCGGCCATTGCACGGCGCCTGGCTCACGTCTGCGAAGTCCCCAAATGTGGGAATCTCGACTGCATAATTTCTGGTAGTGAGGGACTGCTTTCGCGCTCTCTTCTGATCTTCTGGTTGAAATAGAATTAGTCTTATAGTCTCACAGTAATTCTATGTCGGAGCCTGCCCTTGAATACCCGTATAGTTTTGTAATCTATCTGTAATCATGTAATCTGTGTAGTTTTGTAATCGATCTGTAATCTTGTAATCATGAGTATGTCATGATCTATGGTGTCGAGCGCAGCACTAAGATCAAGTAAAACATATACATACACACACATACACATATATATGATGTGTGTGTATTACATGTTACAAATGTTGTTGTTGTTTATTTTTGGACCAAAGGTATTCCAATATTACTAAAACGTTTGAACAACACAAACTGATGATCTGATACAGATCAAAGCCAAGATTGAATTTTGTGACTTAATCCAATTTCAGAATCCTTTTTTTTTCTTTTCTTTTGAACAACCCATTTTCAAGATTTGATCCAATTCAATAGCCAAAATCCAATTACTTTTGAACAACTGGCCCCTGTTGATTCACTTATAAAGATGTGTATACTGTTAAGAGATTTATCATAATTATAGTGTTCCTACAATCTGTACATGCAAACAAGTTCCTAAATTTATCTTGCTTTATAAATCACAAATTCGTACAGTGGTACATCTAATCACAATTGATTATTCAAATAGACAAAAGATAATGATGAAAACTGAAAATTCAAAGGCAGATGGAGAGAAAAGTAAACGTTTTTGTTCTTTGTTTTGTGCTTGGACCCCTCCCCTCCTCATACTGTCCCCTCCCCTCTTCCCACCCTTTACCCTCCCACTTTATTACAGCTTTGTACACCCATTGTTTTGAACCTTTTTCAGATCTGAGGTGTGAACAACCGGTGCTCAAGTAAGGGGGGTTTCATGGCTCTTTAAGCCTTGTCTGAGCTTCATTAACAACTGCATTCTACACAAGAACTATTTGAGTTAAAAAAATAAGCTAAGTAAAAGCTTACCATTGTCAAATTTGCTGTGTCAAAGGATGTGGTTCCTCCTGTTGACCATTTGTAGGTATCGCTTCTCGGCCTTTTGGCTAAGATCAAGTGTAGTATCTGTTCTTATCAGTTTAATATCTGATACGTGCCCTACCCGGGCGCCATATATTAAATTGATTTTTGGAGCAGGGAGATGGAATAGGGGCTTGCTCCGTCCACTCCACGCATCGACCCGGTATTGCAGTACTTCCGGGAACGGTGCACCCCCCTAAAATGGTTAAAATAAAGAAATACAACATCTGCTAGTGAGGAATGGTTGCATTAATGTAATATGTTTAACAGTGTATCACTGTGGTGATAGTGTTAACGTTGGTTCTTTGTGTTTTGTGATTCTTAGCAGTTTTTTCTTATATATAAAGTATTCCTTTATATTATTGTTACGTTCCCAAGTCTAGGGTATAAGGGAACGAACGCAACATAGATGGTAACCCAGGATTTTTAAATGGATAGCTCTGAAGTACGCTACTGACAAACCGGCACAGTGCAACTGGGTTACATGCAAAAACAGAGTGCTTTTATTTACAAAGTAGAGAGCAGAAATAGTATGAAACATATGCACACTATGTACAAATATTTACAGTCTGTGTTTGCACGAACACGGAGGGAAAGGACACGAGCAGTGCCAAAACAAAAGAAACAAAAAGCACAAACTGTAGCTTCACCCAATCCCCAGCTAAATTATCTGGAAAGAAAATACACACACAGATCTTCGGCGCAAGATTGCCCTAACTAAGCTTATACTCCCTACAAACAAAAGTACATATGGGTGGCACATGCTCCTTACCTAGTGTGTCTAAACACTGTTACAACCTACATGATGGACAATGTAAGTCACGTGACATACTTCCCTGTTCAAATCCCTCCGGTCGGATGTTACCCTGTTCAGGTTAAGATTTGTCGTCATGAGCAAAATGACCAGCATCAGACACTCCAAAAGAGCCTTAACAACCACCAACAAAGTACTACACTCAGTGAGAAACAAACAGTGGCAGCGGAAGGAACTCTGCTCGGTTCCGGTGTCAAAGGAGGCTCTTGTACTCTAAACCTCGATGCTGATTGGAGGATTCCACAGGCGTTTTAATTAAGACTGACAGGCCGATAAACCAATGGCAAGATCCTAGGAAAGAGAGATAGGCAGAGAGAGAAGAAAATGGCAACAAAAGGGGAAAAGAACGGAACACCACACACAAGCAATGTTTCCCCATAACAACATTAGGCACGTAACACCCCCTCCCTTAAGATCAAACATTATACATCAGCATAATGTTTATACAAGAAAAGAAAACCAATAATTCACACTCTGTAGAGGGCATCAGCTACCTTATTATCATCACCTTTCTTGTGCCGTATTTCAACATTGTAGTTCTGAATCACAAGAGCCCAACGCATTAATCTCTGGTTTTGGTTATACATCCTATTCAAGAATGTGAGGGGATTATGATCAGTGTACACTATTACAGGGTAAGAAGTAAACCCAGCATAATCTTCAAAGTTCTGTAGTGCAAACAGCAGAGCTAACGCTTCTTTCTCAATTGTAGAGTAATTCATTTGATGTTGATTAATTTTCTTTGAGAAATAACAGATGGGATGATCAATACCTTCAGAATCCTCTTGTAAGAGAGAAAAAGACAAAGTTCCTACAAAAGCTTCTGTAGTACCCAGCCATTCCCAGAAATCGCCTCAGCTCTCGTCGAGTGGTCGGCACTGGAAACTCTCCAATGGCAGAAATTAACCTCCCACCTTTGACCACCTCCCACCTGCTTACCAAGATATGTCACAGTGGCTTTACCAAATTCACACTTGGCTAAATTTAAAGTCAACGAGGCATCTGCAAGACGTTGAAAAACAGTAGTTTACACAGTTATGTGTTCCGACCAAGAAGAGGTGTAAACCACCAAGTCATCCAGATAAAGCACTGCAATTGGGGACATCAGCTAGGACAACATTGACTAACCTCTGAAAAGTAGCAGGTGTGTTTTTGAGGCCAAAGGCCATCACATTATATTGCATAAAAGCGCCAGGGGTTACAAAGGCAGAGATCTCTGATGCCCTGGGTGTCTGGTACCTGCCAGTAACCTTTAAGCATATCCAATTTACTGACAAACTTGGCCGAACCCACATTATCGATGCAATCTTCAATCCGTGGTAAAGGGAAACAGTCTGATACCATCACAGAATTAACTCTACGGTAATCTGTGCAAAATCTAATCGTACCATCAGCCTTTGGAACCAAGATACATGGTGAACTCCAAGGGCTTACACTGGGCTTAGCTAAACCCTCCCTACGCAAGTAGTCCACCTCCTGCTTCATTAAAGCTTTCTTTGTAGCATTCAGTCTGTATGGATGTTGTTTAATGGGAGTCGTTCCATTGACATCAACATCATGACGTAACGCATAAGTCTGTGAGGGTACATTGCTGATTTTTGGGGGGAAACTTTTAATGAGGGTGGCTAAATCCTGTCCTTGGGTTTCAGTTAAATAACAGAACACAGAAGAGAGCTCATGCAACCACTCAGTATTTGTTAAATTAGAGGAAGGGAAAGGGTCAACTCTAAGCACTACACCATCAACATCCATCTCAGCTTGATCAATAGTAGATAATCCTGCCTCACAACACACAGTAATAGGAACTACTGGCTCTGTGTTTGTTACTGGATCAGGAGGCAGTGCATCTTTTGGGGCATGGTAAGCTTTAAGTATGTTGACGTGACAAACCCATTTCTTCCTCTTCCTGTCAGGAGTTTTAATTACATAATCGGTCTCACTTAGTTTCCCCCCCACCTCATAAGGACCAGAGAACCGGACAGATAACGCGGAGCCTGGTATGGACAATAATACCAGTACTCTGTCACCAACTGTAAATGAGCGAGGAACTGCATATTTATCAAAATGCTGCTTCATGTCTTTTTGAGCCTTTGAGAGAAAGTCTTCTGCTTGAGAGCATGCCTCTTGTACACGGTCACGAAAACGGGCCACATAGTCCAAAACATTCATTTTCGGACTCAAACCAGCATCAAGACCAAGCATCTGCTCTTTGAGAACCTTTAACGGCCCTCGTACAGAATGTCTGAACACAAGTTCATCAGGGCTAAATCTTAAAGATTCCTGGGTTGTTTCACGAACGGCAAACAAAACAAAAGGTACACCCTCATCCCACTCATTCCCTGTATCAAAACAGTATTTCTTTAACATGGCCTTCAGAGTCTGGTGAAACCTCTCTAAAGCACCTTGGCTTTCAGGACGGTATGGACTAGAAGTTCGAGGGGTGACACCAAGAGAACACAATGTTTGGGTGAACAACTTTGACGTAAAATTAGTACCTTGGTCGGTCTATACTACCTTCGGCAATCCAAAAGTAGAAAAAAAACTTAATTAGAGCCTTAACTTAATGACTGCTTTCGCTGTAATTTTACGCACAGGTATTGCTTCTGGATATCTTGTGGCGACGCACATAATTGTAAGCAAGAACTGGTTACCATTTTTTGTTTTAGGAAGCGGTCCCACACAATTCACTATAACATGTTCGAAAGGTTCCCCAACTGCAGGATCTGGAACCAGCGGAGCAGGAGGAATAATTTGATTTGGTTTCCCCATAATTTGACAGGTGTGGCACATCCGACAGTAAGCCACCCCGTCCTTCAACCCAAGCCAAAAAAATTACGCAAAATACGACTGTACGTCTTAGTAATGCCCAAGTGACCTGACAGAACATGATCGTGAGCAAGCAACAAAACCTGTGCTCTATACACAGTGGGAACTACAACTTGACATACCGAAGAGCATTCCGCATCAGCTACAAACCTAGGCTTCCACTTACGCATTAACAACTCGTCTTTAGTATAAAATGAAGCATCCCCCTTTCCACCAACTACGGCCTCAAAACATTTGTTTAAGGAAACATCTTCTTTTTGGGCTCTGGTTAGTTCTTCACGAGTTACAGATAAGGTGAGTGCATCATTGACCTTTTCAGTTTTTGATCTCGTCACCCTGATCAATAACCACCTTATGTTCCTCATCTCTACAGAGAAACGTGTCATCTAACGTGTACTCAGGCCCTCCCTCCTTAGCTTGGGAACACGTAAGCACACAAATGGGAAATACTTCCGGAAACATTTGAGACAACCCATCTGAAACAGAAGCAACAGGTTTATCCACCACTTCCATCACAGGAAACATCTGACCACCGGCCAAATCATTTCCTAAAATGAAATCTGCACCCTGCACAGCCAGAGCAGGCCGTACTCCCACGTTAACAAACCTAGTAACCAAGTCAGTCTACAAATGCACACAATGCAGTGGCACTTTCAACACTTCCATACCAATACCTTGCACTAAAATGCTGGATCCCAGATACGATTGCTCAGAAAATGGCAACACATTCCCACAGATAAAGGACTGTGCTGCTCCAGTGTCACGCAACACCTGCACTCGAACCTGATCGTCAGGATTACCACTGAAAGACACACAACCTTTAGCATAAATGGTTTATAAATCAGATCAGTCCGAGATGGGGAAATTGCATTCACAAAAACAACAGACTTCGTACCCGAACCTTGTTGCTTTTTCTTTAACATCAAACAATCAGCGATTATATGACCCACCTTGTGACAATAAAAACACTCACGTTTTTCTTTAAGCTGATCTGCACTGAATTTAACCAAGGCAGAGTGCACTAGAGGAACGGAGATGTTGTTTTTATCACAACGCGCAGAACTAAACATTCTTTTGTTTTAGTGCAAACTCATCTGCTAAAACTGCAGCAGTAGACAGTGTTGTGGCTTTGTTCATTTAAATACAGGACAATGCGCTCAGGCGAACACCTTTTAAAATCTTCAAGGAGCATCAACTCGCGCAAAGAGGCGAAATCAGTAACTTTACTAGACGCGCACCACTTATCAAACAATATGCCTTTCTCGCGCGCAAATTCAACAAAAGTCTGAGTACTAACTTTTTTATGATTCCTAAATTTCTGTCTGTACGCTTCGGGAACCAACTCATACGCCCTTAAAATTGCTGCCTTCACTGTCTCATACTGTAGAGCCTCCTCGATGGACAAAGTAGAATAAATTTCCATCGCTTTCCCCACACGTTTACACTGTAACAATAGGCAAGGCAAGGCAAGTTTATTTATATAGCACATTTCATACACAATGGTAATTCAAAGTGCTTTACATAAAAGAAGAGAAAAAAATAATCATTTAAGAGGTTTAAAATAAATTTAAATCAGTTAAGGATAGAAAACGATTATACATACAATATAGTGCAATCAGTTCGGACATTGCACAGTGCTCATTCAGTAAATGCACAGCTGAACAGATGAGTTTTGAGTCTGCATTTAAATGTGACTAATGTTTTAGCACATCTGATCTCTTCTAGAAGCTGGTTCCAACTGCGGGTGGCATAATAACTAAGCGGACTCCCCTTGTTTTGTGTGAACCCTTGGTATTTCTAACTGACTCGATCCTAATGATCTGAGTGGTGTGTTAGGTTTATATTCAGTGAACATATCTGCTATATATTTAGGTTCTAGGCCATTGAGTGATTTATAAATGAGTAAAAGTACTTAAATCAATCCTAAATATAACTGGAAGCCAGTGTAAGGACCTGAGGACTGGTGTGATATGCTCAGATTTTCTGGTTCTAGTCAGAATTCTGGCAGCAGCGTTCTGGATGAGCTGCAGCTGTCTAATGGTCTTCTTGGGAAGGCCGGTGAGGAGACCATTACAATAGTCCACCCTGCTGGTGATAAAGGCATGAACAAGTTTCTCCAAGTCTTGACTGGAAACAAAACCTCTAATTCTTGCAATGTTTTTGAGATGATAGTATGCTGATTTAGTTACAGCTTTGACATGACTACTGAAACTAAGGTCTGTCTCCAGAATCACACCAAGATTCCTGACTTGATTTTTAGTTGTTAGACCCCTAGAGTCAAGGTATGCAGTCACCTTGAGAACTTCATCTTTGTTTCCAAATGCAATGACTTCAGTTTTTTCCTTGTTTAACTGAAGAAAGTTCTCGCACATCCAACTGTTAATTTCATCAATGCATTGGCAGAGGGAGTCAATGGGGCTGTAGTCATTTGGAGATAAGGCTAGGTAAATCTGGGTGCAAGAATTGAGCCTTGTGAGACTCAGCATGTCATGGAAGTCCACTTAGACTTGTGCTCTCCTATACTCACATAATAACCTCTCCCTTCTAAGTATGACCTGAACCATTTGATTACCATCCCAGAAAGCCCAACCCAGTTTTCCAGTCTCTCTAGTAGTATGTTATGATCGACAGTATCAAACGCAGCACTGAGATCTAGTAGTACCAGCACTGATATTTTGCCAGATTCAGAATTTAAGCGAATATCATTTATTATCTTAATGAGTGCTGTCTCTGTGCTGTGATGCGGTCGAAAACCAGATTGAAAATTGTCCAGGTATCCATTTGAGTTTAAGTATTTGTTCAGCTGATTAAAGACTACCTTTTCAATAATCTTTCCTATAAAAGGAAGATTTGATATTGGTCTATAGTTGCTCAATATGGTGTTATCAAGATTGTTCTTTTTCAGAAGGGGTTTAACAACTGCAGTTTTCAGGGAGTTTGGAAAAGTCCCAGAAAGAAGTGAGGCGTTCACCACTTCTAAGAGATCTGCTTCCAAACAGTTAAGCACCCTTTTGAAAAAATATGTGGGAAGTGTGTCAAGATAGCATGTTGACGATTTAAGGTGCTGTACTATTTCTTCCAAAGTTTTGCTATCAATTTCTTCAAAAGCAGACATAGTATCTTCTTTTTGATATTGTGGTCGAATATGTCTAACCTCTGCATAACTTGGGGATGTGCTAATCGCCTTCCTGATATTATTGATCTTCTCAGAAAAGAAGGAAGCAAACTCATTGCATTTGCTGTCGGAGAGCATTTCACTGGCAATCTGATTTGGGGGGTTTGTCAGTCTCTCAACAGTAGCAAAAAGAGTGCGAGTGTTGTTTAAGTTACTGTTTATAAGGTTTGAGAAGAATGACTGTCTAGCTTTGCCTAGTTCCACATTGAAAGCATGACGGCTGTCTTTATATATGCTATAGTGAATTTCAAGTTTCGTCTTCCGCCATATCCGCTCAGCTTTTCTGAATTGTCTTTTCATACTCTGAACTGCTGTTGATTTTCTCCAAGCTGATTTCTGTCTGCCAGTCTTCTTGCTGACTTTCAAAGGAGCAATGTCATCAATAACATTCTTAACTCTTGAGTTAAAGAAATCAAGGAGAAGTTCAACAGAGTCTGCAGAAATGCTTGGTGTTAAAGATATAGCCTCCATAAATAGCACACTAGTGTTTTCGTTAATGCATCTCTTTCTGACAGAGACAGATCTAGATTCAGTGGTAACAGATCAGTATACCAAAGAAAATACAGAAGTGATCAGATAGTGCTACGTCCTTAACAACAATGGATGAAATGTTTAGACCTCTACTGATGATTAAATCTAGAGTATGTCCACGATTGTGTGTGGGTTCATGCACATGCTGAATCAGGTCAAAAGTGTTTAAAACCGTTATTTCTTTTGTGGTTCTGTTTTCTGCATTATCTATGTGAATATTAAAGTCCCCTGCAATAGCAAAACAGTCAAACTCTGGTGAAATCATTGATAGCATTTCTGTGAACTCTTCAGCAAAGGCTGGAGAGTATTTTGGAGGCCTGTAAATAATGATAAACAGAATGCGTGGTGCACCTCTAAACACAATCCCTAGATATTCAAAAGACAAGTACTGACCAAATGACACTTGCTTGCATTGCTAGACATCTTTAAATAGAGCAGCTACACCTCCACCTCTCCTAGCAGTCCTGAAAACACTCATGAAAGTAAAGTTAGGAGGGGCTGTTTCATTGAGGACTGTTGCACTGCAGCGGTCTTCTAGACATGTTTAGTTTAGAAACATAAAATCCAGGTTGTTTGTGGTTAAGTCATTGATTAGAAATGATTTATTTTTTAGTGAGCGAATGTTTAAAAATGCTAACTTGATGGCATTGCATTTTGTCTCAACAGCAATATTAGTTTGATGCATAACAGGACGCAGATTAGATAAGTCAGCCGTACGGCTTAAGAAGGCCTTAGACTTTCCATCACGTGATAAAACAGAAATAGAGAAAACTACAGGCACACTGGGTTCCCGCTTGTTCTGTAAACAGTTGTAAATGTTGCTGCTATTATAGCGGGGACCCGACACACATCACTGAGAGCTGCTATCAGTTGTTTTTGGTTCACCTACAGCAGATGGAGGGTTTGGGCCTCACAGGAGGAGGAGGACGAGCTGATCCCACAGGCTTTGGAGGTTGTGGGGGCCGCCGTTTTTTAGTTGATATCTGGGGGCTTGCAGCGAAAGAGTGGGAGAGTTTGGTCCCAGCATAAACCAGTTCCTCCGTTTTTTGTGAGAAGCTTAGAAGTGGAGATGCTGGAGAGAGGGATAATGTGTCTGGTGAGCAGGGCTGTTGCTTTGGTGTTTCCAGTGGCTGTGATATGTTGTCCTGGCTTCCCTGGCTGTTTTCCAGAAAGTTGTCCTTGGGTGCCGAGTCTTGGAGCTGTTCTGATACATCACAGTCTGTCTGTGATGAGCTCTGTGGGCAGGGCTCAGCCGGGATGGTGTCCATGCGCTGGGCTTGTTGTGGCTGCGTGGTGTTATCAGTGTCCTTGTGGGATGTGTCAACCACATGATGACTCGGAAGCTGATATGAAGGCCTGTCGTCGCTCATACTCTGTCCAGGTGTGTGTGTGCCATTTAGGTTGAGTAGTTTGGCACACACTTCTGAAGGATGATGGATGGAGAAGTAGATGTTGTCCTTTAGCACTCTTGTACCAAGTTTGTTTAGGTGGAGGCCATCCAGTTTAAACAGTTGTCTATGGCCCCAGAAAAGATTGAAGTTGCCGATGAAATTTACTTTTAAGCTGCAGATTCTTTGTAGCCATGTGTTCAGCCCAAGCAAATGTGAAAACATATTAGTTCCCCTTGCTGGGAGTGGCCCACTGATGAACGACTGAACTTTAAGTCTTCAAAGTGTTTCAAAGAGTTCACTGAAGTCCTTCTTAAGGAGTTCTGACTGCTCTTTCCAAATATCATTCTTCCCCACATGGATGATGATTCGATTTGCAGTCTTGTGCTTCATTAGAATTTTCCAAAGTTCCTTGTTCAAATCAGAAACTGTTGCTTGAGGAAAGCAGAAAGTTGCTGAATTTCTGCTACTGTTGTTTCTGATAATGGAGTCGCCCACTGACAGAGTCCTTGGCTCGGCTGCTCTCTGAGCTGAAAGCCGCTGTCTGCTCGACCTTGAGCACCTGTTAGTAGCGATGTTAGCTGCTGGCTGATCCGATCCATGTTTAATCACATTTGGGGATTCCTCACCCGCATTCATTAATGCTTCAAATCTGTTCTCAAGATGTATAGGGGGTGGTAGAATACCAGTATTCACAAGCCTTGTCATAGCCGAATCTGGGGTAGAGGATGCTACAGCAGCAATACGAGAAACTCGTGACAATCTGATGTCTCTACTGCCTTTGGGTCTCGCTCCCTGTTTGTGCCATCGATTAGTGTGACAATCAGTTTCGGCTTGTTCCTATACACTTGGTATAAACTGTTGAGATTGACTAGATTCATGGGACTCACCGGCTGTATGCTGAGTGGGTCCTGTTTTGGAAGTCCAGCAAGTAACTTTGTTTCAAGAACTGCAATCCTTTGTAGAATTTTGCAGTAGTTCATGCAGCAAGTAGATTCAACAGGAGTTATTTTCTTTCTCTTCTGAATGTGGGCAGCTGTGCTTTCCCTTCTCCGGAATGTAAGCTGCTGGCAGTGGGAGGCAAAAGTCTTCTTTTTCGTGGTATTATTCCAGTCCCAGAGAGTTTTTAGTTTGTGTTTGTGCCAAAAATATGCTTAGAGCACTGTGCTGATCTGCTGAAGTAAAAATCTTAGAAAAATCAAAGAAAAGTACAGAAATAGAGAACAAAGCGCAGAGCAGTAAGCAAGAATGTCCGAACAGTAGCGAAGCCGGAAGCCTCTTGAAGTACCCTTATCTGGCGTTGCAGACACAGAAGCAACCGGGCTAGCGGATACAGACATGGCCTTCACCCCCTCTATCTCCAACCGGCGCAGTTGTACTACTTTGTCCGCGTCAATTTCGAGCCTACGAATCTGGAGTCGCAGATCAAAATCAGCTTTATGAACTTGTGCTCGCTCCTCCGCGTCCATGCGGAGCCGGGTGAGATGAATCTTTAACTGCGTCTCCCCTTTAGACCTCGGTGTCCCCGGGGAAAATGGCTCAAATGGGGGCAAACTGACTGAAGCTTCAGCCTCCGCCTCGACCCCGGCCGTTCTGGCCCCCTCTTCTCCAGCCTCTGTGTTCACGCCAGTTTCAGCTTGATCTGCTTCCCTGGTCGCTGCAGGCAAATTAAAAATATTTAGTTACAAAAGACGATCTAATAACACTTTTCTAATTTTCTTCTTTAAAGAGTACAGGTTAACAGAGATCTGGAAGTGTATAGCTATAACAAGGAGATCATCTTTACGACACTTCTCAAAACCTTCAAGCGATGGGTTATCAATAAAACCAAGTAGGTTAGCAGCCATCCCGAAGTCTAACAGACAAACACAAATAATACAAAGAAGTATACAGAACATTTAAATGACCCTTACCCTAAAAACTGCCGCCAAACCAAACGCAAAATAACCCGTTACCTCGAGCGAGCCGGCTCACTGCAGCATCTCCAGAGCTATTAAAAGATTACTAATTATTCTGTATCCCGGATGAGATTTGTTACGTTCCCAAGTCTAGGGTATAAGGGAACGAACGCAACATATATGGTAACCCAGGATTTTTAAATGGATAGCTCTGAAGTATGCTACTGACAAACCGGCACAGTGCAACTGGGTTACATGCAAAAACAGAGTGCTTTTATTTACAAAGTAGAGAGCAGAAATAGTATGAAACATATGCACACTATGTACAAATATTTACAGTCTGTGTTTGCACGAACACGGAGGGAAAGGACACGAGCAGTGCCAAAACAAAAGAAACAAAAAGCACAAACTCTAGCTTCTCCCAATCCCCAGCTAAATTATCTGGAAAGAAAATACACACACAGATCTTCGGCGCAAGATTGCCCTAACTAAGCCTATACTCCCTACAAACAAAAGTACATATGGGTGGCACATGCTCCTTACCTAGTGTGTCTAAACACTGTTGCAACCTACATGATGGACAATGTAAGTCACGTGACATACTTCCCTGTTCAAATCCCTCCCTGTCGGATGTTACCCTGTTCAGGTTAAGATTTGTCATCATGAACAAAATGACCAGCATCAGACACTCCAAAAGAGCATTAACAACCACCAACTAAGTACTACACTCAGTGAGAAGCAAACAGTGGCAGCGGAAGGAACTCTGATCGGTTCCGGTGTCAAAGGAGGCTCTTGTACTCTAAACCTCGATGCTAATTGGAGGATTCCACAGGTGTTTTAATTAAGACTGACAGGCCGATAAACCAATGGCAAGAGCCTAGGAAAGAGAGATAGGCAGAGAGAGAAGAAAATAGCAACAAAAGGGGAAAAGGACGGAACACCACACACAAGCAATGTTTCCCCATAGCAACATTAGGCACGTAACAATTACAGTGGGGAAAAAAAGTATTTAGTCAGCCACCAATTGTGCAAGTTCTCCCACTTAAAAAGATGAGAGAGGCCTGTAATTTGCATCATAGGTATACCTCAACTATGAGAGACAAAATGAGAAGAAAAAAATCCAGAAAATCACATTGTAGGATTTTTAAAGAATTTATTTGCAAATTATGGTGGAAAATAAGTATTTGGTCAATAACAAAATTTCATCTCAATACTTTGTTATATACCCTTTGTTGGCAATGACAGAGGTCAAACGTTTTCTGTAAGTCTTCACAAGGTTTTCACACACTGTTGCTGGTATTTTGGCCCATTCCTCCATGCAGATCTCCTCTAGAGCAGTAATGTTTGGGGGCTGTCGCTGGGCAACACGGATTTTCAACTCCCGCCAAAGATTTTCTATGGGGTTGAGAGCTGGAGACTGGCTAGGCCACTCCAGAGCCTTGAAATGTCAGTCATGCATGGTAAACAGTCGATCACAGACACGGAGATGCAGGCTCGTTAGTTTCACCAAAAATCTCTAAAATTTTCTCACTAAAATCCAGCGCACTCGCAGATAATTTCAGATCATTTTATGGTCATTTTTGTGTCATGTATAAAAATAATGCATATTTGTACCACTTAAATTGTAATTCATTATTATTCGTTTATGATTCAGAAAGATTTAAATGCTGGTAGACTGTATAATGTGAGATGAATTTGATGC
Organism: Sinocyclocheilus grahami; assembly: GCF_001515645.1. NCBI lineage: Eukaryota > Metazoa > Chordata > Actinopteri > Cypriniformes > Cyprinidae > Sinocyclocheilus > Sinocyclocheilus grahami. The sequence continues at coordinate 154,019 of NW_015505379.1, forward strand.
TGACTTGGTCATATGTATGCTTCTGGCTCTGCTGCGAGCGAAATCGGCAACTGTTGAAACTCCTGGAAGTGGTGTCCTTGACCTTGGCGTCAGAATCATAGTTCCGGTGTGGCTACATGATGATTTCTTTTTAGTTTTAATTAAGACATTCTCATCACAGTCCTAACAGTACGGTATTGGATTATGTACCATTTTCTTTCTATTTGTTATATTCTGATCACTGATCTCATAAAATTATGACTTTGAACATCTCTGCTGTTCTGTTGGCTCATCGACATTTGCATTGCCTTAAGAGATTTTGTTTGCTAAAAATTATATATTTAGTTACAAGTGAACCTAGCAATGAAACCTCTCAAAAACAGATCTTTATCTTAAAAGTGCCCCTATTATGCATTTTCAAATATTACCTATCATGCAGTGTGTCATGTAGCTGTATGTGAACATAAACAATCTGCAAAATTGTGAAGCCGACAGTGCATGATAAATAAAGTTATTGTCTATCAAAAAAAAGAGTCGGCTCGCAATCGCCTGAAATCGTCAGGAATTTGAATCTTATTCTGTTATGACTGTACATACCGAAGTAACACATTTGCATAATGTCCACCCATGTTCTACATGCCAACTTGCCCGCCCACAAACACAGTAAAATTTCCACGTGGTTAACGTCATGTCGAGAAGACGCTGTCTCCTACACTGTGAGAGTAAGTTTGTTTATCGCATCTTGAACATTTTTTTAAATGCAAAGTCGGAAACACCAAAGCTCCAAAAGTATCAAAAATGTATTTAAAAAACTGTCGCATAGCGTGTGTGACGTTTCGAGCACGAAGGCTCTTCATCTGATGATCTACGGCAACTGTAGACACTGTAGACTCTCGACCAATTAGAAGGCCGAACTGTCTACAGCGGCCATTGCACGGCGCCCCAGCTCACGTCTGCGAATTGCCCAAATGTGGGAATCTCGACTGCATAATTTCTGGTAGTGGGGGACTGCGTTCGCGCTCTCCCCTGATCTGCTGGTTAAAATAGAATTAATCTTATAGTCTCTCAGTAATTCTATGTCGGCGCCTGCCCTTGAATACCCGTATAGTTTTGTAATCGATCTGTAATCATATAATCTGTATAGTATTGTAATCGATCTGTAATCTTGTAATCATGAGTATGTCATGATCTATGGTGTCGAACGCAGCACTAAGATCAAGTAAAAACATATACGTATACACACACACACACACACACACACACACATAAGCCTACATGTTATTGTAAAATCATGCCAATTGAAGGAACTTAGTGTAATCACTTACACACACACATATATAGATAGATATACACATATATATATATACATATACATATATATATATATATAGATATACATATACATATATATATATACATATACATATACATATATATATATATATATAGATATACATATACATATACATATACATATATATATATATATATATATATATATATATATGATGTGTGTGTATTACATGTTACAAATGTTGTTGTTGTTGTTTATTTTTGGACCAAAGGTATTCCAATATTACTAAAACACTTTGAACAACACAAACTGATGATTTGATCCAGATCAAAGCCAGGATTGGATTTTGTGACTTAATCCGATTTCAGAATCCTTTTTTTTTCTCTCTTCTTTTGAACAACCCATTTTCAAGATTTGATCCAATTCAATAGCCGAAATCCGATTACTTTGAACAACTGGCCCCTGTTGATTCACTTATAAAGATGTGTATACTGTATAATTATGATAAATCTCTTAAGTGTTCCTACAATCTGTACATGCAAACAAGTTCCTAAATTTATCTTGCTTTATAAATTACAAATTCGTACAGTGGTACATCTAATCACAATTGATTATTCAAATAAACAAAAGATAATGATGAAAACTGAAAATTCAAAGGCAAATTGAGAGAACAGTAAACGTTTTTGTTCTTTGTTTTATGCTTCGTCCCCTCCCCTCCTCATACTGTCCCCTCCCCTCGTCCCACCCTTTACCCTCCCACTTTATCACAGCTTTGTACACCCATTGTTTTTAACCTTTTTCAGATCTGAGGTGTGAACGACCGGTGCTCAAGTAAAGGGGGGTTTCATGACTCTTTAAGCCTTGTCTGAGCTACATTAACAACTAGAGCCCTGCACGGGCCTCAAATGGCACTTTTCCACTGTATGGTACGGCACGGTACGGTTCACTTTTGGGGAGTTTTCCACTGGGTACAGTACCTGGTACCTGGTACTTTTTTTAGTACCACCTCGGTTGGGGTTCCAAGTGAACCGTACCGTTACCAAAACATGACATGTAAACTCTTCTGATCACGGATTGGCCGGAGAGAATCGTCACTACCTGCGTCACTGAACTTGCGACACAAACACAAAAAAAACGCTATATTTAAATCAGCACAGCCAGCGACGGATCGAACGCAACTGTTTTGAACGAGCGCAACAGACGTTCCTCTCGTTGATAACAGAGGAGCGGATCCAGCAAGAGCTTGATGGGGTGACGCGGAATGAAAAAGTTTTTTTAGGAGTCGTGGTAGTAGAGGCGGCCCAACTGTAACGACATGTGAATAATCCCGCCCACTCTAAAGCGGTACTGAACTGCAGTGGAAACGCAAACCGAGCCGAGTCGTACCACGCAGTGGAAAAGCGCCAAAATATAGGCCCTAGCCCGGCCCTTGTCTGACAGCTTATCAGAATTATTTTTTGCGGTCATGTGCAAGGATATGTTTGCAGATTCTACACTGCATATGACCAATTAACTCGACTGTTTGCCGTGGTAATCAAATCAAAACTCTTCCAAAATGCAGCTTTACCCAAAGCATTGGGAACTTTTAGAAACTCCCCACTTCTCCCTGATGCTCTGGGACCCGACGGGCTTGCAGACCTCTATTAACAACTTTCTACACAAACTATTTGAGTAAAAAAAAAAAATAAGCCAAGTAAAAGCTTACCATTGTCAAATTTGCTGTGTCAAAGGATGTGGTTCCTCCTGTTAACCATTTGTAGGTATCGCTTCTCGGCCTTTTGGCTAAGATCTAGTGTAGTATCTGTTCTTATCAGTTTAATATCTGATACGTGCCCTGCCCGGGCACCATATATTAAATTGATTTTTGGAGCAGGGAGATGGAATAGGGGCTTGCTCCGTCCACTCCACGCATCGACCCGGTATTGCAGTACTTCCGGGAACGGTGCACCCCCCTAAAATGGTTAAAAAAAAAGAAATACAACGTCTGCTAGTGAGGAATGGTTGCATTAATGTAATATGTTTAACAGTGTATCACCGTGGCGATCTGTAAATAGTGTTAACGTTAGTTCTTTGTGTTTTGTGATTCTTAGCAGTTTTTTCTTATATATAAAGTGTTCCTTTTATATTATATATCCTGTTAAATAACCCATGTATAAATTGCAAGTAGGTTCTCATAGCAGATGAAACATTACGTCTTCCAATTAAAGCATCATTGCTGTCAATTAAATGTCCATCAACATACATTTTAAACTCCTGGCACATTATTATTATTATTTTTTTAATCAAAGCTACATATTTATGTATTATTAAAAAAAAAAAAAAAAAAAAATATATATATATATATGTATTATTATTATTATATGGATATTTGAGAGATGAGAGTTAGGCAATTTACCAGAAGCACCCCAAATCTGCTGGAAGATTTTGTCGTACGCTGAGCGGTTTTGCATCTCTGTTCGCAAACGTAACACAAGATCCATCCTTGATCCCTTTGTGTCCATTCCACATTCTTTGCACAGCTTCCTAACTGCATCAACCTAAACATATGACAGGCTTTGGTTAAAACCAAAATTGTTGCAAAACATAATTAGACGTTGTAAATTTGTTATTTCCTTAAAGGGGTCCTATTATGCTTTTTCACTTTTTTAATTTTAGTCAGTCTGTAGTGTGTATGTTTGGGCATAAAAAAGATCTAGAAAGTTACAAATCTCAAAGTCCACTCCAAAGGGAGATATTTAGTTTAATAAAAATCCCTTTTCAAGAACTACAACAAATGTCTCGTTTGGACTACAGCGTTTGTTTTCCGGGCTTTGTGATATCACAAAGCAGCTCATTGGAATATCATTACAAAGAATTCCCGCCTACAGAAATTTGAATGGTTGGGGGGTGGGGAGGGGCGAGGTTGTGGTTAGAATGCTTGGTTGAGTGAAGCGCATCAGACGAGATGACGAAGAAGCAATGCTGCTGCAGAGTTTGTCAGAGAGAGAAGAATAAGAGCTGCAGTGCTGTAGCTTAAAATTTTCGGTATAACACAACGTAGCTGGGCGCCGCGGACAGATGCCGAATGGTGCCGCCGGTGTGCCTACACTCATAGAAAATAATGTATTTGAATTTTAAAGACGTGGCGCAAAGCTGCGCTTCCAGTGTGCGACCGCCTGAAACGCTGTTTTTTTTTTTTTCACCTCCGTGCCCAAACATTTTTGTTTGGGCTTCCGAAAGCGGATGACATCAGGAAACAGTGGTTGCAATTTATTTTTTAACTCTGTTCCTGAGCATTATAACCCCAATTTGCTATTGTGTGCTGCACATTTTACTAAGGACAGCTTCCACAACATACTGCCTGCCGGATTTGCCCAAAAGCTTTTGTTGAATGACGGAGCAAGGGGCATGGCAGTACTGAAGCACCGTCTAAGCTGTTCGCCAATCACAACGCACTGGGACAGCTAACCAATCACAACACATTTTGTTTTTCGGAAGGCGGACCTTCATTAAAGCCGGAACTAATCGAGCCGTTTGTGCCAGGCTGGGGAGAAAGGTATTTTAATAATGTAAATTATGTGAAAAATAATGCGTTTTTCGAACCACCAATCATGAGAGCATGTTCTAGTACACCCCCAAAACAAAATCAAGACTTTGTAAAAGAGCATAATAGGACCCCTTTAAGATTAAAGAGCTCATCACCTAACCTTTCCTCTGTGATGTCAAGATCTGGAACATCACAGGACTTTGTTTTTTCGTAGTTTTGCATGCTCAGTGTTTAGAACAACGTCTGACTTTCGGGTATTAGGTCCAATCCACGGAGCCCAGCAATCATAACTTGGGCAAACTACAAAGGGATTTTTCCTGCCACCTTAAGAGACATACAGAGTGTATAAGTACATTAAAGAAACTTGTTTCTTTAGTTACACAGACCTACACTGAACAAAATTATAAATGCAACACTTTTGTTTTTGCCCCCATTTTTCATGAGCTGAACTCAAAGATCTAAGTCTTTTTTTGTGTACACAAAAGGCCCATTTCTCTCAAATATTGTTCACAAATCTGTCTAAATCTGTGTTAGTGAGCACTTCTCCTTTGCCGAGATAATCCATCCACCTCACAGGTGTGGCATATCAAGATGCTGATTAGACAGCATGATTATTGCACAGGTGTGCTTTAGGCTGGCCACAATAAAAGGCCATTCTAAAATGTGCAGTCAAAATAACTTTTTTTTTTGTATTAGAGTTAACGCGAGTTAGTCGAGGAATCGTTTCAGCCAGGTTTCAGTGAAGCACAGTGCAGCAAAGTTTGAAAAGTCCTTGTTGGTGCCGGTAAGGAGAAGTTCGTCCATTTTGTTAGAAAGGGAACGAACATTCAAGAGATGAATGCTTGGGAGTGCAGTACCCCTCCACTCCTCATACTGTCCCCTCCCCTCGTCCCACCCTTTACCCTCCCACTTTATCACAGCTTTGTACACCCATTGTTTTTAACCTTTTTCAAAACTGAGGTGTGAACGAGCGGTGCTCAAGTAAGAGGGAGGGTTTCATGGCTCTTTAAGCCTTGTCTGAGCTACATTAACAACTGCATTCTACACAAGAACTATTTGAGTTAAAAAAAATAAGCTAAGTAAAAGCTTACCATTGTCAAATTTGCTGTGTCAAAAGATGTGGTTCCTCCTGTTGACCATTTGTTGGTATCGCTTCTCGGCCTTTTGGCTAAGATCAAGTGTAGTATCTGTTCTTATCAGTTTAATATCTGATACGTGCCCTACCCGGGCACCATATATTAAATTGATTTTTGGAGCAGGGAGATGGAATAGGGGCTTGCTCCGTCCACTCCACGCATCGACCCGGTATTGCAGTACTTCCGGGAACGGTGCACCCCCTAAAATGGTTAAAAAAAAGAAATACAACGTCTGCTAGTGAGGAATTGTTGCATTAATGTAATATGTTTAACAGTGTATCACCGTGGCGATCTGGAGACTCACGGAAAGGAGGGGTTTAGAGAGACTGATTCTTTGATCTGCTTCGCACGAGTTGTTTATAAATCATTTAGAAATGAGGTAAAAATAAATACATTTTTTGAGAAAACTAACGTGTTTTTGACCTTGCATGCATGTAAACCTTTTTTAGGAGAATCATAAAACAATATTAGCAACCTTAAAAATAGCATAATAGGGGCACTTTAAATTGTATGGACTCCATAGTAACTCGTGACCGTCACTGAGAATGATGTTCCCTGAAGTGCTCCCTCTTCAGGGTCGGTGTAGAACTCATACTTACCTGGCAGGGGAGATACCATGATCAAGAAGGTGGTTCACCCAGGGCGAGGCTCAGCCATTGCACTCCGGTTGTGCTGACCCCTGCGAATTCCCCAAATGTGGGAATCTCGACTGCATAATTTCTGGTAGTGGGGGACTGCGTTCGCGCTCTCCCCTGATCTTCTGGTTAAAAATAGAATTAATCTTATAGTCTCACAGTAATTCTGTGTCGGAGCCTGCCCTTGAATTACCCGTATAGTTTTGTAATCGATCTGTAATCATGTAATCTTGTAATCATGAGTATGTCATGATCTATGGTGTCAAATGCAGCACTAAGATCAAGTAAAAACATCTGCATATACACCCAAACAGTGGTGTGAAAAAGTGTTGGCTCCCTTCCTGTTTTTTTTTTATTTTTTGCATATTTGTCACACTTAAAAGATTCAGATCATCAAACAAATTTTAATATTACACAAAGATAATACAAGTAAATACAAAATGCAGTTTTTAAATTATTATTTCTTTTATTAAGGGAAAAAAGCTGTCCAAACCTGCCTGGCCCTACGTGAAAAAGTAATTGCCCCCTAAATCTAATAACTGGTTGTGTCACGCTTTGTAGCAACAACTGCAATCAAGCGCTTGCGATAACTGGCAAATGAGTCTTTCACATCGCTGTGGAGGAATTTTGGCCCACTCTTCTTTGCAGAATTGTTTTAATTCAGCCACATTGGAGGGTTTTCGAGCATGAATGGACTGTTTAAGCATCTCAATCGGATTTAAGTCCGGACTTTGATTTGGCCACTCCAAAACCTTAATTTAGTTTTCTTGAGCTATTCAGAGGTGGACTTGCTGGTGTGTTTGGGATCATTGTCCTGCTACATAACCCAAGTGCGCTTGAGCTTGAGGACACAAACTGATGGCTGGACATTCTCCTTCAGGATTTTCTGATAGAGTGCAGAATTCATGGTTCCGTCAATTATGGCAAGTCGTCCAGGTCCTGAAGCTGCAAAGCAGCCCCAGGTGTGTTTTACATGTTACAAATGTTGTTGTTGTTTTTTTGGGGGACCAAAGGTATTACAATATTATTAAAAAGTTTTGAACAACACAAACTGATATATAGATATATCATATTGTAGCACGTCTGAAAAAGTGTGTTATGCTGTCAGTGTGATTTAAGTCAAATATGTTCTGTTCCTGTGTATTGTGTTCTTTTTGCATGGGGTCTTTAAGGGGTGGGGGTTCTTCTGAAGAACGAGTCTGCGCACTCGTGTGTGGGTGGAGTCTGGGAGAAAAGGTTCGGAAGTTTGTGAGTTGAGGGGGAGAGTTGAGCTCAAGCGTTGGGTTTGCCTCGGGCACTCTCGTGAATAAAAAGCAAGCTACAAAAGAAACCGTCAAGTTGTCGTTTCACTTACTGGATCGCTACACTGGTGTCAGAAGTGACCTAACTGAATCCAGTTGGTCTATGGGATTACTCACATTATTGTCCCGGCAGCATGATGCGGAAGCAGGCTCGAGAAAAGATTAAATCCGAGCCAGGCGCGAGCCGAATGTTTCAGGAGGCTCTGGGCGCTTCGGCGTGGGCTTCTGATCGATTCGCAACAGATGGCTATCTGAATTCGCACAAGGCTCGTGTGAAGGAGGCTACGAGGAGGATGGCTGCAGACGCCGGGCTTTCACCGCCGGATCCGAGTGTCACTGAGAGCAGCCGAACTTTCACGGGAACATCCAACAGACACAGCGGCGAGCACGGGACAGTGCTGGCTTCGGATGCGAACAGACACAGCGGCGCGCACGGAACCCCGCTGTTGTTGGATGTAAACAGACATGGCGGCGCCCACGGAGCCGCGCTGTTGACAGAGGTGAATGAACACGGTGGCGCCCGTGCTGCTGCAGTGGCTGTTAAAACCCCCAAATTCTCAGGTAAAGCTGATTGGGAAGCTTTTCACGCACAGTTTGAACTGTTGGCTCATGCTCGGAACTGGTCGGAGGACCGCAAAGCTCTTGAATTGGCTATGTGCCTTACAGATGATGCTCTGAACTGTTTGTTATTCCTTTGCCCTGAAAATAGACATGATTATAAGGCACTTGTCGGGGCACTGAGATGGTGTTTTGGTCAATTTGACAGCCAGGGCTTCTGCGTTCCGAACTGAGTAATAGATGCAGGCAGCCAGGAGAGCAGTTGAGAGCCCTGGCAAATGACATTGAAAATTTGACTCTGCGAGCGTATGCCCACATGCCACCTTCTGTTCAAGGGGAGCTTGCGAGAGACCAGTTCGTCCAGGCCCTTATTCCTGTGGAGCTCCGTAGGCAGACACAGCTTGCCTACCCTCAGACCTTGTAGGATGCCTTGGAGATGGCATTGGAGAGGGAGATTGCGTGCAGGATGAGAGACAACGAGATACTGTGCCAGTCAGGTCTGCTGACATGGGGGAGGGGCTAAGGGAAAGACCAGCCTGGCTTTCTGAGATTACTGAATTGATTCGTGCTGTAGCACTGCAACCTGACCAACGACCTCGTGCTCGACCAAGGGTTTGTTGGGGTTGTGGGCAGGTTGGACATTTAGTTCGACAGTGTCCTAAGCTAGCCGGAAACCAGGGAAACAGGATGAGGTCCGCATGATCGGGGATGTGCGGACCCCCAACACTCATCCCCACCAGGGTTCATCATCTGCAGAAGTTCCAAGAAATGGATTACGGGAAGACGATCATGGAGACTGTTGGGGGAGGGAGATTGTGGGACAAATGAGTCTGTGGTTGTGGTGGGGCGAACATGTGTTAGTGATTTTTGTCATGTACCTATTTTGGTGGAAGGGGTGCCGTGTTTAGCATTGGTGGATACGGGATCGACTGTGACAGTGTTGAGACCAGATGTAGTTCCGGCAAATGCCAAGCTGGAACCCACCACTGTCCGACTACGCACAGTGACGGGTGAACTAGCGCCCATGAAGGGTAAAGGAGAGGTGGGGCTGACGGTAGGGGGAAAGACATTACGCCATTCGGTGTGGGTGGCTACAGTACAAGACCCCTGTATTCTTGGTCTGGACTTCCTTAAAAGTGCAGGTTGCCAGTTAGACTTAAGGGGTGGCCTGCTTCGGTTTGAAGGGGGTCCTGAGGTTGTCATGTCCACTGAAAATAATGTTGATATGTATTTTACCGGTCTGTTAGAGGCAGCAAATGTTCCTGGGGACTCTAGGTTGGAGTGCCACACATTGCATTTGCAATCCATCCCGAGTGCTGATACCAGACCACCTCAGGTAGATGATTCTTCCACTCCCTTACCCCACACCCCAGCTGACCTCCACCCGGGGGTGGCCACACAGTCCTCCTCAGAGTCAGTTTCAAGTCTCCCTGGCAGGGATGGGCAGGAGGCTGTCTGTCTGTTTCCACCTCTGGGAGAGCGGGGAGGGGTGGTTGCTTTGAGGGAGATGTGGCTTAAGAATCGGGAGGGCTTGGATTCGAGTCAGCAGGAGCAGTTGTGGGATTTGCTGGTAGATTTCCAACATTGTTTTGCATTTTGGGAGGGGGATGTGGGGCGAACGCATCTGGTACAGTATGAAATTGAGACAGGCGATGCCATGCCCATCAGGTTGCGGGCCCGGAGGCTTCCTTTTGCCCGTCAGGATACTGCAGATAAGGCCTTGTTGGATATGCAGTGAGCGGGTATTATTGAGCCGTCTGAGAGTGCGTGGGCCGCACCGGTGGTCATGGTGCCTAAGAAGGGGGGTCAGTGGAGATTTTGTGTTGACTATAGGCGCCTTAATGAGGTCGCTAGGAAGGACTCGTATCCCATCCCTCGTGTGGATGAATCATTGGACCTTGTAGCTGGGTCGTCATGGTTCACTTGCCTGGACATGCGTACTGGCTATTGGCAGGTACCACTTGCTCCGGAAGCCAGACCAAAAACTGCTTTTTGTACAAGTAGGGGGGGTTATGGCAGTTCAGAGTGCTCTGCTTTGGCCTCTGCAATGCGCCGGCTACTTTTGCCAGGTTAATGGACAGGGTGTTATCAGGTATTCCACAGTCAGAGTGTCTGGTGTACCTGGATGACATCCTGGTCCATGGTAGTTCTTTTCAGGCCTCTCTAGAGGCTCTCAGGCGAGTGCTGAGTTGTATTAGCGAGTCTGGCTTGAAGTTACACCCAGAGAAATGCCACTTCTTTAGGAGGGAGGTGACGTTCTTGGGGCACAAGCTGGGTGGGCAGGGGATTGGCACAGTGGAAGAGAAGGTGCAGACAGTGAGCGGGTGGCCCACTCCTACAACGTTGCAGCAGCTCAAAAGTTTTTTGGGGTTAGCCTCATATTACAGGAGGTTTGTGCAGGGTTTTTCTACCATTGCAGACCCACTTTTCGGCCTGCAGAAGAAGGATAAGTCCTTCACGTGGACTGAGGAGTGTCAAAACTCTTTTGATGCCCTGAAACAGGCCCTGGTCACAGCCCCTATATTGGCTCCTCCTGATTCGGCTCTTTCCTTCATTCTGGACACAGACGCCAGCAATGTGGGTATGGGGGCAGTTCTCTCTCAGGTGGGGTCTGGGGGGGAACGGGTCGTGGCCTACTACAGCAAAACGTTCAACAAATCTGAACGCAGATACTGTGTCACCAGAAGGGAACTTGCTGCTGTGCTTTTTGCAGTTCGGCACTTTAAGTATTACCTGTGCGGGTTACCTTTCACTGTACGTACTGACCATTCCGCTCTCCAGTGGCTAATGTCATTTAAAGAGCCAGAGGGCCAGTTGGCACGCTGGATTGAGGAACTTCAGACGTACGACATGAGGGTAGTACACCGGGCAGGGTCAGGACATGCAAATGCAGATGCTCTGTCTCGTCGGCCTTGCTCAGCCGTCGGATGTCGGTACTGTGACAAGAGGGAGGCCAGGGACAGAGAGCTTGGGAACCCAGATGCCAGTAGTACCTCTTTGGGTTGTACGCATGGTGATACGCCAGTGTGTTTGGCAGTTGAGACAGTGAGTGTAGAGGACTGGAGGCGGCTGCAAGAGGAAGACCCAGATGTGCAGACAGTAATACAATGGGTCCAAGCTCAGCAGCGACCTCCGTGGGAGGAAGTGGCCATTGTCTCGCTGTCCACAAAGAACTTATGGGCCAAATTTAAGGTCCTGCGCTTGCAAGACGGGGTGTTGCAGAGGGAGTGGAAGGACCCTGCCACTGGGGAGGGGAGGTGGCAGGTGGTGGTACCCAGGTCGCTACAAGAGGGGGTTATCAGGGCTGCCCATGGGACAGTGGGCTCTGGACACTTTGGGGTGTCGAAAACACTCAAACGTGTCTGTGTCAGTTTTTATTGGGGGCTCGTGAGAAGAGATGTGGAGGATTTTTGTTGGCGGTGTGATGATTGCACCGCCCGCAAGGGGCCGTCTGGCCAGTCCCGCATGGCCCTTCAACAATTCCCCGTAGGGGGTCCAATGGAGAGGGTGGGGGTGGACATAATGGGTCCTTTTCCACGCTCTGACAGGGGTAACAGGTTTGTGCTGACGGCTATGGATTATTTCACTAAATGGCCAGAAGCTTACGCACTGCCTGACCAAGAAGCCGAGACAGTGGTAGACGCATTGGTAGATGGCATGTTCTGCCGCTTCGGGGTAGCAGAATCGGTACATAGTGACCAAGGACCGAAACTTTGAGCCACGTGTCTTCACGGTAATGTGTGACAAATTGGGGATCCTCAAAACCAGAACCACCCCTTTGCACCCTCAAAGCAACGGCCTCGTAGAGAGGTTTAATAGGACCCTGGCAGCACAGCTGGCCATTGTGACTGCTAAACATCAACGAGATTGGGACAGGCACTTGCCGTTCATTCTAATGGCATGCCGATCTGCTGTGCAAGACTCAACCTCTTGCACACCCGCCCTTTTGATGTTGGGGCGCGAGATCAGAACACCAGGAGAAATGGTTTTTGGGAGGCCACCGGATGCACCTGCTGTGCCCCCGGGCCCTGAGTTTGTTAGAACTCTTCAGAACTCATTGGAAGTCGCTCATAATTTTGCAAGGAAGCAGTTTGTGTAAGCGGGGGCCCGGCAGAAGCGAAATTATGACCTAAAAACAAAAGGGTGGCATTTCACAGCGGGAGAGTTGGTGTGGGTTTACAGCCCGCAGAGGAAGAAGGGCAGGTGCCCTAAGCTCGACTCCCAGTGGGTCGGGCCATGTAGTGTACTAGGAAGAATTGGCGAAGTTGTTTACCGGGTTCAGTTGTCTCCAAGGGGTAGGAAGGTGGCCGTGCACCGGGATAGATTGGCACCTTACAAAGGAGGTGCCGCTGCAGCCATGACGCCGGCCTCCGCTACGCATATACCTGCTCCAGAGAGCGAGGCAGGACCGCAGCCGAGCACTGCCAGTCCTCTGGCAGTCCCCCATGCAGCCACACCGGTTCTTGAGCTGCAACCGTTGCATTTAGATAGTCCGGTGACAGTAACACAGATGGGGCAGCCGCGGCCTCAGAGAGTCAGAAGGCCGCCGGGATGGTTACGGGACTTTGTCCGTTCCCTCGGGGTCGAGGAACTCTGTGAGGGGGGGGGCAGTGTAGCATGTTTGAAAAAGTGTGTTATGCTGTCAGGTGTGATTTAAGTCAAATATGTTCTGTTCCTGTGTTTTGTGTTCTTTTTGCATGGGGTCTTTAAGGGGTGGGTGTTCTTCTGAAGAACGAGTGTGTTGGTGGAGTCTGGGGAAAAAGGTTCGGAAGTTTGTGAGTTGAGGGGGAGAGTTGAGCTCAAGCATTGGGTTTGCCTCGGGCGCTCTCGTGAATAAAAAGCAAGCTACAAAAGAAACCGTCAAGTTGTCGTTTCACTTACTGGATCACTACAATATATAGAAGTTACTACTTTTATTTAGCATGAATGCTTTAAATTGATCAAAAGTGATGATAAAGACATTTATAATGTTAGAAAAGATTTCTATTTCAGATAAATGCTGTCCTTCTGAACTTTCTATTCATCAAAGAAACCTGAAAAAAATCTAATTTGTTTTCAACAATAATAATAAAATGTTTTTTGAGCAGCAAATCAGAATACTAGAATGATATCTGAAGGATCATGTGACGCTGAAGACTGGAGTAATGATGCTGAAAATTCAGCTTTGATCACAAATTACATTTTAATAAAGTTCACAATATTACTGTTTTTGCTGTATTTTGGATCAAATAAATGAAGGCTTGATGAGCAGAAGAGACTTCTATAAAAAACATTAAAAATCTTATCTGACTGGTAGAGTATTAAAAGACAATTTCTAAGTGCCTAAATGTAGAAATTAGTACAATATATTTGTTGAAAAAGTCTAATACACTATTGAATTGTTAGGCTGTGAGCCTATTACTCATATTATTTTTGTGTTGCTGTCTGCTCTAGCTCACTCCCTCCCTGTACAATAAATCCATGTGAATATCTGTCTCTGCTAAATTTTGTAATGTAACTTTACATATTGATGTCCTATTTGGCACAGCATTCTGAATGATGATAATAATGAGGTGCTACTAGCAGTTTAATACTCAACTACGTTAATAAAGACAAAACTATCTAGCGTATTTACAGATTAAACTGACCTGTACTTGAAGCCCTGAACAGGTCAGTGATGTTGCTACATTTCACTGCTTCTTCTGGCCGCTTTCTCTCTCTCATCGAGTCCCACGCATTGGTTCTGTTCGGAATCGTTTGACGCGAGCAGATTCATATATTGCAGTGCTGCCAGTCAAAACTAACCGATATCAGAATCAGAAGAGCTTTATTACCAAGTATGTTTACACACGCAAGGAATTTAACTTGACGACAGGAGCTTCCAGTGTAGAAGAAAGTACAAACATAGTGCAGACATACATGATAGTGCAGACATACATAGGAATAACACAGTAGGGATGCAATATAACTAATATAATAAAAAAAATAAAATGTACTACAGAAATAGAAGTATAGGAAAAAAATTTATTGTTTAGATAAATGTACAGATATGTTTATTAGTGTGCAGATATGTTATTTACAATGTGTGCAGTTTAATATAAATATAACTATGTTAGTTGTGATGCAGGATGTATAATTATGAAAGATTAATTGTTCAGGCTGAATATAGCCTGTGGGAAAAAACTGTTCTTGTGCCTGGCTGTTCTGGTGGTCAGTACTCTGTAGTGCCAGCCAAAAGGCAACCGTTCAAAGAGAGAGTGGGCTGGGTGTGAAGGGTCCAAAGTGATTTTTTTAGCCCTTTTCCTCACTCTGGAGATGTAAAGATCTTGAAGGCTGGGCAGAGGGGCACCAATAATCCTCTCAGCAGTCCTGACTGTTTGTTGTAGTCTCTTGATGTCTGATTTTGTAGCTGAACCAAACCAGACAGTTATGGATGAACACAGGTTAGACTCAATGATAGCAGAGTAGAACTGTTTCAGCAACTCCTGTGGCAGGTGGAATTTCCTCAGCTGGCGAAGGAAGTACAACCTCTGCTGGGCCTTTTTTGCAAGTATATATAACTGCAGACCGGAGATCTCCAAAATGGGGCAGGGTCTCCTCGCACAAAGACTTTCACCATTGGCTCTGGCTCCAGCCAATTGTAATTGACTTACATTTCAAAATAAAATTGTATATATTAAACATTGTTTCTAGTTCATCTAAAATAAAATATGCTATATAAATAAATATTCCCTGTGAGAGCGCTGATGGTGATAGTCCTGGATGTGAGTTTGCCCAGCCTCACTAACTGCTGCCTGTCTTGTCAGGAAGACAAGACAGATAACAGATGGAAGTGGGCACGGAGAGCTGTGCGAGTTTGTCTGAGAGAAAGTCATGCATGATGGTATTGAAGGCCGAACTGAAGTCCACAAATAGGATCCTTGCGTAATTCCCAGGTCTGTCGAGGTGTTGCAGGATGTAATGCAGTCCCATGTTGACTGCATCATCCACAGACCTGTTTGCTCTGTAGGCAAACTGAAGAGGGTCCAGTGATGTCCTTCAGGTAGGCCCAGGACCAGTCTCTCAAGTGACTTCATGACCACAGATGTGAGAGCGACAGGTCCGTAGTCGTTAAGTCCAGTGATTTTGGGCTTTTTGGGGACCGGAATGATGGTGGAGCGTTTGAAGCAGTAGGGAACTTCGCACAGCTCCAATGATCTGTTGAAGATCTGTTGGTCAGCACAGACTTTTAAACAGGCAGGTGAAACCATCTGGGCCTGAAGCTGAAGACCCAGTTCACATCCTCTACACAGACCTTAAGCACAGGTTGAGCCTGAAGCTTTTCTAGATTTATGCTTCCTCTACACAGACCTTAAGCGCAGGTCGAATGGTGGGGGAGGGGGGTTGCAGGGGTGATAGGTAAATGTGTGAAGTGCAGATCAGAGCGGATGGGGGTGGTAGACTATCCTTTTCAAATCTACAGTAAAACACATTCAGATCGTCAGCCAGTTGTTGATTCTCCGCAGACTGTGGGAGTGGTGTCTTGTACATGGTGATGTTCCTCAGACCAGTCCATACTGATGCCGGATCGTTTGCTGAAAGCTCTTTTCTCAGCTTTTCTGAGTAGTTTTTTTTTTAGCCACTCTGATCTCCTTTGTTGGTCTGTTCATGGCCTGGTTATACAAGATTTTATCCCCACTTCTGTAAGCATCCTCTTTGGCGTGACGAAGCTGTTTGAGTTTCTCAGTAAACCACGGTTTATCATTATTAAATTATAAGAATGTCCTGGTAGGAATGCAATCCGTGTATCATTCGATCATTCGTTTTTTATTTCATATTGAAAGTAGAGAAATGAGAAAACCGATCCTTTTTCGTGTTTTTGTTTTTTTTCCCAAAAAAACGAAAAACGAGAATTCAGCTTAAATTTTCGTTTTTCGTTCTTGGGTGGAAAAATGAATAAACGGCTTGAATATTCTATTTCTACATGTGGGCGGGAATTAAACGCCCCTTTCTGCTGATAGGTCAGCCGAAGATCAAACCGTGCCGTCATCAGTTCTTCTGCAGTATCACACAGCAGAATAATAGTCCTCCACTGCTGCAGTTGTATGGATTAATAACTCATTTTATTGCAACTACATTTAATATTTTCTCATCAAACAGACTAATGAATAGCTCGACACAACTCGTACAGGGGCAGAGTCTAGACAGGGCTTTCTTCTGTGTAGACCAGTGGTTCTTAAAGTGATAGGGGGTCCGAGAAATAATTTGCTATAGCCTAAAGTATTTCCAAACTGTAAAGTTATTTTTTATCATGATACATAGGCCTACTGTGATTTATTCCAAAGTGAATTATGATGCATTTAACGCTTATATGAAGCCTTTTAAAAGACGAGTATTCCCTGTGGTTGATGTTTGTGGCATGCGCCAGAAAGATGCTTAAGGAGACAGAGACGCGCTAAAACAGCGCATTCTGTTGTTCTCTTTATTTTTCAAAGGCATGACATTTTGTAGTTATTTTGAACGTAACGTTACACAAATAAAAATACATTTTACCATACGACTATAAATGACAAGAGTATTAAGTTATTTCCCCTCGATGGGGAAAAATCCAAGTGAACATCAATCAGTATTAATTTAATTTAAATTAATTTAAACTGCTTTAAATATGACTGCTGCTTATTTCCTGTGCACTTCAATACCGGTCTGCGCTTGACTGTAGTTGCATCTGTCTGCTTATTGAGTTTATTTAACCCATCACAATTTATTGGAACTGTGTGAACTAGAATTAATATTCACCTTAATGTTGTTCTAAAGGCTTCTTACTTAACACAAAAATGTCCTGCTCGCACTTGCCAATTTAATGGCAGAGAATGGTGACTTTATTTTTATTTATTTATTTATTTTTTAAGTGGATGCATATCTGTCGTAAAATAATTCTATGCATCTCGTGGCGTATATTCCAAGCATTCTGAAGGTATACTGAGGGTTTGGTGAGAAACAAACTGAAATTGCAAGTTATTATATTTTATGAAAATCTTGCGTTGCAGTGCGAGTGCGCAGCAGCTCACG
>NW_015505379.1:171717-295298 GCF_001515645.1 Sinocyclocheilus grahami
TACTGGGTGAGCAGGGTAGGCTAAGACAGCTGTCATATCATACCCTGCCATGCCCAGCTGATGCAAAGAATAGAATTTATATCTACACAGAAGAAAGTCCTGCCTAGACTCTGCCCAGGTATGCGTTGTGTCGAGCTATTCATTAGCCTGTTTGTTTGATGAAAAAAGACTAAATGTAGTTGCAATAAATGCGTTAAGAATCCATACAATTGCAGCAGTGGAGGACTATTATTCTGCTGCGTGATACTGCAGAAGAACTGATGACAGCACGGTTTGATCTTCGGCTGACCAATCAGCAGAAAGGGGCGTTTAATTCCCGCCCACGTGTAGAAATCGAATATTCAAGCTGTTAATTCATTTTTCCACCAAAGAACGAAAAACTAAAATTTAAGCTGAATTCTCGTTTTTCGTGTTTTGGAAAAAAACGAAAATACGAAAAAGGATCCGTTTTCTAATTTTTCTACTTTCAATATGAAATCAAAAAGCGAATGATACACGGATTGAATGCACATATCTTCACAGAAACTAATATATGAAGTTACAGTCTCTGTGAGCTCGTCCAGAATGGTAGCTGCAGCTTCAAAAACTCTCCAATCAGTGAGGTCAAAACAAGCTTGTAAATCCTGCTCTGCTTCATTAAGTCCATCTTTTAACAGTCCTTAAAACATGTTTAGCTGATTTCAGTTTCTGCCTGTAGGTCGGTATAAGATTAACCAAACAGTGATCAGAGAGCCCCAAAGCTACTCGTGGGACAGAGTGATATGCATCCTTTATTGCTGTGTAACAGTGATCCAATATATTGCTGTCTCTGGTGGGACACGTAATGTGCTGCTTGTATTTTGGCAGTTCACGGGACAGATTTGATTTGTTAAAATCTCCCAAGAATTATTAAAATAGAGTCTGGGTACCTTTGCTCCGTTTCAGTTATTTGTTCAGCCAGCTGTTGCATCGCGGCGCTCACGCACGCGTCCGGAGGCACGTACACATTCACGAGAATGAAAGAGGAAAACTCCCGCGGCAAGTAGAAAGGTTTACAGTTTATGATGAGTGCCTCTAAGTTAGGACAGCGTACCTTTTTTAGCGTTGTTACATCTGAACACCAACTTTCGTTGATGTAGAAACACAATCCAGCACCTCTGGTTTTCCCCGTTAACTCCGCGATGCGATCCGCTCTGAACAGCTGGTAGTCCGGCCGATGAAGCGCGTTGTCCGGAACGGCTTCACTCAGCCAGGTTTCAGTGAAGCACAGTGCAGCAGAGTTTGAAAAGTCCTTGTTGGTGCGGGTAAGGAAAAGTTCGTCCATTTTGTTAGAAAGGGAACGAACATTCACGAGATGAATGCTTGGGAGTGCAGTACCCCTCCACTCCTCATACTGTCCCCTCCCCTCATCCCACCCTTTACCCTCCCACTTTATCACAGCTTTGTACACCCATTGTTTTTAACCTTTTTCAAAACTGAGGTGTGAACGAGCGGTGCTCAAGTAAGAGGGAGGGTTTCATTGCTCTTTAAGCCTTGTCTGAGCTACATTAACAACTGCATTCTACACAACTATTTGAGTTAAAAATAAGCTAAGTAAAAGCTTACCATTGTCAAATTTGCTGTGTCAAAGGATGTGGTTCCTCCTGTTGACCATTTGTAGGTATCGCTTCTCGGCCTTTTGGCTAAGATCAAGTGTAGTATCTGTTCTTATCAGTTTAATATCTGATACGTGCCCTACCCGGGCACCATATATTAAATTGATTTTTGGAGCAGGGAGATGGAATAGGGGCTTGCTCCGTCCACTCCACGCATCGACCCGGTATTGCAGTACTTCCGGGAACGGTGCACCCCCTAAAATGGTAAAAAAAAAAGAAATACAACGTCTGCTAGTGAGGAATGGTTGCATTAATGTAATATGTTTAACAGTGTATCACCGTGACGATCTGTGTATAGTGTTATATATTATCTGTATATAGTATAGATTGTTATTGCTGCTTCCATAAACATCCGTGTGTATTTTACAAACTCTAAATCTATTGTTTTACTAGTACTTGTGTATTTAAATGTATGAAACCTAAAATAAACATTGATTAAAAACATTGCATAGTTGTGATATGACGAGCGCAGTGCACGTCTCTCTCTGGCTCAGCGTCAGCCAAAGCGCGAAACCACAGTTTGAATTTGGCAGTTATGTGACGTCACCGAACATTCTAAATCCTATATGTGGGACCGTACTCCCAGGGGCACGGAAATAAAAATCCCATATGTGGAACCGTACCGCTCGACAGGTTAACACGTGACACCACTGAGAAACATCCTGCTCCAGTCGTGCTTGCAAATCAGTCTCTTGTCGATCAGGCACTTCAACCGTTTCCTCATCAGACTCCGGCTCGAATTGGTAAGGTACAATCGATACCATCTTTTCTATGTATTGACAAGTCTCCAGGGCTGTCATTCCGTCATGGCAATGGGTATTTCGTTTTTCCCACAAGCATACACTGTAGGCCAAATCACAAAGAACTGCGCCATCTGACCAATCACAGCAGTGAGGGCTCAAGGAAAGGAGGGGTTTAGAGAGACTCACGGAAAGGAGGGGTTTAGAGAGACTGATTCTTTGAACTGCTTCGCACAAGTCGTTTATGAATCATTTAGAAATGAGGTAAAAATAAATAATTTTTTTTGAGAAAACTGTTTTTGACCTTGCATGCATGTAAACCTGTTTTAGGATTCCCCCACATGCTCTACACTGTAGGCCAATCACAAAGAACTGCACCATCTGACCAATCACAGCAGTGAGTGCTCAAGGAAAGGAGGGGTTTAGAGAGACTCACGGAAAGGAGGGGTTTAGAGAGACTGATTCTTTGAACTGCTTCGCACAAGTCGTTTATGAATCATTTAGAAATGAGGTAAAAATAAATAATTTTTTTTGAGAAAACTGTTTTTGACCTTGCATGCATGTAAACCTGTTTTAGGAGAACCATAAAACAATATTAGCAATCTTAAAAATGGCATAATAGGGGCATTTTAAATTGTATGGACTCCATAGTAACTCGTGACCGTCACTGAGAATTATGTTCCCTGAAGTGCTCCCTCTTCAGGGTCGGTGTAGAACTCATACTTACCTGGCAGGGGAGATACCATGATCAAGAAGGTGGTTCACCCAGGGCGAGGCTCAGCCATTGCACTCCGGTTGTGCTGACCCCTGCGAATTCCCCAAATGTGGGAATCTCGACTGCATAATTTCTGGTAGTGGGGGACTGCGTTCGCGCTCTCCCCTGATCTTCTGGTTAAAAATAGAATTAATCTTATAGTCTCACAGTAATTATGTGTCCGAGTTTGTTTTGTGCAGGTGGTGTTTATAAAAGATGCATTTTCACTTTAATTCTGAAAGCACAAATGCTAAATATGTCCAGACTTCATACTTTTTTTTTTATTATAAAAGAATATGTTGTAATTTTAAAATACATTATACAATAAACAAAAATAAAACTATGCATTTTAATTGGATGAGATTTAAATATTTAACAAAACTTCAGTGAACCGTAAGAATAATTTGTTGCTGGTTCAATAGGTGGTGATGGGTTACTCTTACTTTTGAGTTTCAGAGATGGTTAATAAATGAGACATTTTCCAGGCTTTTGTCTTTGATTTTCAGAGTGCAGATGTTTTGCTGGCCAATAGGGCTGTCAAAAAAAAATCTTATTTAGAATATTCGTTGAATTTAAAATAAAAATCCACATTCGAATGCAAAAACGTTGCATTTGAATTTTAGGTGTGCGTTAAGGTGCCGTTTACAAGTCACGCCTAAAGACGCGTGGAAAACGCTAGCCGCGCCGCTTTCCAAAGCGCTGCCGTTGCTAAGCAACCATGACCTGCGCTCTCCATGACGACGCGTAAGTTTCAGCTAAGGAAATGGATTTCCAGCACTGAAAATCACTTGCAGTAGCTCTGCTACTAAATTTATTTTAAAATGGCTATCCCTGTACAGCTATGATCAGGCGTTCCTCCATCTTGGCTAAGCTTTGTTATAAAAAGGGTGAAGGTGATTGGTTGGTTCTTATTACATTACCTGCGGTGCGCTTGCAGCATTCTGAAAAGTTGAGATGTTTTTATCTCGCTGCGGTGTGGACGCGCTTGGAAAAAACGAGCCTGCTGCGCGTCTACATTTGAAATAACGAACTTGAGCTCGCTAAAGACGCGATATGCGAATGGCCCCTAATGCCGAGTTCACACTGCACGATTTTCAAACTCGTCGGATTGCCATTGTTTTCACACTGCGTGACTATCTGGGATAGCATTCAGTTGCTGCTGTGTTCACATTGCACGATGGATCCGCGATGGGGTTTCACACTGCATGACTTCACAATAGGAAGACTCACTGACAGCTCTGCCTGGTCCGCAAACTACGTTTCACAACAAAACGCAAGCGAGAAGTGATAAGGAAATAACACAAGAACCCGCGTGTGTCAGACCGAAGTTCTCCAGCGAGACTGTAATTATTTAAAAACAAAATATATAACCCGCAAATTGTCTGTGAGCTGATTTCCGGCTACAAGGAGAAAAAGATAAACAGATTATGCAGGAAGGAGATGCAGGGAACAGGGATTGGGTGTTCTGCAAAGAGAGTTGGAGGTAAATAATTTTGCAGTAACTGTTATGCTGATGTTGTGGCTGGTCAAGCAAATATTTGTGCTTGTTTCTGTATGATATAATTGTTCATATATCTATTAAAATACTGATATTCTGGTCTCTAACTCCACCCCGAACTTCCCTCTGCCCTGTATCTTGGTCTCTCATTGGCTGTAGGTCATCGCTGATGTGTTTTTCAGTCAGAACTCATTTCACACAGCGTGATTGTGAATCACCGACAGCTCCAGATATTTAGCATGCCAAATATTTTGCGGGTGTCGGTGACGTGTCGGTGGTTCTCTCAGATCGCGTCTTTGATAATTCACACTGCGTGATTGTCACTCGTGTGAACGAGCACCGATTTGCCTCCGATGTCGGGCATTTGTTGGCAATTTTTTTTTACCAAATCTGGATTACTAGTGCTCTACAGAGCCCCTAAAGGGACATTATGGGAAAAAAATATGGAAAAAATTAGAGCCCGACCGATATGGGTTTTTTGGGGCTGATATTAGGGAGTAAAAAAAAGGCAGATACCGATATATCGGCCGATATTCTTTGTATATATTATAGTACAGTACCAGTCAAAAGGTTGGACACTTTCCCATTTGTGTGTCCAAACATTTGACTGGTACTATTTATAGAATACAGTATATACATAAACACATTTTTTGCAATGATCACTCACATGTGGTGATCAAACACTTATAATGGTTTTTTTTTTTTAATGCTTTGACTACTAGCAGAAGACACTAACCAGTTTTAAATTCCAGTTGCGCAGATGGGGCACGTTGTAACACTGCGGTTACAATGTGCTATTCTATGACATTAGCGATGCAATTTACACTTATTTACTTTAATTAATTTTAATGAGAAACAAGTGAATAAAGACTGACAGTCAATGATTAATGTTTAGAAATTATTATTTCAAGACGTGTAAAGCATTTTTGCATGTTTATGTGGGCCATCCTAAGCATGGTTGCAATGTGTTCATTGTCAAACTCCAAAATCTGATTATTTTTAATTCTTAAAAAACGCCATTATTTTATTTGAAAAATAAAATAAAATAAAAAAGAAATATATATATACTAAATATTTTAGTTTGTCTTGTATATTTTTTTCATTCGACTAGATAAGATTTTAAGCTGTCATATGGTCAAGTTACAATGTGCCCCTCAGATGTTACAATGTGTTCCACCTACGGGGCATGTTGTCACATTTCACTTCCGTTTTTTGAGGGTAAATAAAGAAAAACATATACACTGTAATTATGAAACAAACAGACATATTTGTACTAGACAAGTGTAAAATTACCGTGGATAAAAAAAATATATATATTCTGCACCCCATGTGGATTTACACAAACTGAGAATGTCAAAAAGTGTTAATTTGTGCCCCGCTCTCCCCTACCTCTGTAAATAAATACAATATAAATTCACATCTCGCACACTTTAATGCCCTTTGAATGTAACGTGTATGTTCCCTTGGAACTGGAATCATGGCAGAATTTCATGTGAAGTTCACTTCACAGGCACTTACGGTCGAATAAGACAACGCGTGAATACTGCCTGAACAAGAAACCTCCTTACTGAAGGGAAAGTGTTGACTGGTGTCACTATCTCGCGAATGCGCTGGTGGATCTCCACCAAATTCGGGGGATCCCTTCAGCTCAAGGAGCCTTCTCGAACGCCACCCTCTGCGTGTCGGTAGCCCCCTGGGATCGCTAGATCGGTAGGCGACGGACCGCGAATTTAACCACCCGTAACTCCCGAACCTCGGGGGCTATCCACACGGGGGTGGTCTCATTCGAAAGAGACCACTGAATTTGTTTGAAAATTCCCCTGAATTTGTTTCGGATTCGCCGCGCCGTTATGGAGATTTGGCCGTTCAAAGTTTCAATGGTTTTCCATTGATTTAAGCTTTAAAGCGTTTCATCTAGGTCGCCAGTAGCAAACAATGGAGTTAAGTAATTACACCATTTCAAGCATTTTATCTGCATTATATGATCTGTAAAAAAAAAATTCATATCGGCGGCATATTCGCCGATACGATATATCGGCAACAGGCTCATATTGGCTGATAATATCGGCAAAACGATATATCGGTTGGGCTCTAGAAAAAATATAGGTCAATGCTTTGCATTCCCTTAGAATAGATTTGCATTACATTCACACAAGAAACTGTGACTGGTTCATCTTGATGATTGTGCCAATGTAGTTTGCAAACAGTGACTTAACACTTTCAATTTAATATTTTATTTAATATTTTTATATTAGTTGATGTTGTCAGCTTTTTGAAGATTATTTTACGGCACCAAAATCTCTTTTTTACTTTACTGTAGGCTATTGAAAGTCTTAAAGGGATCGTTTCTGTGTAACGGTCTGTGTAATAAAATGAACATTATTTAAAACATTATTACCTTTTATCCACAGCCTGGGCAAATGGTTCAGCGCGTTCACGACTGTCTGGAGCGCGATCTTCCTCTGTCACATAATGACGTATGAGCGGGTGCATACTACCACTTGAGCTGATGCTGTTGTTTGTTTCCAACAGAGGGAGAGCGAAGACTACCATCAAGCTACATAACTCAATTTCTGAGATTAACATACATTTTTATTCAAAATTAACCATCGAGTGTCTGAAACATGTTATAGCCTTTTTAAGCAGCTAATCGCTGCACCTGCTTTGCATTTCTTGTGTAAAAATCTTTATTGTTATGAAAATATCCCAAAAATCAGTCCGCTCACACGTCTTGGTCATCTCTCTCAGTTTTAGGGTTGGGTATTGTACAAAATTTTCCGGTTCCGATTCTGGTTCTGGTTCTGGTCTGTACGCGCGTTTGAACAACACAGCTGTACCTCCGACTAGAATGTCCAACAAAACGTCTGAGTAATCAAAAACCGGAAAAATATTGTCTGGGATGTGCTGATTAATGTTAAGGATTTTGTCACTGGTAAAACTTATAGAAGAAGAATGACACAAAACAGAACAAACAAACAAAAACAATAGAAGATTAGCGGAGCTCAGCATCTGATTGTATGATTTATTATCGATTTATTACCGAATGAAAAGATCAGAAATGATCACTTTGGTACATTGAGAAGACATAAATGTAAAATATTAATTATGAAAACTAAAAAAAAAAATAAAAAAAACAGGGCAGCGGGCCAAATCAGCCGCCATGTCACCGGGAATTCTTCTGGTGCTCCCTATGGCCAGTCCGGGCCTGGTGGTACATCTAATCACAATTGATTATTCAAATAAAAAAAGATAATGATGAAAACTGAAAATTCAAATAGAGAGAAAAGTAAATAAAGTTTTTGTTCTTTGTTTTGTGCTTGGACCCCTCCCCTCCTCATACTGTCCCCTCCCCTCGTCCCACCCTTTACCCTCCCACTTTATCGCAGCTTTGTATTCCCATTGTTTTTAACCTTTTTCAAATCTGAGGTGTGAACGAGCGGTGCTCAAGTAAGAGGGAGAGTTTCATGGCTCTTTCAGCCTTGTCTGAGCTACATTAACAACTGCATTCTACACAAGAACTATTTGAGTTAAAAAATAAGCTAAGTAAAAGCTTACCATTGTCAAATTTGCTGTGTCAAAGGATGTTGTTCCTCCTGTTGACCATTTGTAGGTATCGCTTCTCGGCCTTTTGGCTAAGATCAAGTGTAGTATCTGTTCTTATCAGTTTAATATCTGATACGTGCCCTACCCGGGCACCATATATTAAATTGATTTTTGGAGCAGGGAGATGGAATAGGGGCTTGCTCCGTCCACTCCACGCATCGACCCGGTATTGCAGTACTTCCAGGAGCGGTGCACCCCCCTAAAATGGTTAAAAAAAAGAAATACAACGTCTGCTAGTGAGGAATTGTTGCATTAATGTAATATGTTTAACAGTGTATCACCGTGGCGATCTGTATATAGTGTTATATACTATCTGTATATAGTATAGATTGTTATTGCTGCTTCTATAAACATCCGTGTGTATTTTACAAACTCTAAATGTATTGTTTTACTAGTACTTATGTATATTTAAATGTATGAAACCTAAAATAAAGTGATTATTTTATTAAGGCAAAAAAGCTGTCCAAACCTGCCTGGCCCTACGTGAAAAAGTAATTGCCCCCTAAATCTAATAACTGGTTGTTCCATGCTTTGCTGCAACAGCTGCAATTAAGTGTTTGCAATAACTGGCAATGAGTCTTTCACATCGCTGTGGAGGAATTTTGGCCCACTCTTCTTTGCAGAATTGTTTTAATTCAGCCACATTGGAGGGTTTTCGAGCATGAATGGACTGTTTAAGCATCTCAATCGGATTTAAGTCCGGACTTTGATTTGGGTTCTATTCAAGTGATTTCTTGATTCAGCAGGTCTGGCAGTAATCAGGCCTGTGTTTGGCTAGTGAAAATTTAACTTGGCTTTCTAAAATAATGTGGTTAATTGCAGTTCTTTCATGATTTAACAGGAGGGGCAATTCATTTTTCACGTAGGGCCACGTAGGTTTGGACAGCTTTTTTCCCTTAATAAATGAAATCATCATTTAAAAACTGCATTTTGTATTTACTTGCATTATCTTTGTGTAATATTTAAATTTGTTTGATCTGAAATAAGAAATCAGGAAGGGGGCCAACACTTTTTCACACCACTGTATATGTGGGACCGTACTCCCTTGGGCACGGAAATAAAATTCCCATATGTGGGACCGTACCGCTGAACAGGTTAACACGTGACACTTACCACTGAGAAACGTCCTGCTCCAGTCGTGCTTGCAAATCAGTCTCTTGTCGATCAGCCACTTCAACCGTTTTCTCATCAGACTCCGGCTCGAATTGGTAAGGTACAATAGATACCATCTTTTCTATGTATTGACAAGTCTTCAGGGCTGTCATTCAGTCATGGCAATGGGCATTTCGTTTCCCCCACATGCTCTACACTGTAGGCCAATCACAAAGAACTGCGCCATCTGACCAATCACAGCAGTGAGGGCTCACGGAAAGGAGGGGTTTATGAATCATTTAGAAATTAGGTAAAAAATTTGAGAAAACTGTTTTTGACCTTGCATGCATGTAAACCTGTTTTAGGAGAATCATAAAACAATATTAGCAACCTTAAAAATAGCATAATAGGGGCACTTTAAATTGCATGGACTCCATAGTAACTTGTGACCATCACTGAGAATGATGTTCCCTGAAGTGCTCCCTCTTCAGGGTCGGTGTAGAACTCATACTTACCTGGCAGGGGAGATACCATGATCAAGAAGGTGGTTCACCCAGGGCGAGGCTCAGCCATTGCACTCCGGTTGTGCTGACCCCTGCGAATTCCCCAAATGTGGGAATCTCGACTGCATAATTTCTGGTAGTGGGGGACTGCGTTCGCGCTCTCCCCTGATCTTCTGGTTAAAAATAGAATTATTCTTGTAGTCTCACAGTAATTGTGTCCGAGTTTGTTTTGTGCAGGTGGTGTTTATAAAAGATGCATTTTCTCTTCAATCCTGAAAGCACAAATGCTAAATATGTCCAGGCTTAATACACTATTTATTTATTTTTTATTTTTTTTAGAAGAATAATATGTTGTAATTTTAAAATACATTATACAATAAACAAAAATAAAACGATGAATTTTAATCGGATGAGATTTAAATATTTAACAGAACTTCAGTGAATCGTAAGAATAATTTGTTGCTGGTTCAATAGGTGGTGATGGGTTACTCTTACTTTTGAGTTTCAGAGATGGTTAATAAATGAGACATGTTCCAGGCTTTTATCTTTGATTTTCAGAGTGCAGATATTTTGCTGGCCAATAGGGCGGTCAAAAAAAAAATCTAATTTCGAATATTTGTCGAAATTAAAATAAAAATCCACATTCGAATGCAAAAACGTTACATTTGATTTTTCGGTGTGCGTTAAGGTGCCGTTTACAAGTCGCGCCTAAAAACGCTGGAAAATGCTAGCCGCGCCGCTTTCCAAAGCGCTGCTGTTGCTAAGCAACCATGACCTGCGCTCTTCATGACGACGCGTAAGTTTCAGCAAAGGAAATGTATTTCCAGCACTGAAAATCGCTTGCAGTAGCTCTGCTACTAAATTTATTTTAAAATGGCTATCCCTGTACAGCTATGATCAGCCATTCCTCCATCTTGGCTAAGCTTTGTTATTAGCGCGCATGCCGCGCGTCTACATTTGAAATAACGAACTTGAGCTTGCAAAAGACGCGATATGTGAATGGCCCCTAACGCCGAGTACACACTGCACGATTTTCAAACTCGTTGGATCGCCGTTGTTTTCACACTGCATGACTATCTGGGATAGCATTCAGTTGCTGCTGTGTTCACATTGCACAATGGATCCACGACGGGGTTTCACATAGCATGACTTCACAATAGGAAGACTCGCTGACAGCTCTGCCTGGTCCGCAAACTACGTTTCACAACAAAACACAAGCGAGAAGTGATAAGGAAATAACGCAAGAACACGCGTGTGTCAGACCTAAGTTCTCCAGCGAGACTGTAATTATTTAAAAACAAAATATATAATTTGTAAAAATATATAAATAAAAATATATTTGTTCAGCTGATAAAAGACTACCTTTTCAATAATCTTTCCTATAAAAGGAAGATTTGATATGGGTCTATAGTTGCTCAATATGGTGTTATCAAGA
The DNA here is from genome assembly GCF_001515645.1 of Sinocyclocheilus grahami. Classification (NCBI taxonomy): domain Eukaryota; kingdom Metazoa; phylum Chordata; class Actinopteri; order Cypriniformes; family Cyprinidae; genus Sinocyclocheilus; species Sinocyclocheilus grahami. Next base: position 182,977 of record NW_015505379.1, read on the forward strand.
TTGCTCTTTTTCAGAAGGGGTTGAAATGACTGTACTGACCAAATGACACTTGCTTGCATTGATTGACATCTTTAAATAGAGCAGCTACACCTGCACCTCTCCTAACAGTCCTGCAAACTCTCATGAAAGTAAAGTTAGGAGGGGCTGTTTCATTGAGGACCATTGCACTTCAGCTGTCTTCTAGCCATGTTTCGTTTAGAAACATAAAATCCAGGTTGTTTGTGGTTAAGTCGTTGATTAGAAATGATTTATTTTTTAGTGAGTGAATGTTTAAAAATGCTAACTTGATGGCATTGCATTTTGTCTCAACAGCAATATTACTTTGATGCATAACAGGCCGCATATTAGATGAGTCAGCCGTACGGCTTGAGAAGGCCTTAGACTTTCTATCACGTGATAAAACAGAAATAGAGAAAACTACAGGCACACTGGGTTCCCGCTTGTTCTGTAAACATTTGTGAATGTTGCTGCTCTTATAGCGGGGACCCGACACATATCACTGAGAGCTGCTATCAGTTATTTTTGGTTCACCTACAGCAAATGGAGGGTTTGGGCCCTGGCGTCGTGGCAGCGGCCACTTGTGGGATGTGTCAACCACATGATGAAGGAAGCTGATATGAAGCAACCTGAGCGGTGTGACAGCGGCTGCGGATGCCATATGCCCCAGGAGCCTCTGAAACTGTTTCAGTGGAACCGCCGTCTTGCGCTGGAAGGACCCCGGGCAGTTCAACATCGACTGGGCACGCTCTACTGAGAGACGTGCTGAGAGGTTGACCGAGTACCCGCAGTGGGGCAGCGGAGTTGAACACAGGGACCCAACCCGGGAGGCTGTGCGTCCCAGGGTGGGGTCTGAGTGCGCAGCGCGCCACTTACCTGGTTCCACAGCTGGGCAGGGGGCTCGCGAGGAGCCATAGCGTCCCTGAACTGGACCCTGCTGCCCATAGGCGAAAGGAGAGGGGGACGGCCGTGTGGAGACTGGGTCTCGTGCACTGCCATCCTCTCCCTCTTGGGACCCGGAGGCCAAGGAAACTGCTCTTTTGTTGAAGTTTTGGGTACCACTGGCTGGGTAGCCAGTGGCGGAACAGAAACAAACGGGAACAAAAGATTTTCCACCCAGCCCTTCTCCGGGGGAAGGAGTGGTGTGGTCACCATCTCCTGAAGAGCAGGATCCAAGAGCTCCGGGTCGCCCGTCTCAGGGACGCCGCCTGTCCTGGCGCTTCACGGGCTTAGCAGCCAGCGGAGGCGGGCTGCGCCGGTTTCCTGCGGCCAGCTCCACGCTGCGGCCGTTGTGAAGGCTGCTGTTGTGGCCACGCCGGAGCGGAGGTGGAGGCCGCAGGAGGGTGCCCTCGGCGACAAGCAGACAGAGGGGTTGCAGCCGGCGGTGGGGTGGAGACAGAAGCAGACCGCCGGGGCGGAGACAGAAGCAGACCGCCGGGGCAGGACATGTGGAAACGCCTCGTCGGCAAAGCCCTCCTCCGCTTCGCCGAATAGGCTGGCCTGGGAGATCGGGGAGTCCAGGAAACGATGCTTGTCGGCCTCCCTCATATCCGCCAAGGTCAGCCATAGGTGGCGCTCCTGGACCACCAATGTGGACATCGTCTGTCCCAGGGCCCGCGCAGTGACTTTCGTCGCCCTAAGCGTGAGGTCCGGCGCCATGCGCAGTTCCTGCAGCACACCTGGGTCAGCACCACCCTCGTGCAACTGCTTCGATGCCTTGGCCTGGTGGACTTGCAGGAGGGCCATGGCGTGCAGGGCGGAAGCGGCCTGTCCAGCAGCACTGTAAGCCTGTGCAGTCAGCGCGGACGAGAACTTACAGGCCCTGGACGGAAGGCGTGGACTACCTCTCCAGGCAGCGGCGCTTTGCGGGCAGAGCTGCATAGCAATAGCGTGCTCGAATGGGGGAATGTCCACATACACTTGGGCCGCCCCACCGTCGAGGGTGGTGAGGACGGAGGAGGCACCAAGTCCGTTTCGGGCAGAAAAAGGTGCCTTCCAAGACTTAGTAGCCTCCTCATGCACTTCCGGGAAGAACGGAACCGGAGGCGGCTGCCGATGCCTGGCCTGCGCCCCCAGGAACCAATCATCCAGCCTCGAGCATTCAGGAGAAGGAGGAGGCCTTCAGTGCAGCCCGACACTCTCGGCGGCCCGGGAAAGCATAGCGGTCAGCTCTGGATCTGACTCGGGCAACGCCACTCTTCCTGACGGAGGCAGCGCAGCCGAATCCTCATCTCCAGAGTCTAGCTCGCCCTCCGATGCAGCGATCGACATCCTGTCATCCGCCTGTGCTTCGCACAAGATGCTGGACCCCGCCCTGTCCGAGGACCCAGCACACTCGTCTGGGAACACCAGGTGGTGCGACATGCCAGATGAATGAGAGGCCCGCGGGGATGTACTTGACGGGGAAGCTCTCACTGTGATCCTCAGGTCTCCCTGACCATGAACCGAAGTAGCCCTCCGAGAACCTAAGCCCAGGCACGAGACGCAGCGATCATGACCATCAGATGAAGCCAGGAAGCGACCACATCCAGAAAAGCAAGAGCGGGAAGCCATCTCTAAAAAGATGCCTGTCGCTCATGAAGCTCTTTTAGAAATTGTCTATTTTGTGAGAAGGAAAAACACTCTTTTAGAGAGAGCGCTGAAGTGCCCAGGGGAGGTCGCGGCGAGACCGCAGAATGGCAGCTGCAGCACGCCGAAGATGAGCAGCACTGAATGGCAACCCCCGAGCGCTGAAGTGCCCAGGGGAGGTCGCGGCACGCCCGCAGAATGGCAGCTGCAGCTCGCCGAGGTTTCAGCAGCCTGGATGGCAACCCCCGCTAACACGCAGTAACACCAATGCTAGCTGTTTCTTCCAAACACTCGCGGAGATTTGTTCTGAGAAGGCTCGGCTCCGAAGTGAAAAGCTGATGTGCGTTTGCACGCGCTCTCCTTTTATACCCGCAGGGCAGGGTGCGCGTGGCGAAACACGCACGCCAACTGTCATTGGCTTGTTTAGTTTACACTCGAAGGTGATTGGGCTCTCGGGCGAGATCCCCAATTCGTCAGTCACGACTGACGTAACGTAGAACGTGACTGACTGAAAGGGAATCAGAATTACACCCGAGACCTGTGATTGGTTCAGATTTACAATATGATTGGTAGTCTTCAGTTTGTGGGCCGATCAGAAGGCCAAACTGACTAAATCAGACAGCCCAGCGTCTCTGGCCTCTGATTGGTAGTCTACGGTGGCTGTAGACTTTGGGCCATCCGATGGCGTAAAAGTCTACAGACACTGTAGACATTGCACACGACCGTTGAAACAACTGGGGGCAAAATTATTCATAGTGGGTTTCTGCATTTGCACTCTCCCCTGGTCTTTTGTTTTTATAGTTTCTGCGATTTCCGCATATGTGTGTGAAGATCAATTTCAGCTAAAAGCGCATTCAAATTATTGCAATGCAGTTTTACCACCACCCCCATTGTTATTATGATAATTATTTGTAGTAGTATTATCGGTTTTTACAAATTCTTGTTTAACACTTTATGAACTTGCATAATTATGCCTTTATATTTCTCATTCTATGTTCTAGCACTAGAGGGGGCTGTGTGTATTTTTTCTTCTTAGCGCAAGCTGACGTTTTTTCTGTTTTGTGTACTGTGTTAGTTGTTTTGTGCAACTAATGCACCAGTTGCACCCCCTAAGGACAGCCGTGACTGTAAGTATATGATTCATTCTGAAAATGTTTTAACTCGTATACCATGTTATCTTTGAAAGCTGGAGGGATAACTCATTATCCATAAATTGTAGTTGAGCAGCTTGGTTGTGTTTGGCCTTAGCGTGGACGCTGTCATAACATTTGTAGTATCTCTTCTGACACACTGCCATTTTGTCTTTAAATAATTTGTATTTTGTCTAAATAAATCTTGTACAAAATTAGGAGAGCAGCCCATCAGTTCTGTGAAATCACAGTATTTAATGATTTGTATTTAATGTAACATATTTAAAGAAACTGAAAATACACTGATATAAGAAAAAATTTAACAATATTTTTGACAATGTCTTAAGAAAAATGTGCTGATTATTTTATAAGGCGACATCATTTTTGGATATATGAGTTTGATTATTTCATAAATGTCAAGTACTGAAATTGACTCATTTAAATGGATTGTGCTATAACAGATGCATTAAATATATAGCATCAGAAATTGACAAACATGCTGTATTTGGCTTTAAAATATGTAAATAAGTTATCTTGGCTACCTTTGTCTGTCGTAAAGGTTTAAATATTTTTATGTGGGGATTTTATGGTCTATAGTGTGTAGTGTTCTTAAACAACATTCCATATCTCCAGTACAACAGAAGTATAGTCCTTCCCTCTACACCCACACTTTCCCCTTCCCTTCTCCTTTCCCAGATTGCTGTCCACAGCAGCCCCCTGTCAAGCCACGGTGCTGGGTAGCTGGAAGGTTCTTGTAGACGGCACGACTGTACGGAATAAAACACAGACCCAGCTGAAGGTGACGAGCAAGCCGGCAGTATGCAGCTAAGGCCAGAACCAGGAGTGGAGTCACTAGCAAGAAACCCACAACCAGCAGAGCTACACATCCACCATCAGTCAGTAGATCCGAACAGTACAGTGATGAACCCTGTGACCGCACCTGAAAAGAGAGACATTTGACTGATGTGGACCTGTGTGGGGTAAAGGATGAGTGGTGGAATGCATGTAGGTGTAGCTGAGGAGGGTCAAAGAGAAATTAAGTGTCCCTGGACGAATGCATCTCTGAGGTGTGGACAGACAAAGAACACAGACACTGGACAAGAATGTCTGCTAACAGCATATATGCTCGTTTTCTTTAGTGGGTTGATCGTTTGTTACTTCTAAGGTAGTGTTTTTTTATTTCAAATTTTTATTATTATATGACGGAAATACCACTGTTGGACTGATTCACTAAAACCTCTGAATATCACCATTGCTTTGTAAAAAAATTCCTAGCAAAAGTATTGCTAAAATTTGCAAACATTAATATTGGAAGTGCAGTTGACATTGTGACATTGTTTGACATGTATATAAGCTTCTAAAGATTTTTTCTCTCTTTGAGCTTCTCTGTGCCTGGTTCATTAGCAAAATTCTGCATCAGTCTGCCTGAAGCTACAATAATGGTATATGCACAGAGACTTCAAATATATATTATTCTTCATTTTAGTTCTTTTGGTTAAGTGCCATTGCACATGATGAAAAGAACTGAAGCATAAAAAGACCCCCACATTCTTCATCTATCCACTTTAAGTTTGAGGGATGGAGAGCAATAGGCAGGAAAAAAGGGTGACTGAGTAAACCTAGAGTAGGAGGTAGAAAACTGAAAAAGCCCATCTGCATTTTAAGCTGCACTTTCTCACTCTGACAGGTTTCTTCACTCAAAGAGATGCTTGTAAAAATCACATCCATACAGTTTTTGATCACAACAACAACGTTTGTCAGGCATCTACATTGTCATCTGAGGAGATTACAAAGATTAAACAAGTGTTTTTTTAAAACTCTAAAACATGACATTTTTTGAAAATGAACTCTTCATATATATATATATATATATATATATATATATATATATATATATATATATATATATATATATATAGGTTAGAAATGTTGTATTTATTGTGAAGTAAATAATTATTGTGATTGTTTTTATCAGCTGTTTAAACTCTCATTCTGACGGCACCCATTCACTGCAGAGGATCCATTTGTGAGCAAGTGATGTAGTGCTGAATTTCTTCAAATCTGTTTAGATGAAGAAACAAGCTCATCTTCATCTTGGATGGCCTGAGGGTGAGTAAATCTTCTCAAAGCTAGAAATCAGCCACAGTTCTTTTTCAGCATGTCTCTAAAGTATGAGGGATTCCAGTTGTCTGTAGAACTGGCATGTGTGCTGATAAGATTAGAGCTGAATGGAGTAGTTTCAGGGAACTGGCCTTGATGTTGACCAGGGGCGATTCTAGAATCGTACATTTTAATTTTATTATTATTCAGTAAGGGTATAATAATAATAATAATAATAATAGCCTAATAATAAAAATATATAAATCAAATTTTTTTATTAATCGGGGTCGTATACTAAACTTATTGCAGTATTCCACTGTATTGCATAGATAGGTATAACATTTGAGTACTGAATAAGCCAAATTTAAGTCTTCATGATCTCACACACATAACCTGTTTACTGTACAAACACAAAATTTTACTGTTTGCATTTCTAGTACAACCCTCTTTCCTTAGCTCAAGTATGCAAACCTCTTTGCCACATGCACTGGAACATGTATTATATTGAAAGTTACACTTTCAAATGAAAATTGCAACATGATCGTTTTATAAATTATGCGTTCATATGTGCTTAATTTTCGCTGGAGGAAACGGCTGTGGTGTGATGAGGGGTGAACGCAGCGAAAACTTAGGCTACAGTAGATGGGAGACCAACAGATTATTGCTCCCATGATATTTTGTAAACTGGATTTATGACAAAGAACTGCACTGATACAATCTATCGACAAACACGCCTTGTCCGTTTCTCGCTCTGCACCGTCGCGGTCTTCGGATTGAAAAAAACGCGCTGAAAGATGGGGAGGAGCTAAAGTCTGCTGCCGTTTTCATATGAAATTTAAAGGAGACTGAGGCCATCACGAATTCGTGTACAGTTTATGGAGCTAATCGCAAAATTTTAGGTGGGCTGAGTAGTCATTACTATAGTAGTCATGCTATAGCCCCCCTAAAAATGGCCTAGCGACGCCCGCGCTGTTGACCATATGTTTAGAAAGGATCCAACACCTACAGAGAAATGCGGTCAGTCTTTTAGATATGGTCTTAAATTATGCACATTTATTCATTGGTTGGAATTAATGTTTATAAATTATCCTATTATGTGCCTTGACAGAAACCTGAGTAGTTAACTTCTTATATGAAACTGCAAACTCTTTACTCCATGGTTTAACACCATGGTGGTCTGTTGCTCCTTACAGATCTTTGGATTTACCTCTCTTTCATAGACTGTCTGGTGTCACATGGGGACTAATTGGTCCGAGTGACTATTGATCTTGGATCTTAAAGGTCTGGTAAATGGAGAGGTCAGAAGAATTCAGCCTTTATTTACACGCATTGACCCTTACAGACCCATGGGTGCTCTGTGAAGATAATTTAAGCATTTTTCTTCTAGCAAGAGATGAAGAGCATGTAATAGTGAGATGCAGGGTCTGTATCTTGCAGAAACTTGTCTGTTAATTCTGTAGTAGAGTTTGAGAGAGAGTCTTTTTTTGAAAATGAACAGAGCTGGTACAGTGGAGAAGCAGTAGATCTACTCTTCTGTGGGTCAAAGTGCAAGAATGTTGAGGGCGGTCACTATACGACATTGTGAGGGAAAAAGTTTTTTTAAACTCCAGTAATCCACTTCTGTCCTGAAAACACTCCTCGCCTGATGTCATCCTCCCAACTCCTGACCTGCCCCTACTGCTGCACTCAGACTGCTGAGAAATGCCCAAAATGAAGAGATGAATCTTGATGAATCAAAGAGAAACAGAGGCCAAACTCCCATAAATCCCTAGAAGAATATCTCTGAATCATGATTAGCTTTTATTCTTTCCCAGTCTTTTTCCCAGATTAAAAATGACATTCTTTTAGCAGCTACATTGTCTCGGGGACCAAATTTTCAATACGTTTTAAGCATCAATGACTGTTTTTAAATTGATTTTATTGACCCAAAATCTAAATATAAAAGTTGCGTAGCTTTTGCTGTGAAGGCTCCATTATTAAGCAATAGTCTTCCCATTGACATTAGATCTGCAAAAACTCAAATCTCATTTAAAAACTCATTTGGATAGATTTAGTTTTATTACTTTTGAAGTTTTGTCATTATCTTTTGATTTAAGTGTTGTCATTATTATTATTATTATTATTATTATTATTATTAAATTATTTATTAAATGAACTCTCTCCACTTTCCATCCTAAATACTGGTTGTGTGTCATATATTTAATATGCAGTTTGTATATTACATAGTAAATTGCTCCAAAGGTAATAAATATACAGAGTAAAGTTTAATGTATGTGTAAAATGACTAAGAAAAATTAGTTTTTTTTATTTCATTTAGTTCACTATTCTTACAAAAATCCTCAACCTGGTTTATTTACTTAAATCATATACATAATGAATTCAAATGATCATATATAACATAATATAATAATAAATTATCAAATAATTTGTTTTCTGTAAGTCCACCCTCTGACCCGTAGAATAAAACCGCTTTTATTTTGCTACCGTGGACCTACATAAATGTCCTCTTCACATGAGAAATGAAAAACTTTGAGCTGCATGTTTACTGTCGTATCCAAACTCATTTTCTCACTTCCTTCAAAAACAGCTTTTTCATAAATTGTGTGTATTGTATGTTATTTTGTATGTTGTGACCAGTTTGGTGGACTTCTCCCAGTTCTTACCGTTGAATGACAGATGAAGCCGAACACCACCATGACAATAGCAGGAGTGAGGATGAGCCCGAAAACCAACCCGGCCAGGCACGCGTTGATGGCTGCGATCACCAGGTTCTGCGCTGTCACAAGCACTGAACAGGCCCAGCAGTCCAGAGAGCCCCGGAGCTCCAGCGGAGCTTCACCTCCCCCAGCCTTTGCAGCAGAGTAAGGTGGCGGCACAACCACTCCAGACCCACCTACTGGGGTCCCGGCTTGCACAGTAAAGGCCAAGGAGTTTGTGTGTTGGAGACTAGTGTGATTGTCATGGTGATGGTGATGATGGCTGTTGGTTGGGAGCTGTTCAGAGAGGTCGAGGGCCTGGTGATGAGCCCCCTTCTCCAGTGTGCCACTCATGCTCATCCTGATCTGAAAGTGATAGAGAATGAAGGACTTTATTAATTACTTCTTTTTAAATTGTGAAAGGATAGCAGAAACATTTAGACCTTTTTTAAGCTTGAAAAATGTTTTTAAATCTTAAGTCAAGCCTCCCTTTAATGGTGAATTGCTCAAATTTGGAAGTGGCCATAGATGGAGCTTCAGTTCCCATCTTTCACCTCAGCCCTCTTAAATTCTGAGATTAAAATCTATTTAGCTGTCAACACTCTGAAAAATTTGAAAACAGACACTCTGAAACCAGTGGCTGCTCTAAGCTGTATGGGGTTAATTTAACTCTGAATCCTCTTCAGCAGTTATTTAAAAAACCTAGAAAATGTATTACATTAAATATTGTCAGCAGTGGATGCGGTGACTTTGACATCTGCTTTGGACCATTTTCTAACTGCTTCAAAAAAGTTCAGAGCAAGGTTAAATCACTTATCGCCAGGAAACTAGGTCTGTGATCTTTTAATTAGGTCTTTTATCAGCGACTGATTGTTATCTGAAAGCTAACTGGCCCTTTGGAGGAAATTAATTGGTATGCGAGTGTGTTTGGAACAACATTGGTGATACGATCAAGTGCTGAATAGTGAGAGGCCTCGACATTGCAGTAACCCTCACCTCTGGGGATTTCATCACTTTTGCCTCCAATATATATATATATATATATATATATATATATATATATTTTTTTTTTTAAATCATGTATTGGTGAATCTCACAAAGAACATGTCTAGGTGTCACATTTCACCCCAAATAAATTATATTGTTAGTAAATAAAATTAAGCTCAACTATTAATTCAAGGTGTTGTTTATTTGTTCTGTCTTTAACTTTGGAAAAATTCCTTAAAATAAAGTATTAAAAAAGCACCCTCCCCCAATCACTGTAGTGTTTCACTTTTAAATTGGTTTGAAATTTTCATTTAGCATAAATTTTAAAGTTTATTGTAAAATAGTAATGCAAGTCATCCTGTCAGGATGCAATGATTGTTAGAAAAATAAACATGGGATCCCTCAAGCATAAATTAAGGGTGGTACAACAAATGCTACTATGATGTATAAATACTTTTATTTATATTTTTTTCTTTCTTTCAGGTTGTCAGCTCCAGTAAACTGTGGAGGGCTACCCCTCTTCATTGCCTAGACTATTAGACTGACCATCCAGACAGGACTCCAGAACAATAGACCGAGGTCAAACTACATAAATACTTAACACGCCATACAGCTGTGGCCACAGTGCCATATGCAAAACATCTAAAAATGGATGCAGGATGGTCTATGTCTCTCTCACACACTAACACACACACACACACACGCATGCATGCGCACTCACCCTTAAACACTAGATCCTGAATATGCCATCAGTGATGAGGGAGACGTGCACACGTTTCTGCGCTTGCTGACCGTTGTGTTGCCTTCCTGCCTTTGTATTCTGTTTGTTAGTGCATATACAGCAGGTGACTCAACATATAACACTAGATCACCACTCACAGGAAACGTGAACACAAGCGCACAGCACACCATGCCAAACCTGGATAACACCAGACTGCTCCACCCGCTAACTCGGTTTCCACATTTCTGGGAATCACACAATTGAGAATTAACTTGGAGCCAAAACATTGGGGCTATATAACCTAGATGCAACCATTTTTATGCATGCATAAAGCTGAAATTAACCTAATTCATACTCTAAACCCATTCATTAAAAAAATTTTATTAAACAAAACAATTTTATAGGTTCAAGGTGGAATGGGTTTTACTTTTCTATTTCCATTAGAAGGTCTGATGTGGCTTCAGTACTTTATTATTCAAATTGATTTATGATATTTTTTTAACCAATATATGGTTTTGCCTGACGGGGTATTGTAAATGATGCAGCCAATATTACTTAACTTGGTTAACAGTCTTAGATTTTACAGATATGCACCACTCAACTCTAGATTACGCAGAAGTGCATGTGTTTAGTTAATGCTGAGCTAACGGATATGTGAATTAATGTTAAAAGAGTAATCAAACAGATAGGTGTATCGGAGTAAATTCCAAACATTCCCCTGTTGTAGACTCTGATGGGTCAGTCTCACATGCACCTTATCAAGCCCTCCGCACCCTCCACTCACCCAATGGTGTGACTCCAGTAGTCCTCTTCTTTTTGTTGCTTTTGTCTAACACAACATGCACTCCTGGTTTTGTTTTTTTCAAGTTTGTTTGGAATTCCTTGTTCAAAAAGTTCTAGAATTTCTAAAATTCTAAAAAAAATTATCCTTGTGTGCAAGTCTGATCGTGGCTCTCATTTCTTGTTCTCTGAAGTGTAGTTGGTTTCGTCTCAGATTTGCTGTATGTTGTCCACTGTCTCTCTTTCTCTGTGAAGCAGACTGAGATATGGATGTGTCCTGCCTGGCAGTTATAGCAGTGCCTTTCTCTGTGCCTCCTTCATGCCCCCTCCCCTTCCTTGCCCTTTTCGTCTCGCTCTTTCTTCACTCTTTGGTGGGGGAAGGAATGTTTATTTACAGAGCCAAAGTGAGGACTTTAATTACTCCTGATGGATAGAGAGGACATGAAACCACTTCACATTTACACCACATCTTCCAAACCTCCATTCTTCTCTGCTCATTCCGTAAACTGCTGACCACATGGCTGCAAGTGTTTGTTTTCCTGTAATCATGTGTTGGTTTGGTTGATATTGCCATCTCGTGATATGATGCCATCATCCTCCACCTATAATACAATTGTTATGCAACAATCGCTGGTCTTTTAGGGGACATCCCTGTTGAAAAAGCCAGCAAATGCAGGTTAGGTATGTTTTGAATCATGGCAGCTGGTTTAAGCTGGTCATGTTCTGGTTCTAAGCAGCTAGCTCCTGCTCAACCAGCTTAACTTTCCAGTTAACAGCCATGATTCTTAGCCACCAGTCCAATTTTTATATATATATATATATGAGAGAGAGAGAGATCTTTAACGGTTAACAAAGTTGAAAGTTTAAAGTGACTAAGGCTAGTTCAAGGCAAGGCAAGTTTATTTATATAGCACATTTCATACACAATGGTAATTCAAAGTACTTTACATAAAAAAAAAAGATTAAAAAAATCACAATAAAACAAGGAATTTAAAACTTTGAAAATGATTTAAAAACTGATTTAAGAGGTTTAAAATGAATTTAAAACCGTTAAGAATAGAAAATGATTATAAATAAAATATAGTGCAATCAGTTTGGACATAGCACAGTGCTCATTCAGTAAATGCACAGCTAAACAGATGAGTTTTGAGTCTGCATTTAAATGTGACTAATGTTTTAGCACATCTGATCTCTTCTGGAAGCTGATTCCAACTGCGGGTGGCATAATAACTAAAAGCACATTCCCCTTGTTTTGTGTGAACCCTTGGTATTTCTAACTGACTTGATCCTAATGATCTGAGTGGTCTGTTAGGTTTATATTCAGTGAGCATATCTGCTATATATTTAGGTCCTAGGCCATTGAGTGATTTATAAACGAGTAAAAGTACTTTAAAATCAATCCTAAATGTAACTGGAAGCCAGTGTAAGGACCTGAGGACTGGTGTAATATGCTCAGATTTTCTGGTTCTAGTCAGAATTCTGGCAGCAGCGTTCTGGATGAGCTGCAGCTGTCTAATGGTCTTCTTGGGAAGGCCGGTGAGGAGACCATTACAATAGTCCACCCTGCTGGTGATAAAGGCATGAACAAGTTTCTCCAAGTCTTGACTGGAAACAAAACATCTAATTCTTGCAATGTTTTTGAGATGATAGTATGCTGATTTAGTTACAGCTTTGACATGACTACTGAAACTAAGGTCTGTCTCCAGAATCACAACAAGATTCCTGACTTGATTTTTAGTTGTCAAACCCCTAGTCAAGGTATGCATTCACCTTGAGAACTTCATCTTTGTTTCCAAATGCAATGACTTCAGTTTTTTTCAGTTTAGGGCCTTTTGATTTCGTAGGCCACATGGGATGAGAACAGAAAGGATCACACACAACTGATGGCAAGGACAGATTGAGAGAGCTGAAAGTAGAAAGAAGAGTGGGGCAGCATGGCTTCTCCTTCTAGATGAAAAGAATATACGAAAATGCAGTGGGAGTGGTTGCACATGGGAGGAATAGAGTAAATGTTTGGTTGCGTAACTGATAAGAGCCCATCTGTGGTAGAAATCAGACAGATCAATTAATGTGTGTCAGATATGATTTCCCTCTGCTTTCTAGAGTCTGTGTTTACTGTTTCTGTTCCCCCGAGTAGTGACCCCTGACTTCACTCAAAGCAGGACAGTTTAAGATAAATCCTGTACTAATATGCAATATATAGGAGCACTGAAAAGGACGCAACCAGAAGAGTGACATGATTTTTTAAGGAAAAATAATCTTTGAAGTGTGACCGATATTGATAAATGCTGCTGTGCAAATTATATCCCAAATATATCTCGTCATAGTTTGCACTGTTTTTTTTTTTGTCTTTGAGTTATTCACATTCACCAGCCTCTGGTTTGTTGGAAGTGCTATTTTGAGTTCACCACAGTGATGCTTGTCTTCAAGCTTTGTACATTAAACAAGGAGTTGGCTTTCTGAATGGAGCAAAATTGAGCATTGTGATAAAGGAAGGGTGAAAAGAGCTTCCTATACTTACAGGAAGTAGGAAATCCGCAAGCCTGTGCAATGTTAACCTCTGAATGAACCTCTAATGTCCTTTTTGAACTCTTTACTTGAGGTCCTGGATAGTTGGTGTTGCTACTTCCAAGTCACTTTGGATAAAAGTGTCTGCTAACGTATTGGGAGTATTATAATGGGAGTACATTTCTGCAATAACAGAGCATGAATTATAATTTGTTACAAAATATGTTATCAGTTGGACTGAACGCTTGATGTATCTGACCAGCGTTTCAACCGCTGGAGCTGTTATCTCCAGCCCTCATGGTTGTGTTAATATGGAACACTTAAAAGCTGCTTCATGAAGTGACCATTCTTGTGCCAAAAGTTTAGTGATCGGGCATGCTACTGAGAGCTGATCACAAACGTAAACAAGCTCTAGTTCCTCTGAACCTGCGTCAGCAGAGAAGAACAGGAAAGAACTTTGATAGGGATGAACCTGACACGAAAACATGAGATGAATAAACAAGGATAAATATTCAACTGAAGATAAGTGTGCCTGGTACAAGTTGATGAATTGGCAGTATAAGTCAACGATAGTGTGGGAAACCTTTGCAAACATTTTTGCAAATTGGTAACACTTTAAAATAAGGTTCCATTAATTAATGCATTAACTAACATGAACAATGAACAATACATTTTTACAGTATTCATCTATCTTTGTTAATAACAATGCAGTTGTTCATGTTAATTCACAATGCAGTAATGATAACAAGCACTTTTGATTTTAATAATGCATTAGTAAATGTTGAAATGAATGTGAACTAAGAATGAACAATACTTCTACAGCATTTATTAATCTTAGTTAATGTTAACTAAAGTAGTTAACTAATGAACCTTATTGTAGAGGGTTGCCAAAAAATGTAAACTTGAAAAATGTAAGCAACCTGATGACAAATATAAGATATTGTTTTACTCACCAAGACTTTGTGTTTGGATTCCAGCTTGCTAATGCCCCTTTAAGAAATGTTTTAAGGTATGGTACATCAATGTTTTTGTCTCATATATACAGTCGGTAGTATATAAATGTATTTTTTCCCCCGTTACTGCTTTAAATCTCCCTTCTACTGTTATAAGTACTGGCCTTTGTTTGTGTCATGTTAGAAAGTAATAAAATATCATGAAGGCTTTTGAAACCTTATGCTTTGACTAAATGAATACAGAGACATGGCACAGATCAAAGTTTATCAAAAGCATTTAATATTATTCAGAGTAATCACACGAATTCACAAAGTGTTTAAGACATGTCTGGCTCAGTTTGCTTCGTGTGAATTCCAAAACAGTGCAGATTTTAAATAACCACAAAAATAAAATAAAAATGAGGAATAGAGGAAAGTGTGTATATTGCAACAGGAAAAAATATTTCTTAAAAAAAAAAAAACAGTAGCTCTAGCAGAACTCAGCACCATCTATATCATAATAAAAACCATTTTCCTGATAATACATGAATTATTTCATGCTAACACCTCTAAAGCTGTAAAAAAATAATGACAGTATATAAATCAAAAACAATAATGCGTTAAATCCCCTTTCAATGTTACTCATTCCAGTAAAATGCCACAATTTACAGCTCAGTATGATTTTTCGCCGTACGGTTTGACAACCCACTGCAGCCAATTACTGTATACGGTGTATATAGAAAGTTTATGCCTGCTGTAATCAGCACAGCAAATGTGTCCTCAAACGAACAGCATTTACAACAGGACAGAAGCACCACTATGTGTAAGAGTATCAAAAACTGTTTTTAGCCCCAATTCATGAATCACCTGAATTCATGATAGAGTAGCTGCTAATCTAGGCTCAGAATTACTGACATCAGTCATCATCAGAGTCAAAAACAAAACGAAAGCTTCAGAGAGCACAGGTCTAATTTGAGAACTCGTATGAATATGGCCCCTTTAAATGTTTATTTTGGAAAAAAAAAAAAGAAACTGGTAAGTCAGCAGGTGTTCAAATACATAACAGTGCTCACATATGTCACCTGTTAATATATGTGGGGAAAACTCTTTTTTAAACATTGGTGTATAACAGACAACGTCCAAATTAAAATCTACCCTCTGTGCCCTACAATCTACATGGAGTCAGTTATGAGAGATTTAATATATATAGACAGTAAAAAAAATTTAAAGAATCAGCACCCTTGAAATCTTACAGAGGATTAAGTAACAATCGAACCCCTTAATACATCTCTAATAACCATGTTGAGGCAGGGGAGAACATTTAATATCCAATAAATAGAAAAACATTTTAAATAAAATTTTTTTTTACAATTTAAAATAAAAAAATCAGAGAAGAGCTCTGTATAGAGGTGAGAAACAATTCACTGAACAAAACGGATGAAACTGAACAATTATACTCACAAAATGCAGGAAAAATGATTGATTAAAAATGAAATCCTAAAATGCTTATATAAACAACATTCCATATGAAAACTGAAAACATCTTTTAAAACCCGTATGTTTTGAAGCATTCTGATCAACTGTATTTCTTTTAATTCTTAATGCTTTAGAAAAATGTCCATAGCTCTATTATTAGTATTATTAATTTTTATCTCTTCACTAAATACAAGTCACAAGGCCAATGTGGTATATATCTAGGCTGTTCTAGGTTTAAAAATAAATTATTGGAAAAAAAGAAGCACCCACGAAAAGTACAAAGAGCATTTACACACAAAAAAAGAGAGCAACAGGAAAGAAAACTAAGAACAAAAACCCAAAGGACAGGATCTCGGCAACTCTGCCGCTGGAAGCCATGCCAGCACCAAACTGCGTTCCATCTGAAGTCCCGCAGAGCCATTCCGACAGAAGTAAACTCGAGTCTTATTGGCTGATTGGTTCTGTAAACAATGCTGAATAAACTGGTTCTCAATTGGCTGTTCAACGAATATTAACGGTAGTCATTTTTTTCTTTCCAACGGTAAATGTTTTAATTGGACTAAAATAAAAGATCTTGTCCTGCGAGCAGGAGTTTTGGTTATGGCTGTGTGAGGGAAAGGGATGAGACGTCCTCATTGGGAGCTGGAACCGGTAGCCTGAGAAAGCACACATACAAATGACAGATGTTAGCTTTGTTCTTGTTTGTTCACATTGAGAAAACATGTGGATGCACTCACCAGGCTGAAAGAGTCGTACACGTTCATGAGCTCCTCCATGCGGTATTGCTCCAGCACTACTACACTGGAGAGGTTTGGGTTGCGCTGTCGTGCACAGTCCTCACAGTGCACCACATACATCTTCCGACTGCCATTCTCACTGGTCACAAACAGCAGGTCAAACACCTCCACCTGCACAAGAGCAAAACGAACACAAGCTCTTAAAGCCTGGGCCTTTTATGACACCAAAAGAAAACATCTTTTAGAATAATTAAAACTTGCATTATTATTTTATAACTTGAGATGACAGCTGTATGTTAATTATATATTCTTTTTTTGGAATAGAATTCTGCAGGTCTTTAGTGGGTTTTTCTATGTTGAACCTGCCAGTACTTTACAAATAATGAAGCACAATCAACTCACATCACACTCGTTACAGTAGTAGGCCGGCTCATCCTTCACTCTGCTCTGGTAGGAGATCTTCTTTCCTGTTGCCACCAGCTGGTCCCTCAGAATCTGAATGTGCTTAATAGACTGGAGGAGACAGTGTCTGAAAAGGAGGAAAGGCAAATGTATTAGATGTCCATGCTACTTAATTGTGATGCGACTTGATGAGAACAAGTCCATAATGCTACTGCATACTCACTTGATCATCTTGTAAGTGTCTGGGTCAGTGACTGTGACGTTGCTTGCCACGTTCCAGGATACGTGAATCATGGGAACGATGGATTTGACTTTCTTCACTTCGTTCCACTCAAATCTCTCTAAAGCCAACTGGTACTGATAAGCTACAAATGCAGAAAACATTTTTTTTCCCTTTTACATTTCTGTGCCCAGGATTTTCGTTTTACACATTTAGTTGCAACTGTTTACGACTGATAAAATGCAGTTTAAAGCAACTAGATTTTATTTGCCACTTAAAGAATGCTATTCCTGGCACACATCATGCATATGTTATTGTAATGACAATGAAAAAAAATCATAATTTTCAGCTACAGGCACTAAAACACCCGAAAGCCACCACTTTTTGAATGAAAAACAGAACAGAAGTTCTTAAAAGGTTATTGTGTAGGTTACTCACAGTTGACAGGTCCCACATTCCAAGCAATGTTGTTGCACCAGCCCACGGCCTGAACCCAGTGTACAGTGCCTGCATTGATCCATACCAGATCTCCTGGCCTTTGGATGAACCGGTACACGGGGATGTTAGCGCGGTACAAGTCATCCAGAACCGGCCACCATGATCCTGTCAGGTAATCGACGCCATGTCTGAGAGAAAATTCACAAACTTGTTAATAAAGTATTTATTTTGACAAAAATATATAAGATTGTTTGATTATTAGTGTCATTTGACTGTGTTTTTGGTAAAGTGACTTAACACTTTCTTACTTTTCACAGAAATCACTGATGGCCTCCCAGTAGTTGTCATGGACAGCAAACCACTCGCAGTCTCCAGGCCCAATATTGATGTTTAGAGAACAGAAGTTATTGTTCTCCTGGTGTCCTGATGATACAAGCATTGAACATGAAATTGAACACCAATACTACTACAATATGACTACCTGCCAAAGCAGACTATCTATCCTTGATTCTCTACAACTCATAAATTAAGAAAGCTATTTGTGATTGCGTCAAACCTGGTGTGCGGCAGCCAGGGATTTTCATGTAGAGTTGTACTGTATTCATTCCCAAAATGGTGTGGCCAACATGACTCAGCATATTCCCACTGGAGGACACACGCATAAATGCCGGCAATTTCTGCAGTTCCTGCAGCTGAGGCTTCCATCTAAAGAAAGACAACACAATTTAGGTTTGTATACATGCTTGCACATTACATGCGGAGCCACTTATTTCTGTATCCACAACTATGTTTTGAAGTTTTACATATTTAAGTTTTTTTATATCATCCAAATATGATGATGAGAAAAGGTTACACATTTATGCACAGTAGTCTTACCTTTTGTGATCGGATAGGTCAATGTTGGTGCCAAATTTGATTATCTTCCCCACAGGTTTCTGCTCTGAACTATAACGATAAATTAAACCATTTTAAGTAACACTATAGAGAGATCTTTATACATAGTCAGTGTAACTTCTGGTCATTAGATTTTCTACTTGTTTTAAGAAACAGACAAACTAAATTTTTGCTGAATTTTTTGAATGGGTAAAAATATGATTATGCTTTAATATTTGTTTTGTATGTGTAGGCCCTTCCGTCCCCCATCTTCCATAGCTACAACACTGTATAAGAGGCAACCGCAAGTTCAATTCATTTAACAGGAGAGATGCGCAGGCAAGTCAGACTTATTTACAAGAATCATGCGGCTTTGTTGTGTAAGCTACTAGCGGCGCTTTCAAGATAAAAAAATATATAAAAATTCCATGACTGCTGCAGATTTTATTTTTTTATTTTTTTTACATAACAGCAGTTTGTTGGGGGGAACCCAAACCACATAAAAATACCTCATAATTTATAACGCTTTACGCAAGTTTTCACTGTAATATTTAGTCTAGTCTTAAGGCCCAATTATAGGTTATACTTTGGAATTATGAACTGAAGCGAGATCATATTAATGCCTTTACTGTCATTGTTCCAGACCATTTCAAGTCCTGCATTGATTCAGTTTTCCACGTAAGCCCAACTAGTAAATGAGTACAAGCTTATGTAACTATGTAAGAATGAATGATTTTCTCTCGTCAGAAATAATCTCCTCCACTGAATCAAGCCCAGCATCGCATTGCATTCTTCTTCCGAGGTAAATACAAGGTTTATTCCTTGACCACTACAGATAATGAGCTCAGATGGGAAACACTGTACTTCTCGTTGGTTTCATACAAATTACATGAACAGAAAATAATTGTTTTCAGTTTGAATTGTTTAAAGGCAGACATTTCAGTCTTTGTTTGGTTCATATTTGTGACGCGTTTCAGAAAGACGTTTACAGAGACGGCAGAAAGCACATTCTGTTTGTTTTCTTTATTTTAAAAAAGGGTTTTGTAATGTTTTGTTGTTATTGTGGGTGTATGACCAAAAATTATGGAGTTTCTTTGCACTGTTATCGGGACCGCGTCGGCACCTCTGCCGACCTGAAGTGCAGTAGCCTACTTGTTCCACTCTATATGAGATGTATAGATCAAATTGCTGTTGTTTGTAACAGCGAATGAAAACATGTTACCTGTGAGGTTTTTCTTTAATAGGTCTAGAATAAAATGAGTAAGCTAAAATCAGCATGATTCATATTTTATTCCATGTCATTTTAGATAATACAGTAAAAGTCAAATGCCATTTTACTGGTTATGAATAAAGTAATTTCTGTTTTGTCAATAACATGCAGCAGCCGTGAAAATATAGATTTTTTATTTTAATCTTGTAAGCGCCGCTAGTAGCCTACATGACAAAGCTGCAGAATTCTTGTGAATAAGTTTGGCTCGCCTTGCCACGTCACTCCTGTTGAAAATGAACTTAGCTTGCGGTTGCAGCCTATACGGTGTAGTACAGAAGATGGGGGACGAAAGGGGCATTTCAGGGCCGCCCACAAATACGAAACAAATCTAATTTTTTTGCCAATTAACAAATATACGAAAAATCTAGTTAAATTTTCATTTTCCGTTTCTTAAAAACAAAAAATGAAAATCAAAACGTTTCTCATTTCTATTTATTTATTTTTAAGCAGAAAATCAAATGACCACAGGTACACAGACCACACATACGTATAGAAAAGTACAAATAAATAAATAAAATAACAAATGCAGATATTTGGACAAATTTCAAACACTTACCTGGAGCTGGGAGCTGAGGAGTTACTGGTTGGATTCTCAGAGTTGGTGGCCAATTTCTCATCATCATCATCATCATCATCATCCTCCTCCTCGTTGTCACTACCCTTCTCTTCCTTTAAAGGCAGACAATGGTATAGGTGCATGTTGAGTGCATGATGTATATGATTCAAATGGCATTCATTTTATAGTTTATATCAGACAGAACTGTACAAACAAGAATTACAAATTAATTGCAAAATGACTAATAAATCTCTGGAAACCAACAAACACTGTCCTAATTTTTGTTGTGTAGGGGGAGGGGGGGGTGTGTGTATGTTTGCGTTCAAACCTGCAAGCTCTCTTGGAAGCTGGAGGCCTGGTACTGGGCATACTTGGCAATTGTTGTATGCGACCTGCTGCTCTCGCAGGGCCAGGTCTGGCCAGTGCCGCTGGGATCCCAGTTCTCATCAGCTGGCTGCTGGACCTGGGTCCTGACCTCTACTGCATGCTCCCCATTTGCCTCCACCAAAGATTTAGTGGAAAACAGACCAAGATCTATGAAGAGGAAGGAATGAAAAATGAATTTTAGTTAAAAAATAGAAAAATTGAAACTTAGTTTCCACAACAGCAACAGTTAAAAGTTACAAAATGTATGACTTGGGTATCTGTCCATCCATCCATTATACATAAACTTACTTAATCTGAGGGAGCCAGCTAGTCCCCGGATGACAGTAATGGGGTTCTTAGAATCTGTGCAAAACTGCAGCAGGACCGGAGATAATGCATCTCTTTTACTTTCCAACTGCAGAGAAACAACAAGATGGAGTCATTAAGACAAACTTTTATACACCTGAACATCAGCTGTGGCATTACTTAAGCAGAGGTTATTGTGCATGTAATACACAAAAATACCACAGGGGGGCAGAAGATGCTGGCAATGCTACTGCAGTGCTTACGTAGATGCTAGGTGTGGGGGGGTTGAGTTTCTCTCGAGGGATGGGCTGTTCTGTGGTCAAAACTGGTTTAACAGAGAGGGCAGGTAGGAGGTACGACTCCTTAAATTTCCCCTTCAAGCGAGCTCCCCTGAAACAACAAGACATTACGTATTAGATATGCCTTTCATGGTCCAAGTCGCATCAAAATAATTGCAACTGCAGCCAAGAAATCATTTGTTTTAAAGATTTCCTGCACACAAATATTGCTTACTTGCAGGCTCTGACGATTTCACTAGCTGTGTTCTTTATGGTGATTTCCTCCAAAGGAATCCTTCTCTCCTCTACCTCTGAAGCAATAAATGTCTCCCTGTCCCCACTCTCTACCTTTATGAGGCGTATCTTCAGTTCTTTGGGTGGCCCATCTGTCAGTGCTTTCAGTTTCTGAAAGTCATCAGAACATAATGCTGAAGAAGCTGATGGGAGATCAGAGGAACGTCCTGAGCTGGTGCCCTTGTCTTTACTCCGTGCCCATTCTTCTCTTTCACTCTGGGGTCGGCTACATTCCTCTTTCCTTCTCTTTTTGTCTCCGTCATGCTCTTGTTCCATCTCCCTAAACTCCTTACTCTGAAGGTACAGGTTACCCAGTACCTGCCGGCTCTTTTTTTCTTTGTGTGACTTTCCCTCCCTGTGCCGTCGACTGGAGCTGGAAGATGAGGATGAGGAAAGAGACGCATCCTCGTGTCTTTCTCTGTGCTTTTTCTTTCTCTCTTTCCTGTCCTCATGTTTTTTGCTACTGCCACTGTTTTTGTGTTTCCTCTCTCGTTCTCGGTCCTTTTCTTTATCAGGTTTGCATGTCTCCTGTGACTCTGCCTTTGAGTGGTCTTTATAAAGGAGTATATGTTTGTTCACCTCATAGCTATGACCAAGCTCCGCTAGGGAAGACTCTGAGATGGTGGTCAGCTTTGGTCGTTTTTCCAACAAGTCTTTCACAGTTCCAGAATCCTTTTGTCCTGTGGGTTCGTATGAAATGTCTTCCTCATCATCATTGCCCAAAAGATCTGACTGGCTTGTGTTATCCCCTCTCTTCCTCTCCGATGCCCAATCTGTAGGTGAGAGGGGACGAGGCTGACCTGAGCTGCTAATGGCAGGGGTTTGTGTTGGACTGCTGAAACCTGGGTGATTGGCTGAACCTGATGTAGGAGAAGTGCTTTGTTGTTGTCTGCAAATGTCAGGCTCCAGTGAAAGAGATGAAGAGTACTTCACTCCCATAAAAGCAGAGGGAGGAGGACGACCAAAGGGCCCACCTCGGTAGGTGTACTTCTGGCTCTCAAGTACAGATACAAGGTTTTTAAACATGCTGTTCACACCTGTCTGATGGAGATGTGGCCGCTGTGGTGGTGAACAGGATGGAGTTTCATCTTCCCGATCCGCTTCTTCTTCATCATCCTCACACTCACTTTTCTCTAACTCTGGAAGGCCATACAGCTTGGCCAGGTCACTATGGCGATAGTTGGTTCCTGTTGTGGCAAGACTGCTTTCTTGAGACTGCATGTAAATGGAATTGGCAGGCTTGGGAATGACCTTAAGAACCTCCTCTTCTTCCTCAAGTGAAGTACGGCTACAAGGAGATGCCAGCGAACCTTGCCGACTTAACACAGGTGGGCTTGCATGGCCAATTGGCTGATAATCCTCAATTGGAGATTGCTTAAGGGCAGGCATGAGGTCTGGTGCACATACATAACTCTTCATAGGTACCACGTTAGTAGAAAATGGAGGTTCCGGTACTGCCTGTTCTCCACTCTGACCAGAATATAGCTCCTCCTCTTTCTTGATGGACTCATCCAGCATCTTTATAATATTAGCCAATCCATCAGGCAAAAGCTCAGAAGTTTCCTCCTCAAATTGGGCACCATCAGAGTCACCACTGCAACTTCTAGCACTGCTACCCAGACTACCAAGTCCTGTACTGGGCATACGTTTTTGAAGGCTGCTTATAGTCGTGCTGATAGGCGTGCATGAAGAACGAATATCCTTGGGGAAAGCCTGGTAAAGTTTGGGTGGCTCGCGCAGAGGTGGAGGGTTGGGAATAGTGTCTATAATCTCAGCATTATGAGAGGTTTTCAACATGGTGACATCTTTGTATGGATCAGGCTTCAATTTCATGGTGTGGCTATGGTTTTCGGAGGGGCTGATGAGACCCGAATCTGAGGGGTATGTGGGATTCCCAGTGGAATTCTGAGATGGTGCTCCATTCTTCCATTTCTCTCTCTGCCTTTGCTTCTCACGGGCATATTCTGTCTGGGGGGTAAGAGGAGGTGGTTGTGACCGTTCCAAAACGTTTGCTGGAGTTCCAGAAAGACGTGGGGGCACTCCTCCTCGACTCAACCAGGGATAAGGTGGTGAATTCTGGCTAGGAAGTGAGACGGAGGAGAGTGCATTGGTTGGTGACAAACGAGGAGGTGGAGGCTCAGCTGCACTACCTGACACCAAATGTTCCAGACTCTTGATAGTAGACTCACTGGGTGGCTTTGTCTCCACTTCTTGTCGTTCTACATTCCGTTTCCTCTCTTCATTCTGGTCTCTCCTCCGCTCTTCTGCTTGCATGTGGCCTTGCAGCTCTGCATCAAGTTTATTTAAAGCATCAGCAATGGACTGAGAGCTTAGGGCAGCAGGCTGTAAACAGGACCTTGGGTAGACTGGGGCTGGAACAGTAGTAGTTGCCTGAGAAATTGAGGAGGAAGCTTGGATGGGTGATGAGCTGTATGAATTACAAGAAATTGCCTGTAGGGCTGAGTTGACTTTTATGTGTTCTGGAAGCTGAGGGCAATGTAAAGGTGAACTGACTTGAGGGAGAGTGTTATAAGTCTTGCTGGTGATGACGCTCTCCCCTGATCTCTGAAGTCCTGAGTTTAGGTTGGAGGGAGAAGAGGACACTGGGGTGTAGTTGGGTCTACCCAACTGTTTTGGAAGGGTTCCAACACCAGGGTGGACACCCTGATACCCTATATGTGTTAGATTTTGACCAATCATGGATACATGGTTTGGGTTTGAGACTAGCACTGAAGAATCTGTCGCTCTCCAACTGCTCAGGGAGCTAGGAATGGAGGAGGTGGTAGAGGGTGCTGAGCTCAAGGCAGGAATGCTTCCAACATTGGTGTATAGTTTTAGAGAGCAAGGAGTTTCTAGGTTTGGGGTAATGACAGGTTTTCGAGCAGGGGCCTGAGGAGGGCTCACACGCTGGTGGGTCCCTGGACCCTGTTTGGCCCCAGCAAACCTATTCGGTGCCTGAGAAAGGCGTGCGGCAACCTGAGAATCCCCTCTTGCTGAAAAGTCACGTGATTCCTAAAGGGAAATTAATATTACAGTCAGCAAATCATAGGACACAATATTGTAACTACTAGGGTTGGGTATCATTTTAATTTTATCGATTCCGATTCGGCTTATCGATTCCGATTCTTATCGATTCCTAGTTTTGATTCCAATAAGATAAAAAAATCCAATATAAAAGAAATTAAGTCAAACATTTACAAAGCATTCTGTTGCAGCTGAATAACACGAGCAAAAATCAGCAGCCTACAGAACACTGCAAGAGGAATTTTGCCTATGCTTTAAAAAAAAAATACCACAGCAAAAACAACTAGATTAATATAAATTTCAAATATTAAAGTGTTAAAGACAAGTAAACAGTCAGTTATAAGATAGGGACAAACAAATCAATTAGCAATATCATAAATAAATACAACTGAACAAAATTTCAGGTACGGAAACTGTAATTAAAAGTTTAAAAACACTGCATAGTTTTCTTTTCATAAATAAAACCGATTAATCAAATAAAGATCAGTGAATTATGTTTTCTTCTTTGGTTTACATTGATGACAGGCAGCGCGTTTATTAGGCTGCGGTCTCTTTAACACCGAATGCACGCAGATCTAAAAATACTGTACATGTGTGTTTTCTTTCTCATCTGTTTACGTTCACGTAAGACAAAACCGGCTGTGTTTATGATGATATACTGCATATTGGTTGACAAATATGAAAGTCAGTTTCGGCCCGGAACAACATTTTCTACAGTGGAAATACACTGAACGTTTTGAGAACGGACACAAACCGGGAACCCGTACCGCGACCTCTGTGCTCGCGCATCGTTTGTGCTGCACACAAACAGGGCATAAGTTCTTTACATTCCTGCACTTAAATCGTTTTTAATCACATTAAAATGCGAACGCAGGAATCGTTAGGCAGAATCGAAATGCACGTGTCTTATCGAATACCCGGTTCTTGTACATTTGGAACCGGTTTTCGATACCCAACCCTAATAACTACTGATAACATTTATGGTTTATAGCATATATTGTGTAGCATAGTATTTATTAGTATTAAACAGCCAGTCATTTTTAAGCCTTAAGCAGGCAGATCTGTTTGCGTATCAAATTGGTTTTGGTTAATGTAAGTTGAATCTATGTGATCATCAGCTATCATTGTGTGTGTGTATGTGTTACCTGATTCCTCCAGGGTTTATGGGGGTTGTGCTGAGGTACTGTGGCCTGGGCCTGGTTGCTGGCTGGTGGGCTGGAAAGGACCAGCCCTGGGTGAGGCTGGAATTGGGGGTGACTGTAAGGCACAGAGGTGTTGTTTGCTGGTGATGGTGCAGGGCGCACCCCATCTGCCCGTGGTGATGATGAGGATGTATGTGGTGGTGGAGCCTGGTTATCCAAAGAACTCACTCCAGAACCATGTCCTCTTTGTGGAGTAGTACCACGTGGTTCCCCTTGTGTCTGAGCTGAAGGTCTGTTGTTGGGGTAGGGGTATGGAGAATGATGGATGTGAAGGTTCTGTGAAGGTGGTCCCAGAGACTGTGGTGACAGAGCAGTCTTGTGGGACTGTGGTGGAGGACCCCTGCTTTCTTCGTAGCCTCTTATGGCAGAAATGGTGGGTGAAGACATGGTTGATGGATTCAAGGGAGGCGGTTTATAGGTGAAATTTTCAATTCCTGACTTAGCTGAATCCTGTAAATAGAGAATAGGAATTGGCCAAGTAAGCCAAGCACATCTAATGTAAAACAAAAGGGAAGACTCAACGTCAGTAATAACGGTCACACAATACACAACTTTCTAATTTGTTGGATTGCTGTTCTTTACACACACTACACAATTCTCTATCATTGTGCGAAGTGAGTTACAGTCAAAACATATTTCACACTACATTACTTGGATTGCAGACAGGTCTAGATATTTAACCTGCTAAATAGATTTGCTCCTGATTTCTGGCCTTTGTTACAATCTCCACTGACAAGTGGAAAGTCAGGGCAAAAATTTTGAAAAAGTGAAAGCTAATAAAGTGGCAGTGACAGATGATACCATACATTAAACTGTCAGACAGAAAACAAGAAAATATTATTGAATATTAACATTCAGATCAGTGATGACTGACCTGGAAATCGATGGGTCTGCTTTTGTGTTCATTCAGGTTCCAAGGTGCTCCTCCTTTGTGCAATGGGTTCCAAAAGCCAGGTTTGGGTAGGGGGTAGATGGAGGATGGCTGCTGTTTCAAATGTACAGGCAGCCCAGATATGCGCTGCATGGCTGAAGGAGTCATCTGCAATAAGAAAAGTTTTAAAAAAGGGCTTCTTAGAACACTTGTTAAAGGCGAGTTTTAGTACAAAAAACGTAGAGGTGAGGACATCAAAAGACGTGATATGCTCTCGACTAACCTGTTCAGACCCAGAGCTCTTCTTTCTCTTGCTCGGACTGGGGCAGTCCTCCATGGGCCAGTGCAGAGATGGATCAGGGGTATGCTGAATGACAGAGTGCTCTCCCAGTAGGGGCCCAGGCCGTTTTAACTGTCCAGAATGAGAGTGAGGTCCCCTGGGTTGCTGCTGAGTCTGAGGTTGAGTCCATATATCAGGTAATGGAGGCATGGGCCGTGAGACATGGGCTAGGAGCTGAGGATGAGGCGCACCATACTTGTGGATAAAGCAAGAGAAAGAGAAGTTGGCGAAAGTACTCTAAACTATAGAACACAGTTAAGTGCGCTATACATTCAATTAAATGCAAAAATTTGTATAACAACTTCAGTGTAATATAAAGCTAGTCTTTCATAACTTGTAAATTTTAAAATACTGATATATATATACAGGAACACTATTCATTTTTATATAACAAGAGCGCATATAAAAGGAACAGTAATGAAATAGAAGGTCAGTAATCACCTTCAGTAGCTGACTGGCTCGAGCTGTGAGGTGTGCAGGAGGTCCTGCATTGTAGCCATTGTGCAGTCGGTTGTGGTTATCAACAGGCAATGGCTCATATCCCTGGCCAGTTCTGGTTGGTTCCCAAGGCTTGGGAGGAGCAGGGGGCATCCTTTGCAATCCTGGCAACAAAGCCTGAGACAGGTCTTGCTTATCTCCTCGATGTAAGGGACTGTAAATACAAAGACACATTAACAAACCTATGCCAGAAGTATTTGTAAAACGA
The DNA here is from genome assembly GCF_001515645.1 of Sinocyclocheilus grahami. NCBI lineage: Eukaryota > Metazoa > Chordata > Actinopteri > Cypriniformes > Cyprinidae > Sinocyclocheilus > Sinocyclocheilus grahami. The sequence continues at coordinate 210,755 of NW_015505379.1, forward strand.
CAATAAAGCTTAATTAAAACCCACCCATTGTTTAAAAATTTACTAGAATGATTTAGCCCAGTCATGTGACTGGGTGGCATATGGGGGAGGAACTGGTGCTGATTGACACCTGGTAAGCACCTATCAAGAGAAGAGAAAACAAGGTTTTGCTTTGATCATTCCTTCTTATAACTCAGGAGCCGTTTACACGACAACGTTTTCAGCCAAAAACAGGAAACTTTTTATGCTTTTTGCCAGTTTGTTTACACGACAACTGCGTTTTGTGGACTTAAAACACAATTTTGAAAACAGGTTTCAAAGTGAACTTTTTTGAAAACGTCACGCACGTGCGTAGTACGTGTTAGGTATGAAGACATGTGCAGTACGTGTCGATTTTAAAGGCAAGCGCAAACAAACATACACAACAATGGCGGAGTACGTTGTAGTGTTGTTGCTGCTTAAGAGTTTGCTAACGCTTTTTCAGCAAAGTGTGGATTTACTTACAACCAATATTACAACCAACAGCGGAGACGCATCATATACACATGGCAACAGGTTTGTTTACTAACAAGGTGACAGCGCCAACTACTGGCCTGGCATACGTAATACAGTGTTTTTGGCCATTTTCGCGGATATGTGTAAACACGAATCGTTTTGAAAACGTTGTGTATATACGTCGTGTATATGTGAAACTTTTTAAAAACGCAAGGGAAAAACTTTTCAGTTTTTGCCCACATCGTTGTCGTGTAAACGTAGCCTCAGTTAACACAACTTTATCAGTGAAGTCACTAAAAGCATGACGCGGCCCTGATCATGAGGTATATTACCTGGAGGGAGGTGGCCAGGCGCGGCTGCCCACAGGAGCCCATGGTCCCCGGTTGAGTCCGTCCAGAGGAAAAGGGTCCCGTGTGCTGCACCCGGCGAACTGTTCTGCTGTGTGATGCATCCAGCCTAAACAATAAACACACATCTTTAATATCTTAGCCAATACATCTGTCACTGCACTGCTGGGAAAAATACTTAAAGAGATTGGATGTCTGCTATTTTATTTATTAGCTACACTTTAGTCTATTTATTAGCTGTTACTTTAGTATTAGTTATTTATATACTTTTAGTTTTAATATTTTGAATTAGCTGTTACATTTATATTTTAGTTGAAATTTTAGTCATTTTGTTGTGCTTTTATCAGTTGATTTTTAATTTTCTATTTAGCTTAAATTTTTTATTTCAGTTAGTAATTTTGACTTATTTTAGTTAGAGAACAGTACACATGGTTACTTACCACACTAGCTGTGAGTGTGAAGCCCTCCACTGCAAAACAGAGAGGGCCACTCACCAACACGACGGAGAAGCTGTTTACTGCTACTCCTGTCAACTGGAGAGAGAAAGAAAAGAGGAGAGATGGGGAATAAGAGGTTGAGGCACAAAAAACGGCCAAATCCATTAAACACAGGGGAAAAACATATCCTTTGTAGGCTGTATGAGTGTTTGGCCTGAAGGCAGCTAATAACAAAGGAACCCTCCAGAACTTCAGTGCCACTCGCTACCTCTAGGGTGCAGTGCTCTTCTGTATTCTAATGGGAGGAAAGGGTGCACAGATGGGCTTGTGGGTGTTCACCTGTAGGGTGAGTACACTGAGGTCATTATAACCCTTCCTAGGGCCTCTTGGCAGAGGGTGAGAGTGATGGGAAGGAGGGGACGAGCAGAGCAAAGCCCTGGAATCAAGCCAGCGGTGTCTGTGTGCATGTGTACATAAAGGAGTGTGTGTACTTGTGTTGTGTTGCTCGAGTTTGATTATTTGCATGTGTATGAGTGTGTGTCTATGACAAGAGAGACACCGAGGTTAATCTCATTAGGCCAGGCATGATGGAGAGAGGAAAGGATAGAAAGAAATAGAGCAAGGGGTGGAGGGAGGAAAGGAACAGCAGAAGGCTTGAACAGGATGGATGGACAGATTAGGGAAAAAAGAAGGGTCTAAAATTAAAGTGTTCTTTAGGGAGACACCAAAGTGAGAAGACCGGCTGTGCTCCCATGAAACACCCATGCATGCAAACACACTGAGCTTCCCACGCATTTTAAACACACATGGCACACAAAGCACACGCTGGATGCACAAATATTGGCAAGCGTGTGCACACACCCGATTGAAATCGCTTGGCACACGCACATACATACACATACAGCAAAGGATGCCTAGTGCACACTAATTATGGACTTGGCAAAAGCATTTCAAGTGTGACACGCACAGGCTTTCTCTTTCTATAGCACAAAATAAACCCACACACACTTATTATACAATCAAATAGGCCACAGATGCAAATCTTGTCATCCATAAAATGCTGTATAACCTGATGGGTTATTCCGGAGTTACAAACTCAACATGCAGTGTAACACTTACTAATGAAATGTACAAGCCATTAATACAGTCTTTAAGATGCAATTTTGGTGATGAGGCCTAAATCAGTCTAACAATAAATAAGTATGTGGCAGTATTCAGAGATTGTTTGGATACAGCGTGTGTGAGCTATTCATTGCTCAGCAGGTTTAGTCAGACAGTACGTATGTGTGCGTATTTTGAGCAGTGCACAGGATCCCACCCACTCCTCTCTGGCTCATGGTGTCGCACTATTAAAAGGCTTCTGCGATATTTCAAGAACTCTGCATTTAGCTGCTGGGGACTGAAATAATCGTGACCCTGCAGTGCATTGCATTCTTAGAACGGTTTCTGCATATTCACACACACACACACACACACACACACACACACACACACACTACCTGTCAAATAAGCATCTAGCACCACTTCTCAAATGTCTGAAGAATTAGGGTTTAGCACCAACAGTTGATCATCCCAGCTGACTCTGTGGTCGTAGATTGCTGGAGAAAGAGATAAAGAGATAATCACCAGTGCATTGAGTTTACACGCATTGAGTTTATTCTCATTTGCGTTCCTGATCTTTTGCATTGGCTTAATTCCATCCAATCAGAACAAGTGCTGTAAAAACAGCCAGGGTTCACAGCTGTGCCATCAATACCCTATCACAGACGATGTCAAAAATGACTCCATTGAGGAGAAAAAGTTGACAAATTGCGATTTGGAATTTAAAAAAAATCCAGACGAGAATTTGTTTTTAATAAAACTCATTTGTTTTCCCCATATTATTCTATTCTCTATTAGGAGCACAATAAAGAATAAAACTATTTTATATGGACAAACTGCACTCTAATAAATAAATTCTTTATTCAATATTAACCATGAAGTGTCAGTTGTAACATGAAAATTAAAAATAAACTAAAGGAAATCTGTCCCTGAAGAATTAGGGTTTAGCACCAACAGTTGATCATCCCAGCTGACTCTGTGGTCGTAGATTGCTGGAGAAAGAGATAAAGAGATAATCACCAGTGCATTGAGTTAACACGCATTGAGTTTATTCTCATTTGCGTTCCTGATCTTTTGCATTGGCTTAATTCCATCCAATCAGAACAAGTGCTGTAAAAACAGCCAGGGTTCACAGCTGTGCCATCAATACCCTATCACAGACGGTGTCAAAAATGACTCCATTGAGGAGAAAAAGTTGACAAATTGCGATTTGGAATTTAAAAAAAATCCAGACGAGAATTTGTTTTTAATAAAACTCATTTGTTTTCCCCATATTATTCTATTCTCTATTAGGAGCACAATAAAGAATAAAACTATTTTATATGGACAAACTGCACTCTAATAAATAAATTCTTTATTCAATATTAACCATGAAGTGTCAGTTGTAACATGAAAATTAAAAATAAACTAAAGGAAATCTGTCTGCAACACTGGAATCTCTTAAGTGGTGAGCAGGACAACAGTGAGAGGAAATCCATGATACTGTCTCTCACACACAATGGTGAGAGTTATTGTGGGGAGGTGTCTGAATAAACACAGGCCTGGCTCTCATAGAGACATATCGGTGTGGAAAGCCAACAATCACATGTGAAAACTGTGGCTCAGGAAAAACACCCCATGAGAAATAAAGGTGGAATTGATGGGTTTATAGAAAGTGTTTTCAGTGGTTGGTATATGTGTTTTTTGCATAAGAGAAAAATTTAAGCTTGTATAAAAGAGGCACGTACACAGAGTAAACCAAGGGTCTTCAGCAGTGAGTCTGCCATATTATTGTGTAATGGTTTAAAAGCTTACTGGTTTAAAACTTAAAAAAGCTAAAGCTTTATGTCCAACTGGGAGGTCTTTTGCCTAAAAAAAAGTTTGAAGACTGCAGAGGCAGACAGCTGTGGGTAGTGGCTTTCAGTGTACATTCATAGTATAAAAACACAAACTGAAACTTCTCCATACTACATTTCACATAGAAAGACAAATCATACTGCTACAGCTTTGCTTTTACCAGAATATGTTTTGGATTACTACTAATATAGATTTCTAGTAATGTGGGAACAATGCAGCTCTCCGAAACTGATTCTTATTATTGTAAGAGAGATATATCGAAACACACATACATTAGGTCTGATAATAGCTAGTGGTCTGCTGCATAACTGGGGAACTCCCATGACTCAACCATGGAAAGGGCTTACCCCACAAGCCAGACTCTGCCCCCTTCTCTCACACACTCTTTACGGTCAGGTGATCGGGGACGCCCACCTCAGTGACAGCATAGGGAATTTCTGAAAGTGTGCCGTCATTGATATCTGTCACAGTGCGTTGTTTTAGATTCAAAACATATGAACTGTAAAATTACAGTGGGGTTTTTTTAATGTTTCACCAAACCGGGGAATCCAAAACTCACTGACATCGATCAGACAGGAGAAAACGGGTGGCTTGCGGTGCAATTGATTATACGAGTGAACGTGGTTGTGTGGTTATTGGTTTATTGCACGGCATCGCATCTCTATTCGTTTTCATGCTTTAGCCAACTGTTTTCTAGAAATGTCATGTGTATTTACTCATACTTCAAAAACTCTTTAGAATTAAAAAAAAAAAAAAAAAAATTTAAAAAATAAATTTTCCAAAGCATTTAAGTAGATAAATAAAAATGTAAAAACTTGCTATTGACCAATCAGACGGACCAAAACTAGCATGGAACCAAACTGAAAAGAAGAGGACATCAAAAAATTCATTTTTATTTACCCAAAACTAAAAAACCCTTTAAAATAAAAAAAAAAAAAAAAAAACTTTAAATCATAAATGTTCCAACGATATTATAATTTTAAAAAATTCCCCATTCACCCCCACATCGCCCCTCAGCTTGATAAAATTACCCATGACAATAAACATCAAAAAACTATTCCAGTCACTGGCTTGGTCGTCACACTTACCAGACCAATGCCTGAAAACACCAAACCAAATGAGGGCCACGCATGTGGGCGTCTACAACCAACCTGGTCCAATCAAACAACAACAAAAAAAACCCTTCAGGAAATCACCGTGAGAACTAACCAACCATACAGCTGGACCAAAAGATATGACGTCTGAAGTAATGTTTTCAAAAACTGATTCAGCTTATGATCCACTTTTAAATAGATGGGGACTGACATCTGGAACATGGCAATGTGAAAGCAATTCCATTTTAAAATAGTGCTACGGGTTGTGTGAATGATGGCATCTCCCAGCATGACGACAACGTCCTCATTCCTGCCAGAAACTACCATGAAGCAACATGGAGAACCAAAACAGCTGAGCAAGCGAGTATGTGGAAGAGAACGACATGGAATGGAGTCAAGGAATTAGGCCAGGAGAGGGAAAACGGATTGGTGGTAAAGCTAGGTACATGAGAAGAGCAGGGGAATTGGGAGAGCTGGAATGTTCCTCAGTGAGCTGGCGGAAAGGCCTGTGGGTGAGGGCTCACATGTGGCCATTATACAACCCACCTCAGATAGAGATCACACACACACACACACACACACACACACACAGAGGCACAAGGAAGCACGTCGTCACAGTAGGCTTGCATCTGTTCCCTTCCCTATGTGTGTGTGTGTGTGTGTGTGTGTGTGTTTGTGTGTGTGTGTCTGCCTCTGCCAATGATGCAAGGCTGAGTCGTCACAATGGCGCCGCTGCCTTCCAAGCCCACACTCATAGTCTCCACACAAACATGCAACAGAGTGTACATCCTGATCCTGAGAGTGAGTTCAGCTGAGGACACATGCAGCGCTCGCTTCTGTTTGACTCTCTGGCCGACTCCTCGCATACATGTAACTTTGTGACAACTTTTCCTCAACCTTGCACCACCCTTACAAAAATAACATTACAATAAAAACTTTCACGACTGGCCCCTATGCACCGACCACGATTGTTTTCCCTGCTCTCGTTTTCATGTCATCGCCCTTGACCTATTTCATCGTTCCTGATTTATGGTTGCTAGACAGATGATAAATCCATCTGGATGGAGCATTTGAAGATAAGCACTAACATCACGATATGATATTGACACTAAAATGTTGTCCATCTGGTATCAGCTGTTAATGAATACATATGTAGGCTAATATATAAACCAGGACACATCAGTGGTGTATAAAAGTGCTCAGACTGTCTTACTAGAGGGGGAAGGACTCAGGTGACCCTAATCTAAATACTCTGTCATTCCTGACATGACACCAAAATCAACAATTTTACTAATAATGTGAATCTTGAAATCAGGTGTCAGTTCTCAGTTGTTTCTCGTTGAGTTGACACAAAGAGAAATATGAATCTTTTCTTAGTAACTCTAGTGGTCATGTCCTGTTAAGAGTAAACCATGCTGTCACTGTGGTAAGCACTGCTGAGAAAACACCCTTAGTCATTACCTAGAATGAGGTGTATAACTGACACTGATATTACTCATAAAAGGAGAAGTCAACATGAAACAGTTTACAAACCATTTTACTTCTGTAACGTGTCATTTCTAAGTGAGAAAGGATATGCATTGAAAAACAAAAAAAAAAATGTAGTGTTGGTCTTAATTGGATTCTTAAAAGTGGCATCATCTAAAAAGAAAAACCATTTCAGAGGTGGAGTGAGTTGTTACTTCGATGAAAGGTTATGTAGGCTTTGAAATAAAGTGGACAAATCGTTCACAATTAGACCAGAAATGTGCATTAAGAAAGTCTATAGGGTCAATTTTGATCTCATGTTGACCTGATGAAATGAAAGTGACGACAGATCTTTTCTTCAGGTTTGTGACGTACATCACAGATTATTGGAAAAATAAATGTAGGGTGGGGACTTGGTTCTATCCATTTGTCAGACCTAAGATATTTTGAAATCTCTGTCTGGATAGCCAGAGAAAGTTCTGCTGTTGTGTTTGTCTGTGAATGTGAATATACCAGCATGTGAGTTTAAAGAAAGCAGAACAGATATAAGAAGACAGGAAGTTGTCGTCAGAGCAACAGGAAGTGGGCCTCTCAAAAGAGAGAGGGGGGTCTTAAAAGGGACTGAGGGGAATGATGTAACATCCTGTGGAACATATTCTCTGTGTGTACATATTTATGAATGGCCCAAAAAATGAAAGCTAGGCCTGGTCAGGTGTCTAGCTTCTCATCATGTTAAAGGTCCCCTATTTTACACCGTTCTGGAGTTTTATTTTAGGTTTTAATGTCCTTAAGAATATATATTTGCGGTATAAGTACCAAAAACCATCTCAATATATTTTTACAGCTCCTTTCTCAGGAGCTCTGCTGAGAACAGGTCGATTTTGGCCTGTCTAATTAATATTCATGAGCCTCTCTTCTGATTGGCCTGTTGTTTTCTGAGTGACGCACGGCCAGGCCAACCACAGGTAACTAGGGTCAGCGACGTCACAGCGCTAGCTGCAGGCAGCAAAACAAAGAAGAAACTGGAGGCAGCCCATTCAAACCAGCGCAGATTCAGCTACATCTTCTTGTGATGTTGGGTGCCAGAATCGACATAATACAGCCTCAAATTAGAAATTTGATTGCATATCTGATGCCACTGCCTGACAAAAAAACAACGACAGCTGTGGTTAAACGTGATAAAACGAGCAGACTGGACAGAAACGATCGTCAAAAATGCTCGCGTTTGCAGCACACACTTCTTACCAGAAAAGGTTCAATAAAATATTGTCTTTTGTTGTTATGGGCGCGTCTACAGATTTCTTGCCATATGTCTATGTTTCTTGCATCTCACGACTATGTCATGTATAAAATAATGTCTGTGTGCATGTGTATAAAACAACAAACTGACCATTTATATATATATAATCATTTGTAATTGTATATACATTGTTGTGATTAATTGTGGCTGGAACAATAATGTAGCTGTAAAAATAGTTGCCTGCTGAAATTGAAATGTATATACATCTTCATCATGACTAGATAGACATGGTGAGTTTGTCTTTACTATACACGTTAGATGTGATCACCTCATAGTAACAATCCTGTCAGATCGTCCATCCTTTGAGTGAGAGTGTAACGTTACAGGTCGGCCGATCTGGTTTCGTGGTTAAAGTTAACCTTTACGACATGTTTCCGCAATGTTGTCTGGGGGTTTGGCAAAAGGAGACTGGGACGGTGGGCGGTGCTCGGGGTTGTGACTGTGTAGTTCTGACGTCAACTTTTTACGGAAGTCACAACGGTTCGTGAAAAATCCCAGCTACTTTATGCAGGCTGTGTGCATTTTACTGTAGACTGACTGTTTTGAAACTTATATGGTAGTTACATAGCACCTAGACCTCAGTTATCATGAAAAAAGCCAGGAAATTTCAGTTTTGACAATATGGGACCTTTAAGTCCTCTGAGTCTCGGTTTCTGATGTATTTTCTGTCTGGGTTATATCCACACTGCAGTCAGTCAACTTGTGTAGTAATTCTTCAGAGAACTAGAGTAAAACTTTTAAGGAACAGAAAGATTGATTGACGTGCTAGCACATTACCCAACAGACACAACGCAAATGGCAAAAAGCTGAAAGACGGGTGCTGTGCGTGAATGGCAGTGACTCAGTGTGTGAGTGTCTGCTAGACATGAAAGTCTGGAATGTGTCTGCACAGCCATCTGCGAGAAAACTTTTAATGCACTCAGCCGCACAGACTGTACAAATGTGTCACCGTGTCACTGTGAGATGTCAGGAAACACGAGTTTGCGCTTTCATTCTCTTTTAACATTATGAATACAAAGTACCAGAAATGACCTTTCTCTGTAGCCATCAAAACATCTCAGCTTTTCATTACTGTAACAGTCAAACCTTGAACATCTGTCTCTCTGCCTTGTTTGCATCTCATTAGCTCCCAAAAGTCCCCACCTACATTCAAACTCCTCATTTCCCAGAAGCAAGTGCATTAGACACCAACAAAACAGGCACACTTATTAGTTATTAGTAACAAAAAGATAAATCACAAACAAGCTGGCTCTCAGGTTGCCATGGCAACTGGTTGTCGTGGGGTACAGCAGCACTCGTGTCTGACGCTCACAAAGTTGGAGAGGGATCCAGCTGAGCAGGATGAAGAGTCACGTCTGGCATGTAAAATATTTCAGACACTCTAATTGAAATATGATACAAGTTATTGACCATAAATAGATGGAAAATTTTGATGTGAGAGAGACAAATCAAGATGTTTGCAATACAGGAAAACAATCCCTCCTCAGTCACGTCTCCCCCCACGTTATGACGCACGTCAACGATCTCGGTGTCTTACCCTTGCAGCTCACGCTATCCAAAAAACATCTGACTGAGTCACAGAAACATGACTGATCTTTTTTGTTTTCCACCACTCTCCCTCCCTTCATTCCTCTCAACCACTCCCACTAGAGTTTCACCGCCTCTCCCTTTCTTATACTCACTTTCCCTTTTCCCCTAACTCTGGTTTTCTGCCAAAATGTGAGATAACAGACCGGCAAAGTGACAAAGGAAAAAATAAACCAATCAAAGGGGAAAAAATGTGGTGTCAGACAGTATTAAACTCTTTTCTTTCTTGTTGTCTTTAATTGCACAACCTAAGACCAACTCATCAAACTTCATAATAACACGCGTTCACAGACTCACATACTTTCTCTTGTGAAATTCCTCAAACTTGCCAATATCACTTCCTTTTACCACAAAAGTACAGTCCTAAAAACTCCCCCACACACAACCGTTAGAGCTTGATGGAATGAACAAGGAGGAGTTTACAGTCTACAACTTTTATATATTTTTTCCCATTTGGACAGTCCTGAAATACGAGTACAACCACACTCTCGTAAGCCTGGCTCTCTGTCATCATCACTGTCAAATGGCTACCGTGACAAGCATACACTGACTAAGCACTCCAGCAAGCCCCCTGAACTACATAATACATCATCATTCCTTGGTTTCACACACTCACACATGAAATGTGCAACCGACACCGTTCTCTCTTTACTCCACCTGTTAGGATCAAATTAACACCACAAACACACGCTGAATGTTCTAAAGTAAGTTGAAATTAGTAATGGGAAGATTGACAATTCTGCGAAACGGTTCATTTCAAAGAACAATGATTTAGCGATTCTTTTAGGCCATGACGTAATTATAATTCAAACCAATGGTTCGTGTATCCTCAAGATATTGCCCTCATTCAGTCTCATACACAGTTCTACACACTTTCAATCCATTAGTCACAGAATGAGTGATATATATATATATATATATTCACACCAAGTTTTTTTTGTTTTAGTCTGACCTATAGCTTTAACGCAGCTTTATGCCATCACAATATAAGGGCAGTGACATTGCAGTAAGGCGGCTGATTCAAAACACCCGCTGGTCTGAGGAGGACTGAGTCTCGGCAGCTCGAAATTTACAACCCACAACTTTGAAGCGAAACAAATGCAGCCTCTCTGTTTTCATGTCAGTTGTGCTAATTGATCAGAAGAAGTCGATCTTCAAAGTGATCTTTCTGTTCTTCATATACTCCTGTATTTACTTCCACGGGTGTTTATGACCGCCCATAAAATGCAGTGTCCCAACTCGCTCCCCCAGACATGCTCATACAACAAACACCTAACTGTTTCACTGTAATTTTACATGTTGTCAGCAATCTTTATTCAACGTCAACACAAATATTCCTCCTAGCATGTTAGAGTAATTTCCCCTGCATATTCCCTTAACCAAGACACCGGAATATGTTCGAACGCACATGTAAACGCTGAGAGAAAAAAACACCCCACCTCCAGGCAGGGCTGGAGGCTTGTTGTAGTAGAAAACGATGCAAATGATTTCCTTTCAGACAGACGCATTCAGTTCAGCACGAGCAGGCTGAGGCAATCCATTCAGCTTTATGAGACAGCCCAGCTCGGCACATCCACGCAGTGCTCTCCCGTGTCAAACAAACATAAATAAAGTGAGGCTCTTTTTTGGTTCTTTAAAAAGAATTTATTGCAACATTTTTTTCGTCCATAGAGCTGAAAGTCAATAACATTCTGATGCATGAAGATAGTAATAAAAGAAACACTAGTAGTTTGGCATACTATTGTGCTATTGCTTAAAAAATGCAAATAAGCGACTTTGCTTTCAAATATTATTAAGAGGTCACTATGGCTTAACAAGTATGCAGGCTATTTTGTTGTCATGTGACATGAAAACCATATAATGGGACTGGTTTAGACACTCATGACTGTATCAAGTTCATCAAGATTTATATAAAACAAAGAAAAAGAACTTTTTTGTCTGTTTGTTTTGATAAATAGTGTTTTATATTTTAGTATTTTTAAATGAAAAATGTCTGTTTGACCCAGGTAGGCAGGACTCGGCAGTGGGGATGGGCCGGGTCCGTTTACACAGTGAACCCAACCCCCTTACACACACGTGGGACTGAGACTTTACGACCTACATCTAAACAATGTCTGCCTGAACACCCCGCGGCGATAAATTACACCGTCAAACGACCAACTCAAGAATTAAACAATGATTTGATTTGTCTAAAGAATATCTCTCTAAAGACAGAAGGCCAGCCATTGTTTCAAAGGCACGAGTTGTGGGTAGTAAAGAGTTAATGCGCGCGGATCTTCCGGTCACCGTTACTACAACGCGTTCATTCTCAGACTGTCGCTAGCCTGTAATAAGGAGTGCAATTTCTTTCAGTCACGGCCAACACTCAGCTATGAAGTAGTCACGAGTTTACCATGGGGATAACAATGAGAAAACAACTGAGGAAACTGACTTACCTTTAGTAGTAAAACTCGTTCAGCTTGCGTCTCCACTAGCGCTCCCAAAAGTTAGACAGGATCTGTTGGAGAATAAACGAGGACATCTTTTAGTTTTCCTTACAGGTGATTCGAGACGTCTGATGTAGGACACTCTGAAGGTGAAATGATTAAATTATGAGTGATCACATATAAAGAAGCTTGTATTACAAGCGGCGCTTTTGTTATAAGCGATGCGGGAATAAAATGCTGAAGCGTCGCGTCAACGCTGCCTGAGAACAAAAACAAGGGCTAAAACACCAATGTGCGACTAAAATTCCCGTCAGTACCCGTGAGTGTCGCGGGCGCAGTTTATCCGCAACTTCTCCTTGGCGTATAACAGTTACCAGTCCGACCCGGCTGAATAACAACAGTAGTAATCCGCAAAATCGTTTATTTTCCTAAATCCTTCGGTTTAAAAGCCAAGTCTGTTGTGTCTCTCCGCAGAGGGCGTGCTGCTGATATGTAATGTTGTTGCTGGGTAAGTCTCCGCTCTCTATAGCGAGCACAGAGCTGTGTCTGTGAGTTAAGACAGGGATCGAGTTGCGGTGAGCAGGGAGTTTTTTGAAGGGACTCGCAGGCTCTCTTTCTCCTCTCCTCTCCTCAGCGCCGCCCCTCGGGCTGCCTTACGTCAGCGCGCACGGCCCCGGAATTCCCTTACAGCGTCTCCGCCTGCTGCCTGATTTAAAATACTCCTGACTCGTGACTGTCCTACTCTCACGGCCACCCGGGACAGCGCTTCCGCCTCCTAACTATTAATAAGTCAGAACACGATAATCACGCCTCATCACACAAAAAATAGTCGACAAAAAAATGCTGTACCCAAGACTCACTCTCCTCACTCATTCAAATAACGTCAAAAACACTTCATACCATATATAGCCTTAGGACATGCTGTTCAGTACATAATGGGGCCAATAATAATAATAATAATTATCATCATCATCATCATAATTATTATCGATTATGTTTATTATTAGTAGTAGATTTTGTAATTTGTTGATTTCAATTTTGTCACAATTTATATTTTTATATTTATTTATATTTATTAAACAACAACAAAGATGATAATAATATTCCTTTATTATTATTATTATTATTTTGGCATACATTTAAAAGCAAAAACAACCAATTGCTAACAAAAAATGTAATCTGATGTTCAGATTAACTGAAAAACAATATGGCAGTTATTGCAGGGTTTACTCAGGACATGATCGTTTTGAAGTTGAGAAAAAGTTAAAAAGAATAATTTCACAGAGAATGATCTGAGAGCGGTGGACAAGCCGGATGAGCACTGTAAATCAAAGAGGAGTAAAACTAGGACAGACATAACATATGGACCAAGAAGTGCTGAAATCATTTTTAAAAAAGGACAGGAAACTGGATAAGAGTTTCAAAATTACACTTGGAAGAGTATCTACTTTTTTTCTGACTTATTCAACAGTCCCGATTGAAGTGTTTTTTTTTTTTGTAATGGCATCTGCAATGTCAGGATGTTTCTTGACTGTGTGAGGACAGCATGGTATGTTCATTTAATGGTGAACAGATGCTGCATATGTGTGTGTGATCAGCACGTTATTTTTAGCAAGGTTACATTAGTGGCAGCGAGACAAAACAGGCTGGTCAAACCACGGGAGTGTGTCACGGGAAGCAGGCTTCTTGGACACAGGACGTAAGCTGCTCTGACCACAACGTCTACCAAAAACAGGCAAATATCGACAACAGCAGATGTGCGAATGGCTTCTTTGGGAAACAGTGAAGAAAAATATGGCTTTTCTTCTTCTATTATTAGCAATCTATCTATCACTTCTCCTTATCACATTCCAGCTACAGCACTGTCTTTGCTGTTCACTGTGGGTGTGGCGATGACCACATAATAGGATACACCAGACAGGGAGAAGGGATATGACCAGTGTGACCAGGGTGTGACGCCCTGTGATCTCTCACACCCACACTCACCCATTGTGCTCATGTGCTCATGTACACTAACATACTATCATTACAACAGATTTCAAGAGATACGTGCATGTTTTTTTTTGTTGAGCACTTTCATTCCAGAGGCAGGCTAGTAGTTCCGATTGGTTGGCTCTGGCCTTACAATCAGGGAGGGACAGAGCTCAGTCTCCCGTTCTCACACGGCAGCTAAGTATAGCAGCGTTCCCACGAGCAAAGCAGAATCCAGAACACACACATACACAAAACTGAAATACACAGAACTGTCAGATGTGCAATGGCAAAAGTGAGTGGTATGCGTGTGTGAGAACTGACAGCAGCCTTTAGATCAAGACTCTGCTCCCACTTTGTGGGCTCCACTGAGTCAGCACTAGGGTGCACTAGTTGTCACAGCTGTCACATATGGATGGATGGTTCATTCAGAGGGTTAACTCCCACCTCTGCCCACTGTGCCTACATCTACCCCACATACACACACGTATGAATTACACTCCAAGAGTCCATGCCAACTGATTCTGAAAGTGAATGTCCCACTCAAATCGTAAGGGGGCTGTAACCACCCTTTGAGGACACAGGAGGAACAATATATAAAAATAAGGATTGCAAGTGGAAGCAGCATTGCTAAATCTTACATTCAGTGATCTTGTATATGTGTATTTTTGCCTCGCAAACGTATTAACTATAGTTTACGGTCATATTGCATAAATAGTTTATCGCAAAGAAAACTTGACATTTAATGAGTCATATGAATATTGTTTTAGACACATTTAGAAATGTAATTTATACTTTATTTTTAAGATTTATACTTGGCTTTTCTTTTCTTCTTACACACATATGCTCAACATCTAAACAAACAACAAAGACACATAATGAATCATGTGTGTGTGTTTATATAAATAATTTCTCAAAATAAAATGTATAATTATGGTGGTGGAAATGCTGGAAAAATTTAAATAAAAAATAGAAAAAAACATTTCCCGACTAGGACAGAAGAAAAATCCTTACTGTAATTTATTTTGGTACTCTTTAATTTTTGACTTTCTCCAAATCTCCAACTTCTCTCTGTTTCTACCCAAAGCTGTAGCTTGAGGGTAACATTTAAAAGCCCCACTCAAACCCATTCTCTCTGTAGTATGAAAATTACAGCAATCTTTGGTCAGATAAAGTGGGTTTATTTGTTTATTGATGACTATAAAACAGAAGTGGTTAGGCTGCTTGACTTATGACCTTAAAGTCAAAAGGTCACACCCCTGCAGGCTGACAGCTGCTCTGAGTTTTAAAACAGGCCTGCAGCAACAACTGTAAAGTCAACACAAACTTAAAATCCAAAAGCTGTGTAGCTGCCAAAAGCACTGCTATTACTTAGAAAACTGTTTAGGATGAAAATAAAACACAACAGGCCAGTGTTTACCTGGCTTTAATATAACCTGACTGATCACTCTGCGAGATGGAGAGACAGAGATGAAAAAAAAGTGATATCTTTGCTGGAATCAAACCCTGATAGCAAATTTCATAGCTAACATCTAATGCTTCATTTTAAATGTCACTGTGAACCCTGACACACTCCATGAGCTCAAAGGTCACAGTGAGGGGGAGTTTACAGGATTTAGATGAGAAATTGCCAGTATCTATCTCCACTACCAAAAGACAGAGGACTAATCTACTCTCTGAAGGAGAAGAGAGGATTCAGGGAATTCTAAGAGAACACAGACCAAACAAGCATGAGGAAACCTAAGTCTACGAGGGACAGTGTGACACTCAGACTCAAAGTGTTCTTGATACAGACGAGAGGAGTGGTGCTCAGAGAGCATGAAAGTGAGAGACAGCCTGAGAGTGAGAGAGACAGAATGAAAAAACAGTCTCCATACCTGCTGGGAAATCCAGCTCAAAATGGCAGCTGGTAAACCAGCCTGAAATGAAATATGTTCTAAATGCATGTTATAGATCTTATAGTTAAAGGGTTAGTTCACCCAAAAATGAAAATTCTGTTATTAATTACTCACCCTCGTGTTGTTCCAAACTCGTAAGACCTTCGTTCATCTTCGGAACACAATTTAAGACATTTTTGATGATATATGAGGGCTCTCTCAATGATGACATCATTACGCCGGATCTGGGTCAGCGCCGGCACCGTCACACGCTCACGTCATGGTACTGTCGTGAACACGTGTCAACAAATGACGCAGTAGAGACGAAAATGTGGAATAAAGTCGTTATTTTAGTTTTCCTTATTTTTGTAGCTTCGAACAACACGAGGGTGAATAATTAATAACAGAATTTTTGGGTGAACTAACCCTTTAACAATTCATCACTGCATGTTTAATTTTTACTTCTTTTTTTTGTTGTTGCAACATTTAATCAAAATACCATTATGAGATCTTCCAGCTGGTTTGTTGCTGGTCCAAGATGGGTCACAAGCTTTAGCTGGATTTAGCAGCAGAGATTCTCTCCCTTCCCTATTGCATGTGCACCAGCTGGGAACATGTGCACACACATACACACGCGTTTACTTAAGGCAGGCGTACATGGTGCGATTGTTGTTGTACGAGCTCGCAGGCAATTTTTTTTCTCTCGGGAGAAAATCGCAGATTCTCGCATGGTCGCAGCTTGTACCGTGTGAGAAGAATTATGGGGCCGATCCGAGAACGAGTTACGAGCACCTCCGATAATTTTCAAACATGTAAAAAGAAATCGGATGCTGTCGGTTGAACGAGATGATTTGGCAATCCATCTGAAGTTGACCAATCAGAAGATGACAAAAACAACGTATGTACAGTGGGGCAAAAAAGTATTTGAACTTGCACAATTGGTGGCTGACTAAATACTTTTTTGCCCCACTGTATATAAATAGTCTATATAATAATTTTAGTTTAATTATACAGCTCTATTTTTTATTTGTTATTCTGAATTGTGCCAAATTTGCCGTTCAGCTTTATGAATGAATATGCCTGTTGTATTTCCGGCAAAACGAGCAGAAATTCTGAAATCGCTTACTTGACTAATTTCGTCCTCAGAATCCATATTTTTATGAATGGTGCGAAATGTAATGCTTACGTCAGAGTTTGTAAAATCGTAGTAAATTCGTGTTGTGTGTGACTGCCTCCATACGATTTTCAGATAAACTTAATCATGACATGTGCGAGGGTTCAAGACGTTCCGACCATCAGAATCACACCATGTAGGCCCGCCTTTAGCTATCTAAATGGGGACATTACATAGACCTCTATTGTTTTTATATACAGATAGTTATACACTTTTTAACCTAAACCCACCCCTACCCCTCACAGAAAACTTTCAGCATTTTTACAATTTCAAAAAAAACTTTGTTTACTTTATTTTTATACCAGTTTTACAAACGAGGACGTCCTCAAATGGAGGTTTTTGGCGATTTTGTCAGGTTTTGCTAACTTTTGGGTACAAATTTGTCCTAAAAATATGGTTAAGTAGGTACACACTAGAGCCCTGCACGGGCCTCAAATATAGGCCCTAGCCCGGCCCTTGTCAGACAGCTCATCAGAATTGGCCAGAGTCCGACCCGAGCCCGTCTTTTTTTCCCCCCCTTCTCCCAACACAGCTCATACTACTGTTTCAGCCATTAAAATAGTTCAGTTTTGTATGTAATGTCGAAGTGATTATATTTAGTTTTGTTTTTTTATTAAGTTAATTAAAAAAAACGTTTGGAGCATTTTTTTGTTTGTTAAATGTAAGTTTTTGTTTTTTAAAGTAACGACCAAGCGGCCAGCGGCAGACAGTGAGTTGATCATAGCCTATGTTTGATCAATTTAGCCTTCTCAAATCATCACGACTTGCCTAAAATAAAATCTATAGATATAAAACAGTTCAAGCATATCACAATGTTAGTTTAAATGTTTAACCTATATAAATGTGCGCTATTAGACGCATATCTAATTGTTTGTGCGGAGAGCTAAAGCGCGCTTTACAGGACATGGAGGCGCCGGCGCGATCACTTGCATTGGAACAACTTAAAATATGTAGTCATTTGTGCTCATAAAGGTAAGAATAATACATCACTCGGAACTGTAATGAATAATTCAAATATCTCCTTACTATTACAGGCTTGCAGGTCTCTAGTACACACACACACACACACACACACACACACACACACACACATATAACATGATGACCTACTGAATACACACTCATCTCGCCCAACACATACTACACTTCTAAACCCGGATAAGTTGAGTTTACTTAAACATTTTGAGGAAACTGGTTGCCCTAAAAAATTTAAGTAATGTTAACTTGATAAACTTGAGTGAAATTTACTTAAGCCATTTAAGTTTTGTTAACTTGATTGAATCTGTGATCTGAGGAACATTACGACTCAGAATTACTGACTCCCAGAGTGCATTTATTTGTAAATAATTTATGCAATTGCTTTGTTTTACAGTAGTTGTTTTTATTTTCCAATTTTATTTGCTGTCTTGTGTCAGTAGTAGCACAACAAAAAGAGCAAATAAAATGTTTATTGTTACAATTAATAAAAAGAATTTTTTTTATTAATAAAAAAAATATAAAAATTAAGTGGAGGCAGGGTATTTAACAATTTAACAATAAACTTTATTATTCAAAATTAGTCTGACATTAGTGCACTTAACACTAAACTTCACTTCACTTATTATAAATAACTTAAATAAGACAAATAGAACAAAATATATATAACCTGAATTAATAAATTAAACAAGGTAACTGTGTAGAGCAAGCTAGCTACTGCCAAACCAACAGGGGCAGGTTTATGCAGGAAGCACAGCTTTTCCAAATGTAAACATCTAAAATATTTTTTTCACAAATTCTGTGTTGTGTATTTTCTGGTAATCAAATGAACATGCAGAACATTCGTATTTAAATAAGTCTTTTGCAGTTTTGTACTGACCTGTTTTTTTATTTATTCATCAAAAATAAGACAAATTCCATGAAATTTTGCATTATACAGTAAATTCCGTTCTCATTGTTAGAGTAAAAGACGGGGACATTGTTGTTTATTTATTTAGCATTGAGTCTCTCCAACTAGGTGACAACGTAGCGTTAAATCACCATTCAACAGACTCAAGCCACCACCGCACTGCCGTCTACTGGACTGCAGAAACATACTAACTTTTCAATCTGCTACGTTACTGACTGTACTGACAAACTATGCTGACACCGTGTCTGTGCTGCGCGCAACAGGACGCAACAAAGTGACCATTGAAAATCATTTGAACTTTGTGTCAGCACGTCATAAATAGAACGAGGCATCAGTTTACTGCATCCAGTGCACCATTCAACAGACTCAAGCCACCACCGCACTGCCGTCTACTGGACTGCAGAAACATACTAACTTTTCAATCTGCTACGTTACTGACTGTACTGACAAACTATGCTGACACCGTGTCTGTGCTGCGCGCAACAGGACGCAACAAAGTGACCATTGAAAATCATTTGAACTTTGTGTCAGCACGTCATAAATAGAACGAGGCATCAGTTTACTGCATCCAGTGTAGACAACATCACTGACTATAATGGGTTCTATTCAACACCAGATGCGAGCGGCGCATCAAAATACAATAGAAATTATATTGTATTTTGTCGCGCCGCGCGATGTGATGTGACCGATGTGAGAAGCATGAGTTCTGGGTCGTGGCGCGGCCGATATAAACACCAGCATTGACTGAGTGACCGCAATCAGTTCCGGTGGCTGTAACACAGGCTTTAATGCACTGCAGACGCTTGCCGTGATGCACAGATCAGCTCTAGTCTCTAACGTCACTGAATCTGCTGTTAAAAATGAACCATCCATTCATCATATCATCATGCAAAACTAAGAATTAGAATCATTGTAATGTGACGATCAAATATAGGTGCGGATGGGTGGCGGGCGGATAATTTGAAGCAGTGGACTCGGGTGCAGTTTGAGCTCATCCGCGCATCTCTACACTACACTGACCTGGGTCGCCAGTAGCAAACAATGGAGCACACTCTGCTGGACAAACTAAGTAATTACACCATTCAGAAGCATTTAATCTGCGTTATATGTTCTGTGAAAAAAATTTCATATTGGCGGAATATTCGCCGATACTGAAATATCTGCGACAGGCTCATATTAGCCGATAATAACGGCAAAGCGATATATCGGTCGGGCTCTAAAAACAACTACACAACCCCAAGCTGATTTATAAGATGGTAAATGTCAGTGTAATCAGGTAGTGATGTGTGCATGTGTGTCAAGACTCAAGTCCATTTAATCTCTTATTCATGACCAAACTTAGCTTGTGACACGGATTCTACAGATACCCACAATTCAAGTAAAAACAAGATTACCCCCCACTTGCATTCGCCATTACCCCAGAGCTGCAAGTCAAAACATTTTAGTAAAACAGTAACTATGTCTGAATAGCTTTTCCACCCCTGAGGGCCTCAAACCCAGATTACAAGCTGTGACACAGTTTTATCAACCTGTGTGTTATAGAGCATTGAGGTTATATCACTTTACTTACCTAACCAAACTCCTTACCAAACCTACTCCTTGCAACCGACACTCAAGCTGACACAGACCTGCATGCGTGCACCGTTTTTATGGGTGCAACGTGGAAATCTAAGTGTCCATAAATTCATGTGTGAGCTTGTTTTGCATGAATCAAGGTACTGTATTCAGCTGTTCAGAGGGTTAGTCACTATATGACTCAGAGCTGTTCCTCGTGTAGGGACAATAGACCACATACCCCAATGTGTACACAAAACACACACACACACACACACACTACAACATTCACGTGAGCACAGACATACAGCTACTTTTTGAAGAAAATGTGCCTGTGCAAAAGTCGAAAGTGTGTTGTGGGTGCCTGCAAAGGCATTGCTATGTAGTTGCTAGGCTGTTCAAGGTGGTTACTAAGGTGTAACTTGGTGGTTATAAAGGTATTCTAGGTTGTTGCTAGGTAGTTATTTACTGGCCAAAAGAACCTACCAAAAGTACCTGTGATATTCTGCAGCCAGTTGTTACAAACCCTTAAAAAAAAATAACAAATAAGTAAACCCTTATTGATAATTTGTTCATAATTATATCTAAGAGTTGTCTTAATTTAAGGAGCTTGTTACAATTGGGTCCTGGTACCTAACGTTTGAGTTCATCTCTCAATGTAAGTCTACTATATTTTTTTCTCACTGTTTCGTGGTCAACCAAACTGATTACTTTAAGATAAAACTACACACCTTTGCTTAACAAGTGCAGCAGAAGATGTAGGCAAAACACACCTTGAATGCATTGTAGGCTGCCTTGGATAAAAGTGTCAAATGCTTAAACAAGCTTTGTTTCAGGGTTCAAAATTTACGGGGGTTTGGTCAAATCCCAAATTTACCCACAGTTGTTCCATTATATATTATTTTATATTGTATTTATTGCCTGTATTTGCTGAACATTGTTAAGTCTGCACTGCTGTTTCCTGAAGGAACCACATTTGATTTTCCTCCACAGCCCTGCAATGTGTTAAAATAACAATAAACATGACTTTGACTAAACACAGTATGAACAACTGTAATAGCAACTACCTTGGCAAGCACTCCTAAATACAGAAAGTATGGTACACTGTCAACATCAAGCCTTACAAATCATTAAAGGTATATAATATTATTAGTATCTACATTCTATGGAATTCAAACCCACAAACTTTCCGTCCTGTTGAACTAGAATGTTACAGAAAATCTTGCAGAGACAAGTGATACCAGGTCAAATCATGATCCTGCTTACGTCTGCAAGTCCATTTCATTTGTTTTGGTCTAGCAGGTTGCTGCCCACTAGTCTGCGTTAGTTTGTGTGGTTTTGATTGCGATCAGTCGTGTGTGTGGGTGTGCATCAAGGTGGGCGGGTGCAAAAACCACGCTGAAGATTTGGTTTAGTGAACTTTTGCCACACATTGCATGAAAAGGTCAGATTCAGCCATGTATGGTTTGCGAAAATTACCCACATGCAAACCTGTACCCACACACATGCTAATGTCTAAACAGTAACCAACAAAGCCAAGCAGGAATCCCTAGCGCTAAACACAGAGCGTCTGTGCGTGTGCATGTGCATTTGAACTCTCTCATGAATATTTAAAACGTCTTTGAACATTTGTCAGTCATTCATGAGGGTGTGGTGCATTTTCTTTAGGTCACACACACACACACACACACACACACACACACACTGACCACATAACAGTAGCCTGAGTTTGAGAAACAGACAGCAGCCCACAACAAAACAGCCATTTCTCTGTTTTTCCCATACAAAGTTCAATAAACGACTTTCCATCTACATCTACAGACAGCCAGACTAGACAAAACTGTCTTTCTTACACACACACACACACACACACACAGACAGACACACACAGACACACACTTGCGGTTTACGGGGACTCTCCATAGGCATAATGGTTTTTATACTGTACAAACTGTATTTTCTATCGCCCTACACCTAAACCTACACCTTACAGAAAACTACTGGCAATTTTGGAATTTCATAAAACACCGTTTTATGTTTTTTAAGCCTTTTGTTTTACGGGGACACAGGAAGTGTCCTCATAAACCATGTTTACGTTGTAGTACCCATGTCATTATGCACATTTGTGTCCTCATAAACCATATATACCAGTACACACACACACACACACACACACACAAACAAAGCCAGTAACAAGAACATCCGCTAGTCAGGTAAAACCATGCTGAGGTGATCAACAAACAGGCTCACACATGTTTCTGCACCTTCTCCATTACAAACACACACAAATAAATCCTAAACCCTGAGGGACCAACTTCTTCTGTAAATCAATCTCACAGATCAAGAGTTTTAAGCCAGCATTTCTTTACTGACTTCAGTTCCTGCAGAGCATAGCCAGTGCAGACGACTAGCACAGACAGACAGTGCAGACTGTCATTATACGCCACACCAAACATAGCAAATATAGTCTTCAGAGTTTAATGGCACTAGTGTTTCTACCGTCAAAAACATTGGGGCTGCATGTGCATTTGTGACCAGTAAAAGCTGTTTTACTATGTCCCAAAGAGGTAAAGTCATACAGAGGCAGAGATAAAGTCTGTTTTACAACCCGTATAGCCCATAGTCTATGTTTTATAGCCTGTAAGTCAGTGTTTGTTCTTTTTTTTTTTTTTTTATTATAGTCAAATAGCTACTTTTTCCTGATTGTACAGTTACATAGACATAATTATGCCTTGACGGGATAGTTCACCCAAAAATTAAAACTCTTGTCAACATTTACTCATGTCATTACTTCATGTTGTTCTAAATCGGTGTAACTTTCTTCTGCAGAATAGAAATTAGTCAGTGAGGTCCAAATAACATTGGACTAGGGTTGTAATGGTGAGGAAATTTTCCCAACGGTTAATCGAGGTGTGACAACACCGGTAATACCGGTATCACCGCGGGGGCGTTCCCTCTTTTCCTCACTTTCCTTAACTTTTAAATAGCTTAAAATTGCCTCACTTTTGAATTAGCGGCAATTCGGCGTCAGTTGCTTGAATGCAACAACAAAATACAACATCAAACTCACTTTAGCCTATATATAAAACATATAACTTTTATTACAAAAATGAATAAAAATACACCATGCTAAAGGGCAGGCTATGCCTAATATAAAATAACTTACATAAAGTTTAAATAGGTATACAAAACTGGAAATAAGTAAACATGTATAATATAACCAAATAAATAAGAATGAATGTTTATTAGCAAAACAAATAAGAAAGCTTGGAGGCACGACATACACCTTGATGTCAAATAAAATCAATAAATTATACAAAGTTGAAATAAAGTAAAAATCAGCAAACATTGTGGAACAATTAAATAAGAAACGAATGTTTAAAAAAAACTTCCAAAATCACCTTAGATAAATGGCAAAATTCAATAGGCTTTTCAAAATCCAAAATATTGCCAAACAGGCGCTTTTGCATCTCGTTTCGAAACTAAATCATCCGTGATCGTCTTGTCTGTCTCCCCCCCCTCTTCTCGTCAGTCAGCTCGACTCACTCTCCTCACTGGATAAATGAAATCTGATCTGTGATGCGACTGTCGTTCGGCACGCTGCATTGAGCAGCCGCGTTCAGTTTTTAATCGTAGCGTCTGTTCTTTTACTGAACTAAATGATTTTTATTACTATAAAAAAATCAAAACGACGGTGGGGGTCGGTGCCGTGGTGGGAAAGTGACGTAACCGGTGTTGCGGCTTAACACCAGTATCACCGTCAGCACCGTCTATCGCGGCAAGCCTACATTGGACCCCAATAACTTTCATTGATTGGAGTATGTAAAAAGTGAAGTGAATCAGAAAACATGGAACTATTCACTCTGAGTGAGTGCACTTAATATTTGTTGGGCTGAACGAAAAGGAAATGCACTCTAGTATTATCCACCTTATTTTTTAACACAAGAGGCACGGCGATTTTACTTTGAATGTGCAGGGCTTCCCGTGTCAGCTGTTTCTGGCTACTCGAGCTGTACAAAACCAGTTTGTTACACTGCTTGAAATTGTCGACTGGTATTTGTTATCATAATTGTTTCATTTATTATTATAATTATAAACACACTGTTTTGTTGTGCAAATAGTTTACCGCACTTTGTTATTTTTGTATTTATTAACCTATTGGCTAATTCAAAGGAAATACCATAATCCTGCACTGAAAAATCAGATGGATAGGTAGCACAACACAACTTTTGGCTGGCCTGCCATCCACAGTAAACTGTAAAGGGGAAAAGAAAGCCAAACAATACTAACTAATTACAAAGAGCTGTTGAACAAAAGACAAAGAGTAAGTAATTTAAACGTTATCTGATGGTTTGCAAACTGACCTAAAAGAAAATACCATGTCCATATTTAATTGATGCTCTGAATTTGTCCTCATTTTGTGTCCGGTGTTGGTGAGCAAAATAGCTTTTGGTACATTAGTGCAACAAATGTGCTGGAGTAACCAAGAGGTCAAGGTCTGGCTGGTTAGCATGATCTGTAGGTAATGCAATGTGTTGACACATTATGTCAATTTGATTCTTGGTGAATATGATTACATTTAAATGACTAATGTTTTACATATGCAAAATAACAACTTACACAATTTGTTTAACTCTGTGTCTGCATGCATGTACTTTATATTCTATTTGTCTGTGTGAGGGTGTGGGGTTAGATGAGTGTCGTATTCATAAGTAAATCCATCTGTTTATACTAAAATTCAAATTCACGCAAAAACGTACAAAATTGTTTAAACTCACATATGATTCAAACACACACACACACAAATACTTAGAATAAACTTTGTAAAGCAACACATACTCAAATTAAACAAATTTGTGTTCGTATAAACACTTGGTTTAAAACAAGATGCTCAGTCAAAAACACTGTCATCAAATCTAAAACATGCGGCAAATTTAAGGCATGATGAGTATGTGATAATGTCTGCAAAAGAGGAAGAGAAAGCAGACTGAGAAAAAGTGAGATGTGGGGATGTTGAGGGGGATTCTGGGAGTTTCGTACTGATGTTTTGATTTTGTTTTGACTGGAAAATGTAGAAACCATGTTTAATATCATGTGAGACCACACACTACATCATAGCATCAGTTGACATTCCTCACTGCAGAACATCAATCAGTGATCATGAGATTATCTAGCCTCTTCTAATAATGGGGTTATACACAGCATAGTAAACTGTCTTGACTAGAAAAGCATTTTCTAGTGTTCCCTTTTTTATTTTAATTTTTTTGTGCAAAGGACAAAGTGTTGTTTTGTTTTAGTTCAACATAATCAAATGGAAGTAAACTTTGCCAATCTCAGCTACAAAATACAAGCATAAAGTCCAGGACTGCTCTGGTTCATGACATCTTGTTTCTTCTGAAATCATCCTAATTATATGGCAATAAAGCAAGGTAATTTACATTGATATCTATAAATATGACCACAGCAGCTGACTGTCTACATGATAAGCACATGTAAACAAAACAAATAGAGATTCATTTTAACAAACCAATGCAAACAGTTCCAAACAGTGTCAAAGCACAATCCACTGCTGTCACTGAGCAACACACACCAGTTTTGTTTCATTAATGAATGAATAGGAAAAGTGTTTTGAACAAATCATTTGAGTGAACAATTCAATGATTCACTCATAAAAAGACAGTGGCTAAATTCAAGATATACAGTATCTCACAGAAGTGAGTACACCCCTCACATTTTTGTAAATATTTTATTATATCTTTTCATGTGACAACACTGACGAAATGACACTTTGCTACAATGTAAACTAGTGAGTGTACAGCTTGTATAACAGTGTAAATTTGCTGTCTCCTCAAAATAACTCAACACACAGCCATTAATGTCTAAACCACTGGCCACAAAAGTGAGTACACCCCTAAGTGAAAATGTCCAAATTGGGCTCAAAGTGTCAATATTTTGTGCGCCCACCCTTATTTTCCAGCACTGCCTTAACCCTCTTGGGCATGGAGTTCACTAGAGCTTCACAGGTTGTCACTGGAGTCCTCTTCCACTCCTCCATGATGACATCACAGAGCTGGTGGATGTTAGAGACCTTGCGCTCAAATTTGATGCAGTGTGCGTCGTATGGTCTGAGCACTGGCAGGCTGACCCCCCACCCCTTCAACCTCTGCGGCAATGCTGGCAGCATTCATACGTCTATTTCCCAAACACAACCTCTGGGTATGACGCTGAGCACGTGCACTCAACTTCTTTGGTCGACCATGGCGAGGCCTGTTCTGAGTGGAACCTGTCCTGTTAAACCGCTGTATGGTCTTGGCCACCGTGCTGCAGCTCAGTTTCAGGGTCTTGGCAATCTTCTTATAGCCTACGCCATCTTTATGTAGAGCAACAATTATTTTTTCCAGATCCTCAGAGAGTTCTTTGCCATGAGGTGCCATGTTGAACTTCCAGTGACCAGTATGAGAGAGTGAGAGCAATAACACCAAATTTAACACACTTGAGACCTTGTAACACTAATGAGTCACATGACATCGGGGAGAGAAAATGGCTAATTGGGCCCAATTTGGACATTTTCACTTAGGGGTGTACTCACTTTTGTGGCCTGCAGTTTAGACATTAATGGATGGGTGTTGGGGTATTTTGAGGGGACAGCAAATTTACACTGTTATACAAGCTGTACACTCACTACTTTACATTGTAGCAAAGTGTCATTTCTTCAGTGTTGTCACATGAAAAGATATAACAAAATATTTACAAAAAGGTGAGGGGTGTACTCACTTCTGTGAGATACTGTATGTATACTAGACTAGATTACTACAATTTCTGCCATTACTTTCAGAGATAGTACAAGAATATATATAATTGTATATATTTGTGTTTATGTATTTGAAAATTAATAGGCTTGCATGCTTTATGTTGAGTTGGTGTGTGATGATGTATGTGTGTTTGTGAGCGTGCAGGTGTGTTAATGCGTGTGTGTGTGTGTGTGTGTGTGTACAGTGTCGATGAGGCAGAACTCAATCCGTTCCACACCTGTCCGTCTCTCCCTGGGGGAGGAGCCTGAGGCTGCACAAACGCACGCACACTCACACGCACACACATTAACATACAAAAGCCTTTTGTGTTCACTGTCTTGCTGTCCACACATGCACACGTATACACATGTAAAATATGTGCTGCATGTGTGCGCATGTGTGTGATCAGGGCTGATGACACAGGAAAAGACAAACTAAATGTATTTTACAAATGCATGTTTGACAGATGCTGTCATATCAAAGGAGTGTGTGTATATACACAGTAAGTGCAAATAGATAAGGAAATATGATGATGTATAGAGAGCGAGTGAGAGAAAAAGTGAGCGTTTAGTGTGAAGGAGGGGGAGGTGGGTTACTCTGGGACGGCAGAACCCTGTGACATGACACAGATGCACTGATGCTGAAGAGAGCGAGAGAGAAGGGGGGATGGGAGGAGAGGAGGAGGGGTGTGAAATCACACTGCTGTTCTATTTATTCTCAAGTAGAGCACACGAATGCTCACACACACACACACACAAACAAACACTTACATACACACACAGCAGGGGACACCACTATAGCTGCGGGCAAATGGCTCCACATAAACATTCAATAAAAGCAATGTCCACATTTGCCTGTGATACTGCTGCTAAAAACAAATGGGGATTAGCTTTACACACTCCTCGTATCTCGCACCTGGCGCACTGAAGGTGATAACACATCCACACCAGCTAGCAAGCACACCAAATGATTCAGACAGTATTCAGCATATCAACCTCAAATCCCAAAACCCACCTCTCTTTCTCCATCTCTTATTCATGATGCTACCTCACAGCTAAGAGCTTAAAGCGTCTGTATAAACAGCCTGGTATTATGATCTTAGAACAAAGAATTACATTACAACACCAGTTTACGACAAAAAACAGAGCTCTGTTTCCAAAACATGGGTACAGTCAGGCACTTATCAGGGCTCAGCTATAAAGAAGGACCAATGGTGCTGCATTACTTGCCAATTACTATTATTATTTGATATTACAGGGCTCCAGACTAACATTTGAGAGCAGTGGCACCAGCAACACGAAGTTCTACAGATGGTGGTGCCAGAAGCAGTTTTACTAATGATTAGGGATGCACCGATACCGGTATCGGGCCCGATACTGATCTCTTGTACTCGTACTCGTTAAAATGCCCCGATACCAAACGCCGATACCACACAGCATGTGATAAGTGCCATATTCAGACAAAGAAACACCGACAACAGAACAACAGACAGCAGAATGGAGTTAAGGATGTCTACTACGAAGTATATGTATGCAACGAATATAATGTTAAACTTTCAGTGTTAACGCCTGTATAGCTGATATGCGCGAGCTGATAAACAAAGCACGCTGAGTGGATTAAGCGCGCGGCGGCGCATATGCGCGAGCTTGTCGAGTGAATATACCTTTCTCACAGACATCACTGGAAAGTTTGTAGTAAGTAAGTAAAACAATGCACAAGTTACTTAACGGTAGGGAGAGAGTGAGAGAGAGAGAGCGCGCACACTTCTGTTGAGTGATCTTTGATGTTCACTCAGCACACGCATCATTTGGATTAAAACTAAACCGTAAAAATAAGACCATTTATAGATGCATTCACTATAAACTATTTATTTTTAACCTTAGGCATACACGACTTTCTGGCGAAAGTGAATCTAGCAGCCTGTGTGAAATGCGCTAGGCTGTACTTGTCCCTCTCATTCTGCACCAGTACAAATACGTGCACGTGTTGCATTATATGAGTGGCTTTGGAATATAAATCGCAGCACGTTTCAGATGAAAAAACGTGACTTCTATTTCTGAAAATATCGCAGTTAGGAGATTTATAACTGCATTATTACAGCAAAGCACGTGATTACAGTTCTAAGCCACTGCAATGGAGAAGCTCTAATGCTATTAAATTAAAGATGATGTACCATAGAGCAAAAAAATTAACAGTGAAAGTGACAAAAACTTGTAAAATACATTTTAATGGGCATAATTAAGTGTGAAAATAACCGAAGGATATACAGTCAAACCAAAAATTATTCAGAGACCAGATATAATTTTTTATATTTTTTTTACTAGTGGGTGCAGGACACTATTGTTCATTTATCCAAGTGAGGATAGCAAAATAAAGTAAACTGTGACAAATCATACCCAAAAATTCTTCATACAGTGGACTACCAGCAAAACTGATACAAATTTGGGACTAAAAATTATTCAGACCGAGTCTGGGGAAAAAAACTGAAGTTGAGGTTTGCATGAAGCTGGGTGACAGCATGCCCAGGAGACTACAGGCTGTCATTAAGGCTAAGGGATGCCCGACTAAGTATTGATAGTTGTGTAAATACTGTCATATTTGATAAATGAAGTTAACCAACTAACATTATACATACGCTTTTGGTTTCTGTACCCAATATTTAAAAAATGTACAAATGCAATAAAAATATTGGTATCGGTACCGCCAAGTACCAAAAATAAAAGTATCGGTATCAGGCGAGTACTGGAAAAAGTGGTATCGGTGCATCCCTACTAATAATATTACACGCTCATTTGTTGTTTATACACATTTGACAGTAAAGCACCGACCTTGATTTGGGAAGCATACAAAATTTACTTTTATTAACAATAATTATTAAATTTTTAAACAGAAAATGTATATATATATTCTACTTGTATTATTGTTCTTCTATAGTATACAAAACTGACAACTTCAGTGATTATTAAAAGGAATGCTCTTTATGTGAGATTCAGTCGTAAATTGAAGAAAAGTTTGTTTTTCAAGGCACTTTGTGACATTTCTTACTTCATGTTCATACACAAAAAAGTGCAAAACTCTGACAAAATCATTGATATGTGATATTTTATAACAGTGATGACTAATAAGCCAATAAGTGCTCTCTGCTTCAAATTGAACCATTTTTAGGGCTTTTAAGTGCTGGAAATAGTTGTGTGAAATTTGACTGCCAGTCCAACTGCTCAAAAAATGTAGTCGCACCAGCAGAAAAAATAGTCGCAGTCTGGAGCCCTGCATTATTTTGTCAAAATAGTGGGAAAGAGTAGATAGTCTTGGAATCAGCAAGCCAATCAGTTTAAAGTAGGCATGCCATGAAAATTCACCCTATTTTGTACATGTATGTTATCGATCTTATAATAATGTCATAACTTGGTCCTCCGGTGAAAACAACAGACTTCTCTCTGGTGAACTATTTCGGACTTCTCCAGTCATTTATTCTGCTTAAACTCTGCCCCTTTCTTAAAATTTACTGCAAGCTTCAATTCACTTTTAAGCTAAACTGCCACATCTAAAAATCCAATCTGCAAACCAGAAAAAAAGTCTGTTCTACATTTTTTCTTTTTCAATGATCTGTTACACTTTGATGTACGTCAAGTCAAGTCACCTTTATTTATATAGCGCTTTATACAACACAGACTGTCAAAGCAGCTTTACAGTGTTAAACAGAAAGAATGTGTGCTGATGATGCAAGAGGACTATAGAAAACAGTCAGTTTATCAGTTAAAGTCAGTTCATTGTTGATTCAGTGATGTCATCGTCCAGCTCAGTTCAGTTCTCTTCCAACAGTGTCTGTGCAGTCAAGTCAACAATGTTGCCAGAAACTCTGTCCCCAACTAAGCAAGACAAAGGCGATAGTGGCAAGGAACCAAAACACCATCAGTGACAGAAATGGAGAAAAAAAACCTAGGGAGAATCCAGGCTCAGTCAGTAGGCCTCTGGCTAAACGAAACCAGCATAGCGTGGTTTAATTCTAGGCTGCAACGTACATCAGATTGAGCAGAGGACTCGTCTGGTTCTCAAGGTCTTGTGCCGATGGCCGGCGAGGTCTTCAAAGGGGATCTGTCTCTATAGGGTTTGTCTAGTTGACATGGTCTCTGCTGATATTATGACATGTACGTCACAATGCATAAGAAAATATTATTTATTATATTCGTTATTTGCTTTTTTTGTAATTTTTTTAAACCATTAAGTATAATGAAAATACATAAATATAAATATTCATTAAATATAGAAAATATAAATTTATATGAATAAAATGAACATTTGGAACAGAGTTCTGTTAAAATAAATTTTACTTACATTTAAAACTAAATTAAAAGAGACTAAATGTTTACGTCCGAAACATGTTGCACAAGTATCTTCAGTCGGGCAATGTGCTCATGCATAAAGTTTCTGGCCTAACACTTTTCATGCAGGTGAACTGCAAACTAAGGCCAAGAGATGAAGACAAATTGCCAATTTATTATAAGGCACAAAGACAAATTCAACTTCATCTACAAAACCAATAGTCATTCATAAAACACATTTATAACACACAAACCCACATTAAGCCATCTGAATTAGAGCTCCAGACATCTCACACTACACAAACAAGAGCAGTGAGAAATCTATTACAACATCAACAATGACTTTGAATGCAACATGGCACACATACATACACGGACACACATGGGGGTCGTCTATACAGGCTCCCACATCTACAGGAAACAGATCAGGTTACTGGAGTGTGAAACACAGCAGAGGCAGAGCAAACACACACACACACACACACAGATCTCAGTCCAGAGAAAGGCACTAAATCTCGTACAGACCTGCAGAGAATCTCACCCTTGTGCAGTGGCTCCAGTTCTTATCGCACACCTCACACATACACTAATGTGGAGTCTTACACAACACGAACACAAACACACACACACACACACACACACACACACACAAACCTTAACATACAGACCTTACACAACAGGTCAGAGTACAGCTAAAATATCTCTGACACACACATACTGTACACACCTTACTCAAGAGGTCAAAGCTCACTGGAGAACTGGGTTAGAAAGGCAGCTCATCCTTAATGGCATTACAGAGGACAGAAAGAGAGAAAAGAGGGATGAAAAAGTGTGATAAAAGAAAAATGAAGAAATGGGGCTCAAACACACACTTTTGACCCTGATATGACCTTTCTCTCTTTCCATATCACTATGATCTTGCCATCGATTGGCTGGGTGCCATTTCACCCATTGATGGCGCAACTCTATCGCTCAGTCACATGACTCCATTTAAGTAATGAGAAATGGCCATCGATCACACCAAGGGGCCACAGAAGGGTCATGCCCCATAATGCACTTTGCAGAAAGACACATTTTGGGGTGTTTGATAAATTCATCTGGCAAAACATCATGCAGTTTCCTCTGAAACAGGTGTGTGATGTTTCAAAAACATTTCAAATAGCTCATGGCTGACGGGACGTGTGTATACTGTAGAGAAAACTGACAAATCACAAATCAATTCAAGTTTAAGAAAGTGTTTTGGGATGTCAGCAGACAAATATAGAGGGGAGGAGGAGGAGAGAGAATGAAAAGAACAACAGAGGCAGATCAGAAAGTTGACAGAAAACGCGCGCGCGCGCGCGCACACACATATTTTGGTTTTTTAACCCTCCATGGTCAGCTTTACTTTAATTTTTTTATCGAATTTAGAACGTCTTGAGAGTAACACCGTCATGAAAAGCAATAACATCTTTCACTTCTCATTTTATATTCTCACCAGGTAGCCCCACCCACACTGAAAAATTACTGGACCAAAATCCTGCTTCTCATGCATACTAAAAATTAAACATAGATGAGTGCAATGATTGTGTACGTTTTTAAATATCAGCAACGTTCCACAAGGAAAACCATAAAAAGCACAGTGTTGTCATTGAATAAGCTATAAGGTATGTATTCTTAGATTTTCACTAAAGTGCAATGAGATTGCGAGATGTCACTCAGTCTGTATGTGTTTAGCTATATATATATATATATATATATATATATATATATGTGTGTGTGTGTGTGTGTGTGACTTAAATGTGGTTGTCATGGTGCTTTTCTTATAAACACTCCATGCACACCAAATAATATTATAAAATAATTGTGTCAGAATCTCTGCAGTATATTTTTTTTAAACAAAAGCATTGTAGCATCCATGCTAGAGGACAAAGATGCTGTTAAATATAAATAAACTTGATATTCCGAGAAAAATAGCTTTGGGTGTTTACTCAAGAGAATGTGTGCTTGTGTGTGTGTGTGTCAGTACCACCTCATTCCCAGGAGACTAAAGCGAGACAAAGGAGGCGCAGGAAACACAGGTGTGTGTTTGGAGTGATCGAGTTGCATGCTAACGATAATAAGGAATTTATGAGAGTGTGTGTGAGATAGAAAACGCCTGACTCTAAGAAAACAGAGAAACAGAGGGGAGACAGACATACTGTTCACATCTATCCTCCCATTTCTGTGACTTTAACAAACTTTACCAAACAAAACAAATCAAACATGATCTCACCAAAGAGCCATGTGCACTGTCAGCACTTTCATCCTAACACAATTCACAGAAGCAGCAACTGCCATGATAAAAAGTGTTCACATTGGCCAAAGTATTATTGAAAGCACACATACAACAGTAGTGCCAATTTTTAGGCTTGATTAAATTCTAGAGATTAGACTGATTGATAGAACGACGGATAGAATGATTGATATTAGGACTGCACGATTATGACAAAAATCATAATTGTCGATTATTCCCTTGAAATTGTAATTGCGATTATTAATTACGATTATCACAATTTACATTGAATTATGTTTATACCACTGTTTGATGCAACTGCATGCTGTATTTTTATATGAATATAAACAAGCTGAAAACACTCCAACTGAAAAACTTTTAGTGCTTTTCTATAGTATTAAGCCTCAAATGTCAAATATACATCGGATTGGTTTCTTCTTTAAATTATAAAAAGTAAAAATATGAATGGTATTATAATGTTATACTAAAACTAAAATAATGGGAAAAACCCTTAAGATAACATGTAGAAAGAAAAAAACGCATCTTAAACACGCAGAATAACATTTAATTAACATGAACAATTAATTGCCGCTCTGAACGATTACGTAATTGTGGCATCCATAATTGTAATCGCAATTAGAAATTCGATTAATTGTGCAGCCCTAATTGATATATAAATAGAACTATAGAAAGATAGACAGGCAGTCTATAAAAAGTTATTTTATAAGGTTTCAGTTCACTAACTAGTATTAATGTCAGGTTATTTCTATGCATGTCAGTGTTTATGAGCATTTTTTCTGTGGAAATAGTTCCTGTCACGTGATGTTTGTGTTTTCACTTTCATTTAAGCACATATGACCCTGTTCTCCAGCAATCTGCACATTCTCTTGTCCTATGATGTTTGCACATCTTTCCATCTCAAACTAACCAGCTGGGTGTCTACCTACCCACCTCCCCCTCTCCTCCTTCAACCAAAGAGCATAACACCAGCCAAGCAACATTTCCCCTCCCCCATCCCCCTCTCTCTCTCTCTCTGGTCTCCTTTTCTTCTCCAGGCAGCCCACTCAATCATTCCTGCCTCCCTCCCTTCTCTCTCTCTCTCTCTCTTCCTTCATTCCAATGAATGCACAATCCCCCGTTCAGCCAGGCCTGTCCTGGGGGGTGGGGTTCAGGGGACACACACACCCACACCACATCTGCAGAAGAACAAACGCCCATCACAGGGAGTGATAAAGAGAAAGCTTACAATGGGGACTGAGTCAAAGCCAACATGATTGGGACAGAAAGCTGAAAAAAGCATACTTAAACCAGCCTAAAATGATTTGATGGTCTTTAGAGCCGGTTTCGACACTTCAGCTGGACAGGCTGGGAAGTCTCAGCTAAATTAGCTAAACACCAGCTGGGCTAGCGTAAGAAACCAGCTTAAACCAGATTAAGACCAGCAAACCACCTTAGGCTGGTTTTTCAGCAAGGTACTAAATACAACAGCATGGTTTATGCCAAAACATTATAGCAATTACTTATTGTCACTACTGTAAACAACAACAACAAACAATTAGAAATCAGGTAAGAACTTTCAGAAAAAACTGTTGTTATTATTATTATTACTATTATTTTTGTCTTAATTTTATTTTACTCTTTTTTTTTTTTTGATGACAGTGGTGGCAAACGCCATGTTAGCTATGACTAACAATGATGTTTGGACATAAATGACTATACAAAACTACTTCAGAAATGCACAACCAGCCCAGTCATTACCGGTGCTGACAATAAGATTAGCAGCCAATGAATAGATTAGCACACTGCTAATCACCATGGCATTGTGGGTAATAATAGTCCTCACGCTACTAATGCTAACAGAGTTGGACTGCGTTCGGCTTAAGCAGCACCTAGAGGAGCTCAAACAGGAATGTAGGTTAAAAGCAAAAGCAGCCTGAGGGCGACATGCACACGCTCTGATGAAAACAGGCACCGGCAACACGAAGGCAAATTAATTTCAGGGCAGATAGTCGCAATTTGCTCTTTTGCTGATGGACGGGGTGAGGAAGAAGATAGAAAGAACAAGAATGTGAGATAGATGATATTGAGGAATGGAGAAACCGAATACTGACAGATGAAGACGTGCAAATGTTTTACACATCTCCTGATGATAATGATGAAGTGTGCTCTTCCGGCAATGTTTTGTGTTTCTTTATCTTAGTGGAGCACTTTAATGAGGGGCGGAGCCAACTGATATACGCCCAGCAACGCACACATACACATCCGCACAATGACTCTTGATTGATCGAAACACTCCAGGATGCCGGTAATGGATGTGGGTTGTGTGAGACGGACACACGGCCAGGAGGAAGTGGAGGTTCACACACTTACGCCGCTGGGGTTTTACTCTAGTTCTCAACTAACACAATCCATAACCACCACTTCCTATGACCACAATGGACAGCACACATATACGCCTACAAAACAATTACACAAACTCACCCCACTTAACAAAGAGTCACTAACAGAACAGGAATCTTGTCAGGAACAATCATGTATACATCCTGCTTTTCCATATGGATGTGTGGGAAGCAGACACCGGAAAATTGCCTAGCATTTGTGTTTTATCTTTCCCTTTTTTTGCAGTAGAGTGAGTGTGTGTGACAGTCAGAATATAAACAGAGCCAGCCGGACTGACTGCATACAACAAGCTTTCTTTGTGCGGCATTCCGACTAGAAAAAGCAAAGCAACTTTCTCTGGCTCTCTGCCTAGTGTGTGTTTTTATTCTGCTGAGCTGTCCAAACGCAGCCCGGATACTTTCACGAGTTCAGTTTAAATGCCCTGCTGGAAGCACAAAGAAACAGAGCGGCAGTGGTGGATAGAGGGAGAATGCGTGTCTTACCGTGTTTCCCAGTGTTATTCCCTGTGTTTCTGAAGCAATTCCACACTGTGAACTGCTCGTTCAGTCTGTTCGGTAAAATCTCGGCTCTTATTTTCCCTTTAACCAGCTGCAGGCTTGACTACCTGCCCCCCTCACACACAAACACATGCATGCACACACACACACACACACACACACCGGCAGCAGGGCTTGCAAACAAAAACACCATGCAAAAGCTGACACAGTCAAGAGGATGCAGGATTCCAGCTCCAAACAAAACAGAATTCCTTCTTTTTTAGCCAAAGAAAAAAAAAAGAGTGCGTCTCCCTCGTTCTCCTTCTTTCTCTGCTTTCCTCCCTCAATCCTTCTCCTCTCTCTCTCTCTCTCACTCACTCACTCACACACACTATTTCTCTCTGCTTTTTTCCACTCAGCAATCAAACAAAGAGAGGAAAGGAGCTGGTCTCTCACACACACATACACACACACACAGCGCTTAAGCCCAACCCCCGCTATAGGCCAGCCTGCCTCTCTTCATTTTTTTTTCACATCTCTGGCTCTCTGGCTCCCCTCCCCCCCGTCCCCTGTCACCTCTCTCTCTCTTAGCCTCATTCTCACCCTCCCTCCCTCCCTGTGTGTCAGATAGAAGGGATCGGAGAGCGGAAGGGATCCTTTTACTATATTTCATTCTCTCATTCCCTTCCAGTATTTCTGTGTGATCTCAGAATCAGAGTGCATCATGTACCGGCACCTGCAGAAATCCATAATGCACCACAGATTTCTGCAGACGCTCGTCATTCACAAAGTTATACGGCAGCAGGGCTTGCAAACAAAAACACCATGCAAAAGCTGACACAGTCAAGAGGATGCAGGATTCCAGCTCCAAACAAAACAGAATTCCTTCTTTTTTAGCCAAAGAAAAAACGTCTCCCTCGTTCTCCTTCTTTCTCTGCTTTCCTCCCTCAATCCTTCTCCTCTCTCTCTCTCTCTCACTCACTCACTCACACACACTATTTCTCTCTGCTTTTTTCCACTCAGCAATCAAACAAAGAGAGGAAAGGAGCTGGTCTCTCACACACACATACACACACACACAGCGCTTAAGCCCAACCCCCGCTATAGGCCAGCCTGCCTCTCTTCATTTTTTTTTCACATCTCTGGCTCTAAACAGCCCCTCCCCCCCGTCCCCTGTCACCTCTCTCTCTCTTAGCCTCATTCTCACCCTCCCTCCACTGTTGCCAACTTCTTTCAGTGGAAAGTAGCTAAAGCCCGCTTGAAAAGTCGCTAGACGATGTCATACGCTAATTATCATATTCCCAATGTCATTGCGTCGTATTTCCTTTACAATTTGTTTGCCTCTCTGTGCTGACATACTGTATTTTAATGTAGCCAAATTCTCAATAAAAATTTTTTCATTTATATATTTTTTCTGTTTTTTTTTTTTGTCAGACAACGGAATGAATATGAAACGCGGCCCATTAAGACTACATAACCAGCTCTCCCTTTCAATATATTAATCTGCACAAAAATCCTGATTTTTAATTGAGCCGTCGTCTGATGAAATAAAATACACATAAGATAAAGATGACAATGGATTTGCTGTAATTTCGGCTATATTTGCATGTAAAATTAGAGTTATAAGCAACAGAATATCTATTTTAAGCTGCAGTCCGTAAGTTTTGCCTCTTTGTCGCCATCTCTGTTTGAAAACCTGCAATTGCAGTTATTTGCGCAATTATCTTCCTTGCCTGGGTTGTGCACCGGCACGGCTCCAGCTCGGATTAATCTAATGTTTTGAGGTGAATGTGTGGCTGTCAGTCACCGCACCGGAGTGGATACTGTACTTCGGAATCACAGATTCTAGCCTACGTCTTTGAATATACGACCCAAATAAGCATTTTCACCGGGTTTTGTCATCTGAACAAGTAACAAGTCTGCCACGTTTGTTCTGACCAACTGAGGAAAAAAGCATTACAATAAATTGCGCTACCCAATGTAATTAAATCTAACAATCACTTAGCTCATATCACATCAAACCGTGCAAATTATTATTATTGTTATACTTTTTTCTCAAATTGTTAATGTTAACAACATCAGCATTGAGTGACTATGTGTATAGTGTGCATAAGAGAGTAGATTTCAATTTCTGTACAGTCTAATCTCTAATTGTCATACCATTCAAATTTCATTTAAAGAAATTCTTTTAACTCAAAAGGCAAATTATTCTTCCTTCGAACTGGTCCTCTTTAAAATACAAATCTTTTGTAATCC
Source organism: Sinocyclocheilus grahami (assembly GCF_001515645.1). NCBI lineage: Eukaryota > Metazoa > Chordata > Actinopteri > Cypriniformes > Cyprinidae > Sinocyclocheilus > Sinocyclocheilus grahami. Next base: position 249,784 of record NW_015505379.1, read on the forward strand.
CATGTATGCTATCTGTAATCAGATGCCTATTTAAAACTGTATATAATTTAACTTCAGTCACATGTGTTTCATAAACACATAATCCTTTCCGGATTACAATCCACCATCAAAATGATCAATTTAATTATTCCAGCTGCTGTGAGAAAAGGCTATAAACGACCCACCACCTGCAGCACCCTCACATGCGATATAGCCTACTAGCCGGGACAACTTCATGTTTACAGACGTGATGTAATGACGCAGCGGCATGCTCGAATTTCCCGCAAATTCCTACCAGTACCACTCAAATTAAAAAACATTATTATAAGCTAACCGATGTGAATCAGGCTAAAGTAAGGCGATAGTTTTGAACAATGGCTGGTTATGTACTTGCTCAAATATTGATTTTGGATTTTTAAGCAAAAAAAGTTATGAACTGCAGCTTTAACTGAAACTGCTGCTCCTCTTAGCCGCTCGCTGAACAGAGCAGACCAGTGTTGCCAAGTACACGGTTTTCCCACGGAATTGGGCTACTTTAACACTGTTGCCGGAGGTTGTTTTTCATGTCCGTGGGTTAAAGCGACTCCAATAACATGATATTCATCCCCTGTAATAGGGCTGAACGATTTTGGAAAATAATCTAATTGCGATTTTATTAACCAATATTGTGATTGTGATTTAATATGAAATTATTTTTTTTAAAAGCTCTTTATGTTCTGTATTATTCAACACAGACAAGCTATAAATCATTGTATAGTATGACCAACACACTATTAGATAGATTAAACATAAATGTTCTTTTCTGTAGGCCAGGCCTATATGTTACGATGAAGGTGATATATGAATGACATTTTTATTTAACAACTACAATCACAGTATATTGACTGATTTGTTGAACTTCTAACCTTGTAAGCATGTAATAATTATGACAACATAAAGCACTGACAAATAAGCCTGGTGTAAACATTAATATGAAAGTCAGTAACAAATCACACAAACTAAAGTAGATTGCAGAAATATAAAAACAAATCTGTTGCTTTACCACACTACTTTAGGTAATTCACAGTCACTGTAATAAACATATGTAAACATGTGGACTGCACTTTTTAAACACGGTCTGTTAACTTTAGACCAGTGGTTCTCAAACTTTTTTGGTCGCGCCCCCCTTTAAACCTATAAAAAAACAACAACATTAAACTGATGCCATATTCTATTTATGACGTACTGACACAAAGTTAAAATTATTTGCAACGGTCGCTTTGTCGCGTCCAGTGTAGAGCTGTTGCTGTGTGACGCGACAACTGTAGCATCCGGTATATGCACGGTGAGTGAAGCCGAGAGCAAGATATGCCTCGTCATAATTTCTGCATTTAGCTTTTAAATGACCAGCACCTGCCTGGGTCTGTGCGACTTCATCTATGGCTTTTCTCTTCGTTTTCACAAACCGATCCATCTCCTATTCTAAGTTACGTCCTTTGGCTGTTTACTGTTTTATTTCTTTTCTTTTTCTGCTGATGGCCCGCGCTCGACTTGAAGCAGCGCTGCTTAGACCGATGGGTGTGTGTCATCAAAGTACTGCGAGAGCTATAAGAGAGCGCGGACGTCTCCTTATGCTTTCTCTCGCCGTACTTTGATATCATACACTGATCCATCAAGTCGAACACACCTCTTTACTCTTGTGTCGTGTGTCAGGTGACCGAGTGTAATCGCAGCCTCTGCGATTGAAAAACCGCGTTTTTTCATATCACGATATTATCGCAAATGCAATTAATTGTTCAGCCCTACCCTGTAATGGGAATTTTAGCCCGGAACCCTGCCAAAAGATGTGTATTTTCCCCCCGGAACGCGATTTTTAACTGGGGACCCCCTCGATTGTCAGCGATTGGGCAAGTTTTAAGTAGTGATTGGGTGGGTTTTCTTGTGAAAACCTGGCAACCTTGGAGCAGACGCAGAGAGAGGTGTGAGCACTGGGATAGCAAGACCTCGTGCTCGTGCGACAGTACCGGCGAGTCTCAGAAAGTAAATAAGGTTTGTCTAAGAAGTTAAGTAAAAAAAAAAGTCACTAAAGGGGTCTGAAAAGTTGCTAAATCTAGCAACAAAATCGCTAAATTGGCAACACTGCCTCCCTCCCTCACTGTGTCAGATAGAAGGGATCGCTTCCTTCCAGTATAGAAGGGATCAATTCCCTTCCAGTATTACTGGGTGATCACAGAATCAAAGTGCATCATGAACCTGCAGAAATCCACAGAATTCTTCACAGATTTTTGCAGTTGTCTGTCATTCACAAAGTTATACACTCTCCTTCCATGTTCGTTTATGAAATATTTTAAGTATGCAACATGTTCATTGTTTCTGCCAAAACCTGAGAAACCTGGTAGGTTGAAATGGTCAACTTCTGCAGTTACTTCTTTCATTTGGCTGATTAATGTCGCAAACTTTCAACAGCTTAAATTCTGGTTCATATTTTGTACACAGACTGATCAGATTATTTTTCCTTTTTTTTAATTATGTTTTTCACAATTTATGTATATGTGACCAAATTACAAAGGTGACTACAGAGGAGCCAGGAGGGGCTAGTCATTTCTAAAGTTAAATCTTAGCTTGATTACATTGGCGAGTTAATTTTTGAGTAGAGCTTATGCTACATAAATATTAATTTATTTTAGCCAGCAATTTTTTATTTACTATCATGAAAATATATCACAGATACTCTACTGTTTCAAAAGTTTGGGGGCCATAAGACTTAATGTTTTTAAATGTTGAAAACAGCCGTGCTTACTTGAACAGCAGTGTACACTGGTATTATGTTGCCCTTCATGTTCTCTAGATAAATGCATCAAGCACTGAAAGAAGACCCGAAAAAGCAGGCTGGATGGAAAACCTGCTGACTTGGTGCAAAGAAGTCATGCTTACATTGTTTAGTAATAAAGTAAAACACACAAACGCATAAAAAAAGTCATCCCCTGATACTACACTGATGCCGTTTCAAGCTATTTTTAGTGTTCTTTCATGAATTCCATTCCCATCATTCACCAAAGAAGAGAGTTATTCTAAAAATCTCTCTGAGAAAGGAGGAGAGGGAGAAAGAGAGATAATTCAGAAGCCAAATAAAGCCAAATTCACTATTGTCCACAGTGTCTTTGGCCTAACCATTACATAATTTCCATTGTATTGATTTATTACTGTAGAGATGTGGCCGTGCGCCAACAAGAAATGAAATATTTGACTCTTGGCCAATAGACAAAAGAGAAGAGAGTGTAAGTAAATGTGTGTCAGGGAATGCTGGTGTTATCAAAGTAATTTGTGGAGTTACGTAACTAAACAAATAAAAAAAATTGACAATGACACACGACAAATAACCATGCGTCAGCATGTCAGATCTAATGTCGTTTGCACTGCTCCATCCTTAATTAACTTCTTTGCAACACCTGCATTACATTAAGCATGCTTACATGCACTGTAAAAGTTTGATTTCTGACAGACTACATCATCTTTTAAAATGCCACGTAAACCTTTAAATCTGAAAGAAAATTTAACAGTTTGATTTTTCTTTTTCAGACTATCCGATCTATGTCATGTGATTGTAACTTGGCTTCGGCCATTATATATATACACGCAATATATACACAAGATAAAACACACGAAAACATCTTTTTCTCTCTTCTGTCTACTGTTCTTACTTCACTAGCATTAGATGTTAAAGAGGGAGCAGAGAGAGCAAGTGTTGACACAGAGAAAGGAAATTGTGATAGAAGGAAAGGAAAGTAAGAATCACACTCTTCTGCTCATGCCACAAATCATTTCCTCTTTTTAACATTTCCAACTTCTTATTCCCCTTCTTTATTTCCCTTTAAAATACACAACGAGGCACTGCTGATTAATTGGCCATTAACGTCTAATGAGCTACAGCTGTGTGCAATTACCAATCAGCACATTCTTAACAATGCAGCCCACAATGCACCACTTCAGTCTTTTGACATAGCTTTAAATGAAGTACATTTTTTTCAAGAAAACTGTCAATCAATTCATATAAACACTGTTAACCCATTAGGAATCATTATGAGCTGATTAGTGACAATGGTATGGCTATGAATACACTGCAAAGTTTTAGAAGTAAAAACTACATTTACTTTCAAGAATGAGAATAGAAAGCAGCTCCTACCCTGAACACACACACATACACACACACACAAAAGATTGTGTCTTGAAAGAAATTAATATTTCTATTAAGCAAGGATGCATTAAACCCGTCAAAATATGACTTGTATGTTATTTTAAAAAATATATTAAAAATAAAAAAAATAAAAAAATAAAAAATAAAATATATATATATATATTTATTCATTTAAAATTGTAACACTTTTTCACAATTTTTTTATCAAATCAATGCACCTTTGGTGAGCGATTTCATTAAAAAACTACATTTTACGGACCACAAACTTTTGAAAGAGTATAGTATAAATAGATAAAGACTGATTTCAGTAAGGCTTAAACAATAATTTGTCTTTTTAAAATGTCATGTAAGCACTGACTGAAACCGTGCCATTCAAATTTGTCCAGAATGAATACACGTCAGTGTAACGACTACAATCTAAGTGTTTTGTGCTTTCTCTGAAATTATTCCATTATTCAGTTACACACAACAATAATTCCTTTGAAAAAGATTGAACCATATATCCTATTCCAAACTGGGTGGCTGTATGTGCGCTCCACAAAGATTTGAAATGTCTGTATGTGTGTGAGAGACAGTCATGTGACTCACACTTCCTTTTTCATTAAAAACTGATACCTCAACCCATCTGTTCAAAATACAGACTAGGGAGAGACAGATAGAGTGAGACAGAGAAAAGGGTGTTATAGAAAAAACTCTATTATCACTTCCTCTCATCCATTCTTGCTTTTGTCTAATTCTGTCTCTCTCCTCCATGAAAAATCGTTTCCTCTGAGGATGTAAATTAGTATTTGTGTTGTCTGTCTGGCATCATCACAAATTATAGGTCCATTTCCACCTCCATCTGACTGTCAACCATCACAAGAGTGCATCAATCACCTATTAAATGGATGCCAGCAAAATGCACAAAGACACTGAGTGACACACACACATTCCCACTGTGAATGTGAGGTGAAGGTTAAGTGCTATTCAGTGTGCTAGACTGCCAGTCAGCCGGTTCTGATGAACATACACACACACCTTCAACACTGATACTGAATGTGCTTCAGTGCACCATTTACTTACATGACGACAAAAACAGTAATTTCTCACTGCACTTTGCCTCTGTTTATATCTGACATTAACATCCATCTCAGGTGGATCCAATCACAAATGGTCAATTGAGATAGGATGCTATTAACATGCAGATTTCATTGAGAAGTCTCAGATTTGAGATTATGTATATAACTTAGGTTAGTTTGTCAGTTGTTCTGTTAATGAAATATGTATGAAACTTTCAAAATGTTTTGAACAAATGGTTGCTTTCTTCAAAAGAAGGGTCACTGAAAAAGTGTAAAACTTTTGTACATTAATTGCATGTTAAGCAAATAGCCAGAGTTCTTTGATTTTTCCAAATGTGGTTTATATGGTCAAATCTCCATTTAAACTATCGTTCAAAAAGTTTGCGGCCATTTTTTGAAGAAATTAATACTTTTATACAGCAAGGAAGCATTAAACTGATTAAAAGTGGCAGTAAAGACATTAATGTTACAAAATATTGCTATTTCAAACTAATTTGAAAATTTGAAGTTTCTATTCATCAAAGAATCTTGAAAGAATGTATTATGGTTTCCAAAAAAAAAAAAAAAACTTGAGCGTACAACTGTTTTGATAATATTAAGAAATGATCTTGAACACTAAATCAGTATTTATTAAAGTTTTACTAGAAAGGATCAGGTGACACTGAAAGTTGGAGTTTTAAAATTTTAAGATACATTAAAATAGAAAACAACTGATAATATTAAATATAAAATTTCTCTCTTTTTTTTTGCATACCTAAACTCACAACTAAACATGTTATCTACATCTACAACACACAAAAACACTAACACCTACAGCAACTAGATGATTATACAGTGAAACTAAACTCTTCAGTTCATGTACGACTGAACTCTGGCTACTAGAACGTTATTTTTTTCCAATCTATATCAGAGAAGGAATAAGAGTGAAAAGAAAGAGAACAAGAAACATACAGTTTATTTGTAACCCTAAAAAAACAGGAGCCAAAGTGCTTCCTGTTTAGACTAGTGGGAGTAAAAAGGGGGCGGGGCTGGCATCATGGTACACCAATCCCAACATTACAGCATTAAAGGGGCCATGAACTGCATTTAAAAAAAATTAGTTTATAATGTTCTCTGAGGTTCACAATATAATGTTAGTGTGATTTTATATCAAAAAACATAATTTAGTAGAAATAGGCTATTTTCTATCCTGTTTTTGAGCCTCTCTTCGAATGGACGCTGCTGTGACATACTCATGGGTCAACAACATGGGTCATTTATGTTAAAAACGTATATAGATCGGTGATAAATACTCAGTATATATGAAACGCTCTGGAACAGACAATGCAATAGTGGTAAAAGCACATTTATTCACACTTATGTGTTCCGACATTACTGTTGGATCCACTCTAGTCAGACTCAGCACTGCATCATCATTTACTTTCAGTCCCTCTGAAAAGCCTGCATCATACTGTCTTGTTTAAAATGAATCCGTAACAAAGTAAAGCAAATAATCAAACAAACAGTGTTTCACTGACGCGATCTGGAGCTCTTTGGTAATTTTACCCCATGTTTACACTGAACGCGAGCAGCGTAACGCGACTACATACAACAGAACCATTATAATCTGCGATTCTGGCTATATACTGGATGCGGCACGGATTGACACAGCAAATCTCCAGAAGTAAACTGATGTCCAACTCTATTTCTGACATTCAAGCATTCGCGCCGCTTCTGACCTGAAAGAGAAATGGATTCGTGACGCAACAGCGCTCGCGTCCGATCTAGATAGGATCACAAGGAAGGCAATTCAAAGACTATTTTTCACAACTTACACTATACAGTGTCTTCTTGTAATGTCATCTGTACGGAGTAATCCTGAGATTGCATGTCTCTAGTATTTCCTCTACTACTACCACAAGCGCGTATCAGTGGGTGGAGCTAAAGAGACAGTGACGTAGAAGCAGGTGTTGATGATCCTCTGCGGAAGTGGTGCTTAGCCACACTATTACGTCATAAAGTGGCACATTCCAAAACTATTCGCTTTCTGAGCTTGGTTTCAATAAAAGCTGTTTTTAAACTAATGAGAAAGTTTTGAAACGTACAGGATGTTTTTATAGTACATTGACCTGTTATATGTCAAAAGATCAATGGATCAGAGCCCTTTAAAACAATACAGAGCAACAATCTGCAGAATAACCAAATATGCTATTTCTCAACTCAAACTAACTTCTGCTTATAAAAGAAACAGATGGAAAGTAAGACACAGAAAAACAGAGAGCCACGTGAGTTTTGTTGGGTTTGCAGTTTAGTCCTGGACATGTTCAGAGGGAGAATCGGAATTTGGAATTCGCCTGCTCTGTTTTCCAACCCCCCTCCGCCTGAAGTTTAAAGAATGCACCTCCACACAGCTGGCCAAACACACACACTCTCATACGGGAATAAAAACACATGCATGGAAACACACCTCATCCATACACGAGTATCAAACACATACTGGGAGACGACTTGCATGCATACTTAAATATGCACTACGGCTGCACACACAAGCACATGCATGCATATGTTCGCAAGTGTGTTGCAAAGTCAAACTTGTGTGTGTGCATGTAACAAAATATGGAAAAAAATAAAAAGTGTTCACATCATTTGCATATTGTAGGGCAAGAATGGCTGATTTGGAATAACCCCCCTTTGGTTCTGCAAGGAGATAGTTTGCTCTGCCATGTGGAATGTGCAGCAGGAGCAGCCTGCATTTCATGACAGGGTGGAGTGATCCACAGTGGGGGGAGGTTATCCAGCAGGGGGTGCAGGAGGAGGTGAGTGGGTTTATGGGATATTTTTAGTAATACCACTTCTGCTGGTAACACAGACATGAATGCAATACTATCAGCAGTGGTAGGAATCTCATAGCCTGTATGCACAAGCTCCAACATGATCGTGTTCACTGTCTAGTTCACGTGGGCCATGAGATAAACAGGCTCAGGAATAAACATTAGCAGGAACTTCAGCAGACCAGCAGAAACCATGACGACACCTCACTAATCCACACGCATACAGCTGTATCGTGCAAGACTGGCCTGCAGACACACAGACACATGTTTTGCACAAGGCATTTACACACGTACTTAACCAGATGTGCAAACACAAATGCATGCACATGCACACAGCACGTAGAGAAACTTCAAGCGAGACTCTAAGACTTTGTTTCCAAGGACATGTTTCTTCCACACAGTTTAACCCAGGGGTCTCAAACTCAAGTTACCTGGGGGCCACTACGGACCAGTTGAACAAGTACAACAAATGCTACTTTAACAGCCATGAATTTTATGTTATTTAAAGGGTTTAGTTATGTATACACACACAAATAACTATTCGGGGTAAGTCTGGGGTTGGTAAGAATTTGTAATGTTTTTTTAATCAAGTCTCTTATGATCACCAAGGCTGTATTTATTTGATCAGAAATACAGCAAAACAGTAATATTGTGAACTATTATTACAAATTAAAATGGCTGTTTTCTATTATAATATGCTGATTTGTCACATAAGAAACATTTCTTCTTATTATTGATGTTAAAACAGTTGTGCTACTTAATATTTTTGTGGAAGCTGTGACACAAAAGAAGAGCATTTATTTGAAACAAAACCCTTTTGTAACATTATAAATGTCTTTACTATCACTTCTGATTAATTTAATGCATCCTTGCTGAATAAAAGTTTTAATTTCATTAAAAAATTTTTTAAAAAACTTACTCACCCCAAAACTTTGAACAGTTGTGTAATATGTAATTAAAATTATATCTTGTATCTACATATAAGGCTACTGTTTGACCGTCCTGAGAACTACAGATTAACAGTAAAGGTAAAAAATAAATCCATTTGCGAGGTCGGATTTCAGGATAAATCAACACTTTTAGACAGGTAATTTAAGACTGCTTTTATAAACGCCACCTTTTGGTCATGTTTTGACTTAGAGTAAGTTTATTTGTGTTTAAAATGAGGCATTAAGATCAATTTTAATGTCTCAATCAAACTCTACAGTTAAGTACGTAAACACAAGTTAGCATAAACCTTTTTCAAGTGTTCATTTTCTTTCTCATGCTAAATATCATCATGGTAGAGGAAATCTTGCTAAGAAAGTTAAAGTTAGTTAAAGTATCAACATGTTTATATCTAGCAACCTGAATAACAACACAACTGGAACAGGGTGCAAATGAATATCGCTATCAGTGAATGCACACACCACATCTAAGATAATCCAGCATTGTCCCAACTGAATGAATCCGTAAGTATGTTTATCTACATATGTGCCTCCGTCCCCATGGCTCCCTGTTTTGCTATGGCAAAGATCACACACACACACACAGAGATTTATTCTGACCTCACATGGATGGAAATACAGGAAGAACAAAAAGAAAAAAAGAAATAAAAAGAAAAAAGTCCTTGGAAAATCTGCTCCACATTTCCACCACATCTCAACCCACTGGGATCCTGAACATCAAAGTCTGTGTGTGCGGTTGAGCTCGGGCTCGTCCATCCAGATGCATATTTAATCAGCACACACTTTGGTTTGTTTGCTAGGACATCTGCTTAGGACACGTGCTGAAGCATGACAGGGCTAGATGAACTTTGACCTTTATGAAGGTGACCTTTTCGACCCTGCAGTAGCATGGCTTTTCATGTGCCAACTCTCCCATCTCTCAACTTTCTCCTTTGGCCCTAATCCACAGCTTACATAGATAGTTTAAAAGTGTTTATAGGATGGAGCAAGTGTGTGTGAAAGTGAAAGTTATTTGAGAATGTAAAGGAATGTAAAAAATACTACTTAAAGTTCACATGTGAACAGGTGTGCATGTGGTCTTTAAATATACACACGCACAGGTAAACACAAAAAAAATGCAATTAATGTTATTTCCCATTCAATAATTTTAGTCTTGAATACTTCTGCCCTTCTTTTATATGTACTGTATGTGAGAAATTATAGACTTTGACACATTCACACACATTTATTGCTTGTGCAGTATGTGTGTGTGACCTTGGCCTGTTTACACCTGACATTAACATCCGTCTCATGTGATTCGGTCACAAGCGGTAAACGGAGACACATTGCTGTTTATACATGGTAGTAAAATGCATCTAAAATGCATCTCCTGTGACCAACTCAGAGTTGTTTTGAGCAAGAGGATCTCTGATTTCATGATTGTATGTGTAACTCACTATATCAGTTAAGGTTAATGCAATAAGGCACAGTGTATTAAACCCAGTTTACACCTGTGTTTAGCACTGACCACTTTTGATTGACTCAAACCAGAAGAATACTAGGTTTAAACAGAGGATTTAAGCAGGTTGATTAATAAATATTGAGTGTGTGAAGACTGACAGATGCCATACTGCTTTGTTTATACACACAGTATCTCACAGGAGTACACCCCTCACATTTTTGTAAATATTTTATATCTTTTCATGTGACAACACTGAAGAAATGACACTTTGCTACAATGTAAAGTAGTGAGTCTTCAGAAGTTTGTGTGTAGTAAGATGTTTTTGAAAGAAGTCTCTTATTCTCACCAAGGGTACATTTCTTTGATCAAAAATACAGTGAAAATCTTAATATTGTGAAACATTATTACAATTTAGAAGAACTGTTTTTTATTTTATTTTAAAATGTAATTTATTCCTGTGATGGCAAAGCAAATATTTTTTGAAAAAAAACTCTCCTGTCACTTTTAATCAATTTAATGCATCCTTGCTCAATAAAAGTATTTTTGTTTTCAAAAACAAATATTCCTAATTTTTATGTTTTGTTCTATGACAGGTCCACGACACAACAACCACAACTTAAAAGAGTCGAGTCTGAAAGTAGGGTCTGATTATGTGGCCAGAAAGCCCACAGACCTAATAAACTGCTGTTGGATCTGTCCTACAGACCCTATTAAGTGCTCACTATCAGCTGAGTCAACTACAGACAGCTCATACTTAGACAAAACACACACACACACACACACACACACACAGAGTTGAACAGGCACGTGCATCTGGATTCTCTTAGCTCACATACAAAAGAGTTAGTATGCGAACTGCTCTGAATGTGCCATTTGTGTGTGTGTTGGGATGTTCGGTCAGTGCTTTGATAGCTGCTGGATGTTGGAAAAGGAAAGGCATCAAGTCCAAAAAGAATGAGGGACAGGGAAAGAGAGAGGAAAAGAAAAAGGGTCCAACACACAAACACAAACCACATGCAGCTGGTCTGTACACGCCTCAGCACGTGAATCTTGCACACTTTCCTTACAGGTTCAGGGAGTTTTTGTGTGCACAGATGCATGCATATATATATATATATATATATATGGCTGCTGTTTACAAATGTGTGCAAGGTTGTGTGTTCTACCGCCTCGCTTCTGTCTTCACTGCACACACACTGGTTTTGGCCCACAGAAAGAGAGTGAGTCACCTTTTGGGTTCAAAGGCCTGCCAAAAAATATAAAAACAGAGTGGAAGAGACACACACACACACACACACACACACACAAACAAACACACTAACCAGAAACAGAGTAACTTTAAACTAAAATCCATCAAACTACTGAAAAACACTGGTTTCTCTGTCGCAGCCCACCTATTGGACAGAGACATATGTGTCCCTCCCACTGTGGGCACCTATGGTTGAGGGGGCGTTGACCTGTCTAATACCCACCCCCATCCCCCTCCTGTCTGACTCCATGGAGAATGTGAGAGAGAGACAGACAGGCTCTGAAGTTTTGGAAGTTTCTCTTTCCTTGGCTTTTATCTTGGATTTCAAATCCCCTTTCTGTTATTTCTGTCACTCACTCACACACACACACACACACGTTTGCTGCTGCTAAATGGTCACAGTGCACAAAACGCTACTAAAAGGGAGATTTCACCCAAAAAATAAAACTGTATCATAATTTACTCACCCTCATGTCATTCCAAACCCGAATCACTTTCTTTCTTCTGTGGAACACAAAAAGGGAAAACTACATGAATACTCATTAGAATGGATTCATTACAATAGCAGTACATCACTTTAACACTTGATGAAGTACCCAAAAGAGCCCATGCAGCATTTTTCAAATGCTCTGATCAGTAAAACTGTGGTGGCTGCCAGTGCTCCGTGAATCTAACAAATGAAGATGATGACTACATTTACATTTATGCATTTGACAGACGCTTTTATTCAAAGCAAATTGCATTGCATTCAAGGTATACATCTTCATGCATTAGAACCCACGACCTTGGTGTTTTTGGCACCATTCTCTACATGAATGCCACTTGATAAAAGTAATGAAGTATACATATTTTTTTTCTTCATTGTAGTGAATGGTGCAGGTGTGATTAGTCAAATGCAATTCATGCTCAAAATGCTTGTCTTGGCAGGGTAATAATGCAAACAGTTGGCTTGACTTGAATGGAAAAAAAAGACAAAAAAGAGAAAACGACTCACTGCTCTTATATTTATCACTTAACTTGAATGATTACTTGAAAAACTTATGTTAGATTGAACCTACGGCAAAACTTATATTTAAGATATAATTTATAAAAAAATCTGTCAAAGCAAGATAAAAAAGCTTGTTTAATAGCATACTACCTTTTAATTAATCTGTGTGTCATATGTGATGTTGTGTTGAATGCAGATGGGGGTTTCACTGCCATGGGGGAAGGGAGAACGTCTGGACGCAGAGGTCATGAGGGTTTAGGGTGTCTTAAAAGTTTTTGTGTGCAGACAGACAGACACGCACGCACACACAACTTCACACTCACTCAGACGTGTAAGGTCATGTTACTGCCCTGATTTCGCTACGCATATAAACGCCTTTACCACAGTTCAGCTGGCTTATTCAATGTGACGACATCAAACTATCACATAAATGAGGTCGGGTTTTTATAATGAGCTGATTCTTGATAGCTAACAGCATTTTGTTGTACATGTAAACACTGATTCCACAATGACTTTAAGATGGGATACTGATGACAGAACAAGTCCAAATTTACACTTGCATACACTACTGTTCAAAAGTTTGGTTCGAATATTTTAATGTTTTTGAAAGAATTTGATCATAAACAGTGAAACTGTGAAATATTATAACAATTGAAAATAACCGTTTTCTATTTGAATATATATTTTAAAATCTAATTTATTTCTGTTATGGCAAAGCTGAATTTTCAGCAGTCATTACTCCAGTCTTAAGTGTCACATGGCCCTTTAGAAATCATTCTAATATGCTGATTTGGTGCTTAAAAACATTTATTATTATCATTAATGTTGAAATCAGTTGTGCTGCTGAATATCTTTGTGATACATTTTTTGATGAATAGAAAGTTAAAAAATAATTTAAACAAAAAATAATTTATTTTAAACCGAAACCTTTTGTAACGTAATAAATGTCTTTACAGACACTTGAGATAAATTTAATGCATCCTTGAACAATAAAAGTATTACTTTTCTTTAAAAAAGAAAAAAAAAAGTTTACTGACTCCAAACTTTTGAACAGTACTGCACATGGTGACAAAGAGAACGTAAACTGTTGAATGTTTCAAATAGTGCAGCACAGATGTGCATACACATATAAACACAGAAGAAGTTTTAGGTGCATTTCTTGCGATGAGACTCCATAAAGACGTCTTTTTGTATAGGCGTATATGTGTGTTCATTACAAATGTGTATGCCTGTTTCTGAGGTTTGGACTCATTATAGCTAATGATCCATCTGAGTGAGAAGAACCTAATTAAAACACTATGGAGGACCACACATGACCAGAACCACCCTAAGCTCCCCAGACAGCACTTCTCTCTCTCTCTCAGGGGCTCGCTGTGGGTGGTGCACGGGGCGGTACTGCAGCTTAGATGCTGGTACCACTCAGACGGGCATACAGCGAGGGCAAAGAATTCATTAACCAAAATACTTAGTTTGATGTGAGGCCACACACAGCGCGAGACACACACACACTCACTGCCACACAGCGGCCACCACAGCTGCAGTGTGTGTATGGAACAGTGCGCGTGTGGAGGGTTGTGCGAGCTGGAGATAGAGCAGGCCATCAAAGTGAAATGATATCAGTGTGAAAGCGAGAGACACAGATAAAGCTCGCGCAGTGCCAGCGTTTGGGGGTTAAGAGAGCTGGATGGAGACCAGCTTTGTCCTTTCAGGCCCCGGGGACTCTGGCACAGGCAGAGCAGGCTGCAGCTCTGGCCCAAGGCCAGGTCACACGCAGGGGCCATGCACGCAGGAAAACCCCCGGCTAAAAGGGGATCACCAGGCCATGCAAGACAGACACGCTGCCCTGCAGCACTGCCACAATACAACAGCTTGCAGTACGACTGGTTAATAGAACTAATAACATACATATTGACATTTTCCAGCCAATGGTGACATTCAATATCTTAATCAATCTTGATTTTTTTTTGTATTTGCAATGAATTGGCTTAAAAGTATTTTTTTTTCATTCAGAGGAATCAAAATTTCAACTAAACCATCACGGTAGCCAATTGGATTCAAAATGTTAATGGTAAGTAGTAAAATAAAAGTAAAAATCAAGTTATATCAAATATTAAAAAATAATTTAGGTATGTTGTCCACATAAGGATGAATTATACATTCTGTATTTACATTTATATGCACCAATATAATTTTTTTTTGTTTTGTTAAATGTTACTAAACATTTTAATATAATGTAAAATGCCCAAAATGACTCTGATGGTTGATGCAAATAAATAAATGAATGAAACAGTAGATTCTCAACTGATTCACATAAATGAATCAAACTTAGCAAATCTAACGGTAAGTTAGTTGAAAGACAAAAAGTTTTTTTTATGGACTGGGTCACCAAATAAAATGTACATTAAGATATTCACAATGTTGTATGTTTTATACCACCAGCAAAACTATTGCAAATAAATCATGATCACACACACACTCACTCACAAAGACATCTGCTCGCTAAGAGCGGACAATTAATTAATCCTGAAGACAACTGCTCACTATCCGAGCCCAAGCTCAAGTGGCCTTCTGACTGTAACTGCACACAGAAAAAAGGGGTTTAAAATTGTACCTTTTGGGGTACAACAGCTTGTCCCTGGAGCAGTATCCTTAAAAGGACATATTTGTACCTTTTTTACTCCTAATAGGTACATATTAGTACCTTAGAGTAGTAATATGTACCCTTAAGGTACTACTAATATGTACCTATTAGGGGTAAAAAAAATAAATTTAAAAAAGGTACAAATATGTCCTTTTAAGGGTACTGCTCCAATTCTGGCCCCTTATTTTTCTGTGTGTGTAATGTCCAACCACTGCGGAAAAGCACAGTGGCCGTGCCATGGTACAGTCAGTGATGGTAAAACCATGGTGATTACCATGTGATTAGTGGTCGACCGATACTGTTTTTTTGACAGCCGATGCCGATTTCTTGGAAAGCAGGGTGGCCGATATAATTTTATTTAATATTTAAGAAATTTGAAATCATTTGAAAATGGATTAAAATAAATGTGTAAAATAAACATGCTTATACTCTAAATGACAAAGTATTTTTTTACAAATAAACAAATATTTAATAAAAATATAATTAAAAAGTAAGCAATTACTGTAACCAACAGGGCACTCAGTATTCTGGGAAGTTTGTGTGCATTAATCATATTTTTTCAAATAAAGCCAAGGTAACACTCATTTTACATACAGCACAAGTCAAGTCAAGTCATCTTTATTTATATAGCGCTTTTAACAATACAGATTGTGTCAAAGCAACTGTACAGCATTAATTAGGACACAGTGAAAATGACATGAATATGACATTGGGCAAAAGCATGAAGCCAGCATTTGAAATCACAAGATTAAAGTTTGTCGATCATGCGTCTCAATGAAGCTGAACTCTCCTCCTGTCCGTATTGAATTTGCACTAACCAACCGTCATGCAGACAGCACGCGATCATGCAGGATACAAATGCACACTTCATAAGATCTCACAGCTGGATTCGACTAAGTTTGCAAGGCTTTTGAAATTAGATGTTCATTAGTCATTCAAAGATTTGTTTAAATTATATAAATGCGTATTTGCTGAATGCTGACAGCAAACGAGAAAGTATTATAATGTTTGCCTTTCTATTACTAATATAAAAGCAATCGTTATAATACTTTTTTGTATACATTTTAATTCCTTTGTTTAACAGTTCTATCTGATTATTAGACAGACTTCTGTCCGTGGACAGAACTGTTAACGACGACAGCGAACAAGAGGGAGAATGTGAGCACTGTGTGTTCAGGCGCTGCCGTTCTCAGAGCAGTCAAAATAAAAGTGCGGCGCGCCGTCAAAATAAAATTGCATTCGCCACAAATGCATCAGCCAAACAGAAAAACGTACTGGCCAATGCCGATATTTGAAAAATGCCAAATATCGGCCGATAGATCGTCCTTGGCGATATATCGGTCGACCACTACATGTGATTACCATGTGCACAAAAGCATTTACATTTTACTCTAAAATTATTCAAAGAATTAATTTAGGCATGTAAATGTCCAAATAAAATTTGTATTACTCTACTGGCACTTTTTTGGTTTGTGAAGAGTTATCATTACCTAGAAAATTCACAAAGGCCATATAAATAGAACAAAAATGGTAGTAAGTGTAAAACCAAAAACGATAAAGACATCTGTGAGCTACTGCAGAGGCACTTGTAGCTCAGCCTATAGGATCATGGGTTTAATTCCCAGGACAGCTTTCGAACATTAAATGTATAACTTGATTGTAGGGATGTAACGATTAACCGCGAGCCAGTTGAAAATCGATTCAAATGTGTGACGATTCAAATCGGTTGAGATGCCAAACTAATCGCGATACAACTGGAGTAGGAGTTTATATGAATGTATCTCTGAGGGGAACTGACTATCTTTAGAAAAGCTTATGTGGTATTTTCTTTTCATCTTGCCTCTGAACAATGCATATTATAAAATGTATAAAGTCGCCATGAAATCAAAATGTACAATTCTTATTTTTATATGTAATTTTGTAGTGTTTATTATGAATGATTTATCTGTGCACTTCATTATTTTGTTTTAATGAACAAATGTTTCTACATTATGAATTAAAAATGAATTAAGGTCAGCAGAGCTCATTAACATTCAAAGGAAAATGCTACAAAAAATGGCTTGATCTGAAAAGACAGAGGAAAAAAGGTGTTTTTTTTTACACTACCATTGAGAAATTTTAACCAAACTATGTTACAGACTTTTCATCAAGACCCTAAAGAATCATATCAACTTGTGGAAAATGGGCATCCTATGACCCCTTTGATCAAATACGTTAACCTTCCCTGCCCCTCAAAACGACTTCTCTTCTCTTGCCGTCATGTGATATGGCGTGAGGGCGGGGCTATTGGGGTCTGTCTTGTTTCTGCCTCCATTTTGTTAGCAACGCCCAACGTGAAACGATCCAATCAATTCCCCAAGGGCAAAATCATGCCCCGCCCTGCATTTTTCTCATTTCAGAAGCCGTTTCACTCGGCTATACGTCACAATAGGTAAAAAAAGGACAATCTCAACTTCCTTTTCCTGCCGACTTTAAAGTAGTGTTCCTAAGCGCAGCTCTGCTTTGTTTACAGCGGTAACCAAGGAAACACTGTATCATTGCTGTTCATAAGTGCCACCTGCTGTCAGAGAGTGAATCTGCGTCTCATTCAGCTCTGCTGTTTAATTCAGATATGTTTTATGTAGTATAGTTTCACAAAACTAAAGTCAGACCATTCTGTTTTTGCTTCAAATTTAGAAATTATACAGTCTAATTTAGATTAAAAACTACTCATGCTGCATGTATGCTGCATCTTTGTTTGGATTATGATTAAAATCCAGTGGTTGCCTCTAATTTTTAATGGAAAGAGCACTGACAAAGCCTTAGTTTATTCATATTAAGAGATTTCTTGGTCCCACTTTATATTAAGTGGCCCTAATACCTGTGTACTTACATAGGAACTAGATGTGTACATAGTATGTAACCACAGTGTAAGTACACATTGGTACATAGTATCTACAGCTGTAATGTTTGTGTAACTACACATATGTAACCACCCACTGAATGGTATGTGTAAATACAAATGTGTAACAGGACATTGGTAACAGCACTTTTGGTAATGAAAGTACAAATGTGTAACAGGACTAACAGCACTTTTTGGTAAGGAAAGTGTTACACTTTATATTAAGTAAACAATTCCTATGGATTTACCATGCAATTACTCTGATGTTACACAGCAGCGGCCATTAAGTTAGGCTTTACATATAAATAGTGGTTGGTGTCCAGAATGTTACACTTTATATTAAGTAGACAGTTCCTGAGGAGTTACCATGTAAGTACACTGGTATTACAGTGGTGCACCAACTCCACCAACTTGAGATCCAACTCCTCCCACTTTACATATCCCTAAACCTACCCATCTCCACCCCTGGATCAAATGGTTCCAATTACTCTCATACATATATCGCTGTTACAAAATGTAGTTATATATGTCGTGTTACACATTTGTACTTACACAAACCAGTCGGAGTGTTGTTACATGTGTGTAGTTATAGAAATATTACAGCTGTAGATACTATGTACCAATGTGTACTTACACTGTGGTTACATACTATGTACACATCTAGTTACTATGTAAGTACACGGGTATTAGAGCCACTTAATATAAAGTGGGACCGATTTCTTTTATTTGTGTAACTTGTTTGATTTGGGAAATTTCTATTTAGTTTTGTTATATTTAAATTTCACAAAGAAATGTGCAGCAATAGCCTAATAAAATGACACCTTTGCATTTACTGTATGTCTTCAATCTCATTTTGTAAAAAAAAAAAATTGTGAGAAAATCGAATCGTGAAATCAAAATCGTGAACTGAATAGTGAGTTGAGTGAATCGTTACATCCCTACTTGATTGCATTATAATTCACTCCAGATAAACGTTTCTACCGAACGCAGAAATGTACAATAAATAAATAAATGTAAGATTAAAACAATAATACAATAATGACCTAAAGCAAAATTTCCCAAATGTGGAACTGCAGGGTGTTTGTGAGAGTATTGTTATTGTTAACTAAAACTAAAACTATAAAAAAATTGTAATTGACAAAGTTGAAATTAAATCATTGAATAAATCAGTAAAATGTTAAATTAAAAACTTGCCTTGACTTGAAATAATTAGTTGAAGTACAAAAATTACTACAACTAAAACTGAAATAAAAATAAATTAAAGCTATAATAGAAATAGATATAAAACCAAAAACTAATACAAATGACAAAGGCACATACAAAATTACTAAAATTTTAACTAAAATTAAAATGGTAACTGAAAATATAAAAATAAAAGCTAATTAAAAATATTAATAAGTACTATGAGATTATATGAATAATAATAAAATAACACTGGTGGTTAGTTAATACAAATATAATAATTAATAAAATCATACAAACATACAAAAAATAATTTTCCAAATTAAAACATACTAAAAACTATTTTACTTATTTGCCCACATGTCATGTGACCACTAACCATTATCAAAGAACCGGGAAATGCAAATGTGTGTTTAATTTATTGAAATATTAACTTTAAATCTCAGGGCTACTTCATGTTTATATTTTAGGTCAAAGGGGTTCGGCTGACAAAAAGTTTGGGAATCGCTAGTCTCACGCTTTGATGCTCACACAAAAGCACCAGAAAGACCAAAATACAACTTATAATTTAATATATGAACAACTATAAATAATGGCCAGTATGTCATTCTTGACTTAAAAGCGGAAGTCAAATCCATAAGTGGATGGTTACT
This sequence comes from Sinocyclocheilus grahami, assembly GCF_001515645.1. Taxonomy (NCBI): domain Eukaryota; kingdom Metazoa; phylum Chordata; class Actinopteri; order Cypriniformes; family Cyprinidae; genus Sinocyclocheilus; species Sinocyclocheilus grahami. The sequence continues at coordinate 269,787 of NW_015505379.1, forward strand.
TCAGTGCCTGAAGACAGATTCCATGATTTCAATTGAAACACTGTTTGTCTGTCTGTCCCTCTATTTCTCTTCCTCACTTCACACTCACTCATTTCCTCTCTCTTTTTCGCTCTCTTCCACAATATCTTTGTGCCGGAGGGTAAACTTTTTCCTTTGACAGAAGCCGCCCATAATTCCATAGGCACCATTTTCATGATGGCAGTGCCAATAGTGCCCGTGTACTGTTGCTTGGAATTACATCATCGCATTGCATGTTACTGCTCTGGGATTTTAGGACAAATGAGTGTTTATGAGTCTGTGCGTGTGTGTGTGTGTGTGTGTGTATAAGGATTAATGCTTTGTGCCTGGGCAAGTGACCTCTGTATTGAATAGACAAACCAAAGGGATCAAGTTACCCCATTTCCCCCCTTTTCGCCTGTTCTGTCTCTCCATCTCTGTCGGGTGTAGGGTTTCTCCAGGCTCCAGACAGAGGCACTAATAGGGCCCTTACCCCCAGACACCAACAACACAAGGGACTGAGAGACAGAGAGAGCGAGACGGTGGGGCGTGTGCGTGAGATGGAAGGAAAGTGTGTAATTGATGGCATACCTGCATGCTATCAGTAAAAATGAGAGCCATGAGTGTGTGCTAAAAGAGGAGAAACAGGAGATTGAGACGTGTGTGTGTGTGTGTGTGTGTGTGTGTGTGTGTGTGTGCGCGTGCACCTGTGTTCTGGGAACTTGTGCGTTGTGCAATACACTGAGCATTTTGAAAGCAAAAATGCATGTGCAATGCGCATGTTCGCATTTATTTTACTACAAAAATAAGTTTGCTACTGCAAATTCAAACTGACAACAGATCCACTTCCTTACAAACATTTTACTTGCTCCTACAGCTGCCTTTTCAAGATGTTCTATATCTCATGGGGCGCCCCTCATCTGTACCCCACCCCCAAATCCCTCATGACCCCTTAAGAGTCCCTAACCAAGCAAACTCCTCCCACATGACCCCTAAAACCCCACATGCAGCCAAAGTTATTATTAATGACATCAGCATGGCAAGGAACTAAACTAACTAAACTAAAACAACAATCAACATAACACACAGTAAATCAAATTAAACAGTAAAGGTAGTAACTACACAACAAGATTAAATACACATTAAAATAGAAAAATTATTTTAAATTGTAAAAATATTTCTTAAAGTCAGGGTAGGTGATTTGGTTCAAAAAAAATTTTTTGTTAACCAAGTATAAATACACACTAATAAATAACCTATATAAACAAACCTAGCTACCAAAATAGTACAAGATGCACCCAAACACACAGCAAACGTAAACACCACAGAGGCTAGAAGTGAGAAGTTCATTGAACATGCTGTTGGTAATATTGTGTCTGATTGTAGAATTCAAAGGTTTGTGGCATTCAGCTACTTATACTTCTATATGCCTCTCTATATCTGCTGGGCAAACAGACTGTGCACACATGCACACAAAATCACACGGGAGAAACACCCACATGCACTGAAGAAACGCAGAGAGAAGGGGCTCCACATGAGGAGGTGTGTAGGTTAACACATGTCTAGATAAAACAGTTACAAAAGACTCAAACCAGTTCCAGGCAGAGCCTGCGTGTGTTGTTAATGGTTACAGTATCCCAGGTAAGTGTGTGGGAGTGTTTGAGACCTCTATATGTGCCGAGGTCAGCAGCTGCAGCACAACATCACAACCGAAACCGAAACAGAGACACAGTGAGAGATAGCCTACTTCTGTGTTGTTTACATGTGAGATTGAAGTAATCTGGTGACAGTTTGAAAGAAAGGAAAAGAAAGTGCTTTCATCATGCACATTGTATATTTTAAGCACCACACACACACACACACACTTGCATTTGTGGTTTACAGGGACTCTCCATAGGCGGAATGGTTTTTATACCGTACAAACTGTATTTTCTATCGCTGTATTACACCAACTCTACACCTAAACCTACCCCTCACAGAAAACTACTGCCAATTTTTGAATTTCATAAAACACCGTTTTGTATGTTTTTTGAGACTTTTGTTTTACAGGAACGCAGGAAGTGTCCTCATAAACCATATATACCAGTACACACACACACACACACACTACTCTCTTCCCTCGCTGGGACTAGCAGACAGAGGCAGTACGTTGACACTAAACCACACACGCAAACACTTGCATAAATATACTCCATTCACTCACCTGGAAAAAGCTGGCAGGTGTTCCAACACCAACACACACACATTATTACTCTTGACTAATTTAAAACTCTTTCTGCATTGCAGTTCATTTATGTCTAACAGAGGTGTAAAGTGAGTGAAAAAGTGAAAGTGACCCATACTCGGAATTAGTGCTCTGCATTTATCCCATCCAAAGTGCACACACACAGCAGTGAACACACACACACACCGTGAACACACCCGGAGCAGTGGGCAGCCATTTTTTGCTGCGGCGCCCGGGGAGCAGTTGGGGGTTCAGTGCCTTGCTCAAGGGTACCTCAGTCGTGGTATTGAAGGTGGAAGAGAGCGCTGTTCATTCACTCCCCCCACCTACAATCCCTGCCGGTACGAGACTCAAACCCACAACCTTTGGGTTACGAGTCCGACTCTCTAACCATTAGGCCACAACTAATCCATAAACAATTTCAGAGAGTCGGACTTGTAACCCAAAGGTTGCAGGTTCGAGTCTCGGTACCAGCAGGGATTGTAGGTGAGGGGAGTGAATGACCATCGCTCTCTTCAATACCACGACAGAGGTGAGACCTTTGAGCAAGACACCGAACACCCAACTGCTCCCCGAGCGCCACAGCACATGGCTGCCCACTGCTTCGGGTGTGTGTTCACGGTGTGTGAGTGTGTGTGTTTGTTCACTACTCACTGCTGTGTGTGTGTGTGCACTTGGATGGGTTAAATGCAGAGCACAAATTCCACACGTCACTTTCAAAATAGAAAACAGTTATTTTAAATCAAAATCATTTTCACAATTTTACGATTTGTACTCTATTTTTGATCCAAAAAATGCTTCTTTGGTGAATATAACAGACTTCTTTCAAAAACATAAAAAAATCATGCTGACCTGAAAACCTGAAAGGTAGTGCGCACTGATGTCCTGTGATCCGAAATTCTGTAGCATCAGAATGTTCTATATTGTGTGTTTATGAGTATAACGTCGTGTTCAACCTGCATTTGCGAAAAAAATCCAACATGTCTGAACTCAAGTACTCGAATGAGCTCTTTACACAAGAGACGGTGTCCTCCACAATCAACTTGGAAGAATATCTGCCATTCATGTATACTTATGCAGAATGTGCCATACAAATGAGAAAGATGGAGACAGAACGTTCTCTCCATACTACTATATTTCAGCTACAGCTGAACAAAGAGCCAGACAAAGAGAGGCAGTATGAATCTCAGTTTTAAAGGAAAAAAATTGACTGTGATTGTGTGTGTGTGTGTGTGTGTGTGTGTGTTGGGGGGGGGGGGGGGGTAACCAGCCCCCTGAGAAAAAGAGGGAATATGAGAGTAGACAGATGAAAGAAACGTTACACACGTAGGCTGTCTTCTGTAATTCACATGCCTCAATTTGCCCTCGACTGCAGGGACCCCGTCCTTCACAGACCTTTATTACACACAGGCACCAAAACACACACACACACACACTTTTCTCCATTCCATTTTTTCCCCTTTCCAGCTTTACACACTCGTGAGATGCAATAATATGAGCAGAGAAGTCAAATAATGGCCTGCCACATCAGTCAGCGCACAAACACTCAAAAACAGTCCTGGTAATGCAGAGTGAGATCACATTAAGACTGAGGCACTTTCAGGAGTTTGTAACACTGACACGAAATTAAATAAGGTCCAGCAAAAGCTCAAAAAAAAAAAAAAACTCCGATAGATGTCTCTATCCATCTCTCAATCTATCTATCCCTATCTGTCTGTCTGTCTACATATCTATCGCCTGGTTCATATGAGCAAAAGTACTATTCCTGAGTGCTGTCACTGAATGACAACTGCACATGCCGTCTGTCAATCAAACTGTAGGTAGAGCGAGAAAAGAAAGATTTATTCTCTTAAAACTGTCACTTAGTTTCATCCGCATGCACTGAGACACAGACACACACACCTGCACATCCTTCACTCGCACAATTGATAATTACCATCCTGTCTCACCTGTGAATCTCTTCTCTCTCTACTCTTCCTCTTCCTGTCGCATTCTCTTTGCTCTCTCTCTCCTACTCTTTCTTTCCTGAGCAGTGTGTGAGTCTGGGAGGAGGAGCGGAGAGAGAGAGGGCTGCATTATGTGTTTTTGCTCTTCAGGAAAAAAGAGAAGAGTAAGAGTAAAAGAGTAAAAGAAAGAGTAAAAAATAACAGAGAAAGTATTCATCTGTCTCTCTGTACACATCAAGATACTGTATGTTAGTACAGGCTCAAGACTCCAGGTGTGTGACTACCTTTGACCAAAGCAAGCTTCATTTTACAGTACTGGATATTTTTATCCTTGTACCATGTTATAGAGGAGGTGTGTGTGCATGAGTGCTTTGAGTGGATTGAGTGGAAGGTCTTATGAAACAGATTAGAGTTTGCTATGAATAAATGGAAAACAATTAGAGATCACAGCCAAAGTCCCTTTGAGTCAAGTCAGTCCAATTGTCGTCCATAGTTATAAAAAGCTATTTTCTATGCACGTTAGACATACATGTACTGCTCCTATCTACCTGAATGGCAAAAAATCTCAAGATTAGAACAACAGTAAGTGTTGCATATTTAACTCATATTATTTTAAAAGCATCTAAAAGCCTGTCTTTGCAGAGCTGTTTTACAGCAGAATTTGGATTTGGCATTACTGATTCTGTTATTTCCCTGTATGAAGCTGCTTTGAAACAATCTCTATTGTATAAAGCGCTTGACTTCAAAAACTGCATATTTTAGTTAATGTGAATGCATATTCTCTATCAAAAATGTATTTGGTCATATTACCTAAAATGTGGGATTTCCATTCCTAAAGCCACAATAGAAAGTGTTACAATTTGTGACAAATTATAGTCTGTTCATTAAAATGAGGATACCTCTGTCAAAATAATAATAAAAAAGCTCTGTGTGTGTGTTTGAGAAAAGTGCTGAGTTGTGTTATGAAAACTGATCTGCATTGGTGTTACAGAGGAACTCACTGACCCAGAGTACAGTAATGCAGTCCACACCTTATCAGCCTGCTGCACATAACTTCACAAAACTAACCACAGGAATCAGGATCAATCTCAATCTTCAAATGCTAAAAATATTCTCAAACTCCATCGGTACAAATGTAGGTGTTCACTTCACACCTATAATAACTAGAAAACAAGAAAAATAGAGGAGGGCACACACAGAGTAATAAAAGCTTACACAGCTGGGTCTGTGCCAGGAGAGATGGAGAGAGAGAAGGAGAGAGGGAGGCAAGGATGGGGTGCACGGTGGAGTTGAGTGCTTTGATCTAATCTACTATCTCATCAATGCACTCTCCACTTCAAGCTTTAACACTCCTCCTAGTGTTGTTGTTTTCAGATTGATCAGCATACGTGCACAGTATTATGGTAATGTCTGTGTATTTGTGTACTGTATTAGAGAAACGGGAATCTTACATTAGCAGAAATTGATTCCAAAGGGGAAGTTTCCATTAGAGCGGCTAATATAGCGAAAGAACTATGAGCAAAGGCTTTTTGGGAAAAAGCGAACAACATAATGAATCAGCTGTTTTCCAGTTACTGTGGTCCAAAGTAACATAGTTTTAGTTAAGCTGAAGTGTGTTATACTTTATCCTGTCAGAGTCATAGTCTTATGAACAGTGATCACTTTGGGCAACACAAGTTCGAGTTCCCAACTTTAGGGCCTTTCACAATGCTGTTCTCCCTCTCTCATTTGCTATTGCTTATTATGTTTACTTAAACTGTCCAATAAAGGAAAAATTACCAGAAAATGCCAACAACAAAAAAAACATTATTTAACATTATCCAGTAGGGTGCCATTTGGGACTTTGATTTGAGCATCTTGACAAGCCCAATACAGCAAAACTGTCTTTAGGCCCGGGTATACCTCACTTTCCGTGTTCCATTCTGTCTCACGCACAGCTTTCAAAGTATACTCAAACATGGATAAGCGCGCATGGACGAGTTCAATACATGTGCAGTATCACTTGATTGACTCCTGAAAATGACACATTTCATCTTTAAATTAAAAAAATCGAAATTAAAGATGAATTTGAATAGCATTTGCAGCTCTTAGCAGCAGACAATTAAAAAGTATATAAAATGATATAAAAACAACAAATTACGAAATAAACTAATAAATAAAATAAAATATTAAAACTAATAAATTAAGTAAAATATATTACAAATGTACATAAATTAGAAAACAATGAAAATATATTTATTCATTTAGAATTTGTTTTTAAAATGACTAATTTGTTAATTTTGAAAATAAAGAACGATATGACAAAGAAGCAATAGTAAAAGTTTAGATATAGTATATATAACATGCAAAATTTATGAACGTACAAACATACTGGACAAAATATACAGAATACTGGACTTAATCAAAAGTCTAAATCTGAAGGAAAAAAGGCTTTGAAAAGAGACTCAATTATTGGGGTTAGTGTTAATATAGGGTATTTTAATTTAAGAATAAAGGTCATCGGGAAGTCCCCTTTTTGGTTGCTAAATACATATATGTGCGCTTTTGTTTTGGAGCGGGAGTGTGTGGGGCCACTGGCTTGGGGTCAGTGCATGAGGGGTGCATAGCTCTGTGAGTGTGAACACACACACATACACACACACAGTATGGCTACACCATTATATTCCCACGAGAAACTAAACACAAGCACACACATTTACAGAGACACACACACAAATGCCAAGCCAAAACAATTCTGCACCTCACACACTCACACACACACACACACACACACACACACAGCATCAGAGCTCTACACACCAAAGAGCAACATGAAATATTCAGTGAATTTTTCAACATGTGCTTTATTCCCCCAGCACGTGTAGAAGTGCAAAAAAAGAGAGAAAGACAGGAAGGAGGAAACGGGAGGGGGAGATGGAGTCAATGAGTGCAATGGGAGAGCAAGAGCGAGAGAGCGAGAGAGAGAGAGAAAAACCCAGCTGACTCTTTTCTAAGCAACTCCCCCTAGCAACAGTCCTCGCTCAGTCTGTGCCCTATTGGCCGGCTGACAGCCCGCATCACAATCCCACGCAGGACAATCAGCCAATGAGATGTCGTAATGGGCCTGAGCTGTAGGGAAAGATAAGCTTTTTGGATTCCATGTTCACCATGGCAACAGAAGCCTGGCCCTGACTTAAAGGTACCCTGCAAAAACACACAAACAAACCAAAACATACGGCTACCAGTGAACACAGGGACCGTTGCTCCTTTAAGTCTGCCTGATCTACGGCAGACCTGCACACAAATCACAGAAAACACAAATAGATACTGTGACAGCCCCAAAAAGTATGTGGATACTTAAGCTGCTCTTATCTTCATTGCATTGGATTAAAAAAAAATCAATCCAAGTGGTATCTGCATGCACATATGATGCTAGAGCTTTTCTCAGAACTTCACTTTTCTATGCCATTTGTTTCCAATGACTTTGCAACAGCTGGTCCCGACATGATTTTTAATAGATGTGTATAGTCAGTTCTCTTGAAGTTCACACAGATGTAGTTGATCACATTAACCATGAACATGATCAAGAAACATTTGACATAAAAAATACTTTTGTCTTAATTATGAACAACATAAATGTATTTATTTTTCTATATATACAATTTGAAAATGAGAAGTGTGCAATTAGCAAGAAAAATTTGACATTTTCTGCCTTTTTTCCTCCTGGTTTGATATTTTGTATCTTAATTAATGATATACATTTTTTTCTTGGCCCACTGACGAATACATGCATAAATACAAATATTCCTGCACAGAAGAAACACCCAACAACAAAATAAAAATATACTTAACTCAGCTCCCATAAAGCCTTTTTCCTTTAAAAGGGACAAATTATTTTAACAGGGTTCCCTTATCTTTTGACTAATGAATATTGAATAATCATGACTTTATTAACAGATTTTTAATTACTGAGTGTAGGAATAAATATATATACACATTTTATAACCTTATAGATATTATTTATATGTTTTATAAATTTATAGAATTTTTAATAACTATAAAAATTACCAACAAAAAACTAGTAACTACAGAAATGAACATTATATTCAAAAATAAATTTTAATATAATGTACAGTGGTCTATATCAGAATACAGAACAGCGATAGTGGAATTTAGCGGTTTTTTCATCTTTCAGTCTCATAACCGCATGCGAATGCATTACAGCCCATAATGTCATCAACATGCTGAAATGTTGCATCATAAAGAGTTGAATCATGGCATTCTCAACAACAACAACAACATCAAACTCCAAAACTAACTCCACCAATCCAGGCTGTTCGATGATCACACCATATCCAATCATGTCCTGCGTTAGCACTGTAGAACACGCACAGATGAAACCAACACATGAAATCTGTAAGAGCAGGGAGGATCTTCACTGGGAAACAAAGACACTGTGACAATCTCTTTTAAAGGTTTTAAGGAGCATAAGCCTGTTAACAGACTCTTATCAGGAGAAACATGCAGAGGGACAGAAAACAGACAGCGAGAGAGAAGAGAGCACGCAGTCACACGTAAGCATGGTGCGATTGCGTCTGTGCTCTTTGTTCTCATCCTGAAGAGTCTGTCTCAATATTTCTCCAGTTCTCTACAGTGAGAACAAAGCTACTGTAGAACAGACATTCACAACGCAGTGTGAGTGCTTATGCTCGCTGAAGTGATCCATCTGTCACTATCCAACACGCTGTTCACACAATGTGGAGAGGCGCGCACTCGAGAGTGTGTGTCTGTGTGCTTTAATGGGGTACGGCCTTCAAAATTAACAACAGGTAATTAAAGTTATGCTGTAACTGTCCTGTGAGCTTTGGGCTTCTGGCGGACTCCCATAACAACTGTCTAATTAAACCCAACATTAATTACATTCTCAATGTAGTTACATCAAGCACAGTCACTTACAGATTTTGTGGGCATTTCAGTCAAATTCACCATGACATATTAGACCAGATGTTTATAGATATAATGAATGTTACTGTGATTTTACACACATACTTTTTAATACAAACACTCATCTTACATATCATTATGAATGAAGTGGTATTAAAACGTGAGACAGTGGGTATGACAGAGAGAGATGTAGATATGTGAGGAGTAGATCTCACTATTTAAGACATCTGATACATGAGACTATTTTTACACCCCGCTCTATTTTTACTGAACTAAAAGTAGTCAATTTGTTTTAGAACACAATAAAAGAGAGCAGAATAGAATTTTTGAGTGGTAACATGATTCATAAATGACTGGTATGTTGTCATATTTTTGTACTGTTTTTTTGTTGTTTCTATCTAATTATCATAGACAGACTGACATACTGACTGATCCGGAACAGAACATCAGCATGAGTCTAAGCTCACACCAGCAACGAACGACTCGTCCAGAATGAGTCAAGTCACTAGTAACTGTGATAATGTCGAGTCTCAAGAATTCTAATATTGGTCGTGTCGAGTCACAGGTCTTCCAAATCGGGACTTGTGTCTGAGTTGAATCCAAGTCACGAGTCCTAAGTTCACGTCTCGGACTCCCACCATCACCCGGATAGCCGTCCCACACACACATACACACACGGCATTAGATGGCTTATTATCACAGTGACGTAGAGTTGACACAAGCACCCTGCTGTTCAGTTATTCAGCTCACAGTCTGAAGAGAGGTTAATGAGTTCTTAGAGAGAGAGAGAGACCGAGACTAGTTTAGTGCCTCGAGTGCAAGCAAAACAAACTCAGAACTGCATTTCCTTACAGACTGCATACAATGCAAACAACCCACACGAAGAATGAAAAAAGATTCACTCCAATTCGTCAATGAGCTGCACTATGTAACACTTTCCTAGCTATTAGGTGGACACAAGGAGCACTGTGTACTAGCTGTACAGCATTCCTGCCTGATATTGTGTGAGGGACAATGGGTAACTGTCTTTTTCTCTGTCAAAAAATTACATATTCATCCTTCATCATTTTCTTCTTTGTAACAACATCAGTGTTTGCCTGGTCAGTCCTGACAACAACAAAAAATCTATTTAAATGTATAATTTTATATTTACATGTATAGTCCTATAAGTTTAAAATTTTAAACATATAATTTTTACATTTTACATTTACTAGTTGCCATATCAACACTATATAGAGAAAAAAAACTGCAAAAATACAAAAAACTTTTGAAGATATTGCTGAACATTTATTAAACCAAAGCAAAAGTAAATTTCTGGTTGAAGTAAATTTTTCATCTCAGTGTTTAGTGTTTATTTAAAATGAGACAAATCTGCTATTTTTTTTAATCTCCAATCTGTTTATTAGCAGTAATATATAGTTCTTTAATGCTTTGCTAACTAGCAGAAGACTAACCAGCTATAAATTGCAGTTGCGCAGATGGGGAATGCTGTAACACTGCGTTACAATGTGCCCCGCTATTATTACACCAATGCTTTTCTATGACATTAGCGATGTAATTTACATGAATTACTTTCATGTATTTTAATGAGAATCCATGAAAAACTAATAGTACTAATAGTTTTCTATAACTATGCGTTATTTGGATAATTAAAAAAAAGTATGTTAAATCTGTTGCAAAGAACTGAATGAAGAATAATATTTTTAAATTTAATATTATTTTAATATATTTTCTGTCCAATTTTGGTGTTACTTTAAATAAAAGTGTGGTTATATTATTTTATTGGCTTGTAATTTTTTTAAATCAGATTCATTAAAATGATTGAATTTAATCAAAAAGTCTAATATTAATACAAATATCCAAAACAAAACAAAACTAAACAATTAATTAATACCTTTTTACGACGCTGACATATTCGCTGACATATAGTGCCATTGCGCTTCAGCCGTCCCGAGAGCTTTCCCGATCCTGTCCCCCTCTCTCCTACTTCACTTCCTGTCTTAATACTGTCCTATCATAATAAAAGCAAAAACAGCAAAAATAAATCTTTAAAAAAAGTCAGTTTCAGTTTTTGGACAAGTGCATCTAGAAGTGACTGTACAGATTTATAATGTTACAAAAGATTTACATTTGAAATAAATGCTGCTCTTTTGAACTTTCTATTAATCAAAAACTCTTGAAAAAAAAAAATAAGATTTCTGGAAGATCGTGTGACACTGAAGACTGGAGTAATTGCTCTTAAAAATTCAGCTTACCATCACAAGAATAAATTACATTTTAAAATATATTAAAATAGAAAATAGCTATCTTATATTGCAATAATATTTCAGAATATTATTGTTTTTACTGTATTTTTTAATAAGAGACTTATGCTCACCGGAAAAAAAGAAGAAGAAAAAAAAGAAGCAATTTAAATCTTACCAACCTCAAACTCTTACATTTTAGTGTGGATCAAACACCACTCACATTTTCTAAAGAAAATATAAAAATCTAGTAAATAAAAAAATAGTTTACAGCTACTCAAGCAACACAAATGTGCTGTTATTTCTCATGCCAGAAAATAAACTGAGATGTAGAGTGTGGAAGAAAAGACAGACAACGAGAGAAAGAGACAGAGGGAGAAGCGGACAGGTCATGACTGATTTCACTGGGTGCAGCAGCATCTGGGTAATGTCTGTTTGTGTCGGGGTTAAGCAGGGGACATGTGTATGTGTGCAGCGTTCACTGTGATGCTTTGGTTCCTGTGCACAGTCAAATTCTGGCAGTGTTCTTGATAAAGTGCATGGCAACATGGGGGTAAATTACAGTGGCGTGTTTTAACATGTGATCACAAAGCAGTCAGTCTCTCCTCCGTCTTCTAGTGCTCTGTCTCTCTCTCTGTCTTTCTCCCCGTTAGGGCCTCTTGAACACAAAGGCCTGGTACACAAAGAGCTGAGAGCAGTGACTGCGTGTGGGGTGGGGATGGGCTTTGATAAGCTCCTTTGATTCAAAAGAGGTGGAGGGCTAGAAGAAGGTTTTGATTCTTACATCCCCATTTATCACCTTCCCTCAGTGAACGTGGGGAACGTGATGATGACAAGGTGAACTTATTAAATGAATAGTTCACCCAAAAGTGAAAATCATCATCATTAACTCACCCTCAATCTCGTATGACTTTCTGTCTTCAGTGGGACACAAAAGGAGATATTTAGCAGAATGTCCTGGGTGCTCCCAAGTAATGGAGATAGATACTGTGGAGCATCAAATACATAACTAAATCATAACTAATATCTTTAACTAAGAGACCATTTCTTTCCATTTTTTGCCATTGGTCAAGAGACTGACAGTGTTATTTAACCCTTCTTCTCCCTCTGTCCCTTCACCCCCGCAGGGCCTCCTGCACCTGTGTTCCTCTCTCCTCTCATCCTTCTCATGGTTAGCTGGGCCTCAGGCATATATAACTTCTGTACAGGAACATTCACACACAGACCCAGAAGCCCCTCAGGACACACAGAGCATATACACACAGGAAACATTAATGTGTTACCTGCCAGACTGAACACACACACACACACACAGATTCCATCCATACAGAAAGTCAAACTTGCAAAAAGGATGAAGTCTCTCTCTTCCCTGCTGGTCATCTCTGCAGCTTATTCATGCTTCTCACTCACTCCTTCTCATCGTCAAGTCTCACACACTCTTCTTCTTCAATATCACTGGGGAGTGAGTCTCATGATCACACACACACACACACACACACACCCCTTCAGCAGGTGGGCTGCATGTGTGACATCAGCCCATTCATTCTTCTCAGAGACATCATGTTCTTTTCTCCTCGCTGTGAGGAGGTGTGCACAGGATATCTACCCACACTACTTCCTACAGCTGACTCAGCTAATATCGCTCTTCTTAATTTGTTTCTTTCCCTTCCTTCCTCTCTATCCTTCTGTCAAGCCTCTACAATTAAGTCAGCTATTAATGGGCATGACATGAAAATATGCCAAACTTGACTGTAATGTAATACCAAATGAACATCTATCTATCTTTCTATCTATCTATCTATCTATCTGTCTGTATAGCAGTAGATCATAGAAACCACAGGCACAAAATGGCCAACAATGCTTTTGCGAAATGCAGCCCAGGCCACTTGAAACTATTTTCATGGCCGAAACGAATAATTTCATAACTAATAAACAATATATACACAAATTGTATACTATTTTGACGAAATAAATTATACACAAACATTAAAACCTAAAATAATTTAAAAAGTTACAAGTATACAACAGTATATTCAGACATTAAAACAAATACAAGGCTGGAAATAAAAGCACAGTAAAATAATGAATGAAGAAGAAAAGATCAACTCTTATGGTGACTCTGTCTTGCTCCAACCGATATCCAGCCTTGGGAAGAGTTATGTGTCACTCAAGATATTCAAGGAGAGAGGCATTCTCATCATGGTGATTGATAACAATGTCCTGACAGCAGCATGACAACATACGTTTACCAGAAACACTGCAATAACTCTCACACACAATCTAATTCACTTCACCCTGCTCTACGGCCCAGTCCACATGCAACAGCTTCCTATCTAATCCACAGACGACACATTCATCTCTCCGTTCCTGAAGGACACACTTTCTCAGCGCCTCCCATTTCACATATACATCATCATATACCAGGTTATTGAAACTCTACAGTTTTCTCTCAGATAATACTGGCACAAACATTATGAACAACAAGACATTCTCTATGGCCAGTTGGCCACGTACACACAACCTTCAGCTAAATGCGGTTGTCTTCTATATATCTTCTAAAACACATTTACTTAATTTGGCTTTGATTTAAATTTTGGTTACATACAGTATATCTTTGTTTTGTTGCTTAAAAGAGGAAGTGTATGAATTAAAATGGAATAAGCTAAAGAAAAAAGAAAGAAAAAAAACGCTAATTTATTATTATTTTTTTTAATGGTAAAATAAAACCAAACAAAAAATTTTTCAAATAATTTAAATGAATTTCCTTAACTCAAAAAACAAACAAATCAAACAAAAAAAACATGAGATTACTTAACGTATTTGTTTTCTGAGTTAAACCCCAGTCTGATTTAATATTTTAGACAATTTGAATTTTCAAATAATTTAAATGAATTTCCTTAACTCAAAAAACAAACAAATCAAACAAAAAAACATGAGATTACTTAACGTATTTGTTTTCTGAGTTAAACCCCAGTCTGATTTAATATTTTAGACAATTTGATTTGACTGGTCACCTAACATGTCAGTCAGACAGTCTCTTCCTAACTTAATGGATGTTTTTTGGCTAGATTAAGCTAAAGCACGCATCCAAATTTACTGCTGATAGTCAAAACATTGGCTTGTGAGGCAAACAGTCTATGCCTGGAGAGAGAGATTGGACAGACGATCCTGTCAAGCAGGTTCAGAACAGAGCGACAGTTTGTGAAAGCTGCTGTTATTCACAAATAATTCCAGATACTGTTAGAATAGAAACTGCTAATAAAAAATGCTGGTACTCTGTACCAGTTAGTAACCAACCCATTTCTAGCACTATAGTTTCTACCAAACAAGGTATTTGAGTTCACTGTTTAATGTTAAGAAACCCATTCCAAACCTGTATGACTTTCTACCATTAAACACAAAACAAGAAAACGTATCTATGATTTTCATTTTGGGTGAACTATCCCTTTAAACGTGTTGTCCCTCTTAAAACATTACAGAGTATACTGTATGTGGCCTTTTTCTTTCAGCAGTAAAGTCTCTCTGTTCCTCTGCTGTATTTCTTATTCAAACAATCCTATTCTTTCCATCACATCTCAAATGTATTTTATTTCAGATAAAAAACACTGCATGCATGTGTGATGCACAGTGTGATGCTACTCACATGCTATCTACTCATTCAGAAACAGTAAGTGAGTCAAGGAGAGCAGACAGACACTGTAGAACAGGAATCCACGAGAGCTTTCTGCATGGTTTACATCATTAAATCAATCAATCAATCACTGTAATACAAACCCCAGACTGCACTTAGAGACCTCGCTGAACACCAGCCACTGGGAAGCAACTGAGGGGTAACGAAACAGTATCAGCTCTCCTCTGATGGCACAAGAGCAGCAGAAATGAAACTTAAAATTCAAAGCCACGAATCCATCACCAACGTCTCCATCTCTGCACATCAACACCATCATAGACAACACTGAACCTCCACAAACACACAGAAGGGAACAGAGAATGCACGCTGTTTGACCCCCATATTACCCACATTGACCGAGTTTTGGTTTTATTTTTCAATCATTATCAATTATGTTTCAATTGTACCATTTTACTACTATTGTTGATGTGATTACTTTTTGATACATCTGTACACACCAGACCAGTATCATCAATTACTCTTTTTAAACCACTAAAAAGGACACCTAATATTACAGGTAAAATCTAACTTAAGCTCTATGGACAGCATCTGCATCCTTCTGTCAATTACCACAGAAAATAATGTTGACCTTTGAGTTAAGATTTTAAAAAAATTGATTTATAGTAATGTCCATAAAATGTAAGCCTAGTAGGCGAGTGTCCATGGAACAATCATATTTTGGTTAAAGGGGTCGTGAACTGAGAAATCAAAATTCCCATGATCTTTTGACATTTAAGAAGTCACTGTATATACTATAAAAACATCCTGTAAGTTTCAGAACTCAAAACTTTCTCGTTAGTCTAAAAACAGCTTATATTGAAGCCAATCTGTCAATACAACAGAATGTGTTGCGGAATGTGCCACTTTATGATGTAAAAGTGTAGCTAAACCCCGCCTCCGCAGAAGATCAACGCCTGCTTCTACATCACTGCCTGTTTAGCCCCGCCCACCGATTCACGCATGTAGTGTAAATAACGAGAGAGGCAAATGCAGGTCTATGCAAAAACCAAACGATAATGATGCTCCGAAGACAACAAGATGCTGTACAGTGTCAAGTTGTGGAAAAACAGTCTTTGCATTGCCTTCCTTCTGATCTCAACATTAGGAAAGAGTGGATGAACTTTATGTTTAATGAAGATCCTGATCACATCAGTAAGAACTTGGTCCTTTGTTCACTTAATTTGACCTTAGATTCGTTTACAAACAAGGCACAATTCGACGCAGGATTTTCAGAGAGATTGAAACTAAAAGACGATGCTGTGCAACTATATTGGATCCAACGGTAAAGTGTGAGTAACTTTTTATTACGTGGTCACTATTACTTTGTCTGTTATTACAGATCACTTGATATAGTGAGTATTTATGCGTTTTTAACGTAAATCACAACAGCATCCATCTATGAAGGAAGCAGGCTGTCAAACATACACAACTGTTAGCCAATCATAGCAGTGGGCATTTACTTTCGAGTCTACAATCCGCCACACCTATTTAAACAGAGCGTTCCTATGAGGGGGTCAAAACAGAACAGAAAATAGCCTGTTACTTCTAAATGATGATGTTTTTTGATGTAAAAGGCAGTTCATGGCCCCTTTAAAGCACACTTAAATTCTTCAGTATAAATTTTGGTATTTGAGCTGTAAAGTTGTCTCAGTCGTCCTATTAAGGTGGGACTCATTTTCTAGGCAGATGAACTGGTTGCGCATTCCTGTGGTTTGGTGCATGTAAACACTGCTAAACGGATAATTACATCACATTGAAGACTGGCAACAAATAGCAACCGGTTTACTTTTCTGGTTAAGATAAAAGTTGAAAGACTGGATATAGTTTGCACATATAAGGAAGTAAGTGATTCTAGCCAGTCTCATACTGTAATGCTGGTAACACTTTACAATAAGGTTACATTAGTTCATGTTAGTTAATGTATTAATGTTTGATGTTCTCATCAGACCTTTTTTGAAACAATGTGACAGCTGACTTCCTTGTTAGGCTTCCATTGTCAGTTCAAAAGTTTGGGGTCAGTAAGATTTTTTAAAGAAATTAATACTTTTGTTCAGCAAGGATGCAAGACTTTTTACATTGTTACAAAAAATTATATTTTGAACTTTTTTTTTATTCAGCAAAGAATCCTCAAAAAAAACTATCATGGTTCCCACAAAAAATATTAAGCAGCACAAATGTTTTCAACATTGATGATAATAAGAAATGTTTTTTAAACACTAAATCAGTATGATTTCTGAAGGATCATGTGACAGTCAAGACAAATTAATCTTCATGCCAACTGACCTCTGTCCTCTCCATCCACTCTGCCACAGGTAACATCCAGCCACCTGTCTTGATCTTCCTCCTCCATTGGTTGACAGAAGGCACTATGGTTCATTGGTCCTGTGATTTAGACTCTTCCAGAGAGATTCTCATGTTGGCCAACCAAATCTCAGCCATGGTGAAACTGCAAACTCTGTAGAATAGACAACAGAGAAAACAAATACAAATGTGCAAATACTTAAGGTGCATCCCAAATCGCGTACTTATGCACTATTCTATGACGTTTTGTAGTATAAATAGTGTGAGTAGTGCGTTCACACTGAAAATTCCAAAAAGAAAAAGTGCACTTTAAATACCCGGATGATTCACTTAAATAACCGAAAAAATTAAGTGTGGCATGTTGGACACTTCATGCACTCAAGTAGGGGTGGGAATCGCAGGGTACCTCACGATACGATACATGGCTCACGATACGATAATATCGCGATACGTCGATTCTGCGATAATCGATATATTGCTAGACAATTCTATAATGATACATCACGATATCTGTCTAACTATGAAAACAAAATGCCTGTGAAAAGGTTAAGTGCAAGTTTTCTCTCTTTATTCAAGTCCAAACTGTTAGAAAGCAGCACAAAAGTTCTGTAAATCCAATTTAACATGCTAAAGAAATTAATCATTTTATTCTTGGACTTACTAAAAGCTACACTTTTCTTTGTGTGTAAACTAGTGCTGTGTTCAAAATATCGATACGACGATGTATCGTCACAGAGATTTGACGATACGAGTATCGATACAGCTGGCCCTGTATCGATACCGTGGCACGTGTGCAGCAGTGGACCACGCTTAATTTTACAACGTTTAAAATTTAGTAGAAAAGTGCGAGGTTTCTAAAAAAGAATGAATAGAGCATCTGTTAATAATCTGGCCGCAGAGGAACACAACGGGGTTGCCTGATATAAAGAGATGTAATCCCCAAAACAGAGCTTCACACTTGCGCAATACAGAAAGTGCACACCGCCACGCAAAACGACGTCGCGCGCACTCAAAGCGAACTTGCTGACGCTCGAGTATAAATCAGCCATAAATCAGCTTTGAGCGTGTGTGCGTTAGATACAGTGAAGAAAGCGCGTTAGTTTAGAACTCTTCAAAAAAAAATTTTTTATTGTAGAGAGTGTGTTAATTTGTGCAATGATAACCTACCAGCAATGTAAATTATTTTTAAAACATATTAGAATGAGTACATTACAATATAAATTTATTAGAACAAGTACATTATTATTTATGGGCTTAAAAACAAGATGCAAACAATCAGAATATTGTACCTGGTGGGGAGTGCCCAATGTAAACATGAAACATATGCCATTACCTATATTGTACTGTGGTACAGTTATGGAGGCCCTTCATAATGCAGAGGTCAACTGCCTGCTCTGCCAATAGTTAGAAATGGCACTATAGTAAGCAGTGTTTAATAAACAGCTGTTTTTCTAAATTCTGCTGAGGTGAAATTCAGTGCAGTCATGTATCGTGATACGTATCGTATCGTGGCATCTGTATCGTGATACGTATCGTATTGTGACTTTGCTGGTGATACACAGCCCTAGTGTAAACCAACACATTTAACTGCTTATCAACTTTATATATAGCCGATTTATAAACTTGGTACATTTAAAAATTTACTTGGAGTGCTTTCTCAACCTTTCCTCTTCTCTCATCATAAAAACGGAGCCCCGCGCACATGACATGCAGGGGGAAAAAGCCATTCACATCGCGTCTTTTGCGCGCTCAGGTTCGTTATTTCAAATGTAGACACGGAGCAAGCAAACACACTGCACACTTCTGCGCCGCATTACGGCTCTGAAGAGGTTTTGTTTCGTCGTCCGTGCCGTAGGTGCAGATGTTTCTGCCGGTGTAGTGCCGAAATTTGCACTCTGCCAGATTATGCACCCCCTAGTATTGGTAGGTTTAGGAGTAGGTGGACTTCAACGAGGGAGTGAATAATCTGGCAGGGTGCAAATTTCGGCACTACACCGGTCGGTGCCCTAACGCGCACTTGTAATATCTGAGAGGGAGGGAGAGCATCCAGTTTTGTTGACATAAAACTGGACGCGCCGGCGCCGCTCTCTCTCACTCATATAGTGAGGGAAATTCACCTGTGATCCGAGCGGAGAGGTTAGGCAACTCACGGACTCAATATGCACTCTGCAATAATAACGTGATCGATGCCTACAGTCCACGCTGATAGCTATAATAAATGATGAGAACATCAAACATTAATACATTAACTAACATGAACTAATGTAATCTTATTGTAAAGTGTTACCAGCATTACAGTATGAGACTGGTTAGAATCACTTACTTCCTTATATGTGCAAACTATATCCAGTCTTTCAACTTTTATCTTAACCAGAAAAGTAAACCGGTTGCTATTTGTTGCCAGTCTTCGATGTGATGTAATTATCCGTTTAGCAGTGTTTACATGCACCAAACCACAAGAATGCACAACCAATAACCATAAACATATAAAGAGCAGTAGAACTAATACAGTGGCTGGAAATCTGTTTATCCTTCGGTTCCTCGTGCTTCCCCATCTTCATAAAGAACGCAGTTCATGGTTGCTCAGAGCGCTTTGGAAAGAAAGTGGAAATGGCGCAGCCACGATTTCCACACATTTTTTAGATGCTGGGAGCAGGGAAATCTATATAGAGTGCCTTATTGTAGTAATATATTGTAGTAAATTGTAGTATTGTATTGTCGAAAAATATCGGTATTTGGTGCCAGATATCGATTCTCGTATCGCATGAAGGACAACGATATATCGCCATATCGATATATTGTCCCACCCCTACACTCAATTGTCGCAGCTTTAATTATGTACCGATAGGGCTGTCACGGTGAAGGAATTTCCCTTGTGGTAATTTTGAGTGGCTCAATAGTATGCGGTATTATCGCCACACATATATATATATATATATATATATATATATATATAAAATCTGTGTGTGTATGTGTTACAATATAACGAGGTAACGAGGTGAAACCAATGAAACCGAAACCAAATTGAAACAGGAAGTGAAGTAAACAGAAGAGAATGACAAAATAACGATCCACATAACAGAACATAAACCTGACAATAAGATTGTTAGGTTATTGTTAGCCTATATGTATTACAGTTCGTTCTGATCATCGAATCCGACTGGACAAGAGACTTTCTATTGATATTTCCACCTGCGGGCATTCTAGACGGACTGTCAGTCAGTGCAGTTACAGTGTTGCGCCACAAGGTGGTGGAAAGGGACTGTCTTTGAGTGAGTCTTTAAACCGTTCATTCAACTACACGTTCAAAAATGCTGATTCATTCAAAGAGAGACAAAATGAAAAACGCTGTTGAAATCATTTTAACTTTGAGCGGCACGTTAGAAGGCTCAGCTGACCAATGCGTCGATGCTAAGACAGAGATTTGGCTTTCCTTGGACATGACAACCTATTTTCACAAATATATATGACTCGCAAGTAATCGCACATGCTCAGTTGATCTCTCTCTCATTCGTTGTCTGTTTAGGCTTGTTAGTGCAAATCTACGGAGCCTTAGTACAAATCAGCATGGTACACATTATGTTATCATTATTAACTTATTTAATATTCAGTACACATGCACGAAGTGTAAAACGAGTAGGGCATAACCCTATGAAAAAAGAAAACATGCAAAAATCGCGGTTGCTGCGGTTCTTGCATTCCTCTGCGGTTTGCTCGTCAATATTGCGGTTATCGCGACAGCCCTATGTACCGAAGGGGGAGGGGCTATCCGACTCCGATCACGAATGACAAAATAACCTTATATAATTCATACTATACATGGTTGAGTACATAGTGCATAAGTACATAGTGTATGAGTGCATAGTGCGTCATTTGGGACGCAGCTTTAGTGTTTTTTGTAAATTCGAAAAAAGTCACACTTCAACCAAAGAATAATTAACATTATAGTCTAATAACCATTTTACTGCACATCAAGTGGCGATCACATAGTAAACTGTTTCTTGAACAAAACTTTGATGGTTTCATGTTCATTGGACAGCACAAACCATGTGCTCATTGCAAGTGAACTTCAAGTATTATTAATTTCATCTTCCATAGTTTCTTTCATGATCTTTCATGTCTATACTAAGTGACAACTGAATTTACACCAAAATTGAAGCAGTTTAATTGGACACATAGACTTTGACATGACCAACGAAAGATTTGGGAAATGTGTTTCCCCTTTGATAAGCTTATTTAATTTGCCATCAATACTTATTTGCATTAAGCACTGTTTCCACAACAACATCAGAACAGACCTGTGATTTTATACTTCACTAAGCTGCTAAGCATGCAAAACAAAAGCAATGTTCCTTGTGTAATTTTAATTGCTGTTGCTGTTCTCACATGATCAACCGTATTTGCATGTTCTGTTTGTCTTCATGTTTGGCATGAAGAAACAGGCCAGAATTTTGTACCGCCAACACAAAGGAATCTGAACAGCCTCCCATTTCTGAGCATGTGCTGCCATCTAGTGGTATGCTACTGTAACAGACAGGTCTGTTCCCTCACTGGTAACAACACAAAGTAATATAATGATCCAAAATGAAATAGTGATGCTGATCAAACTTGAACTTTTTAAAATGACCGTTTACATCACAGGGACAAAGAGCAGAGGTCAGCTTAAACCTCATATCTGTGCAGTAACAGCGATTCAAGGAACAAGTCAAGTCTTGACACTTTTCGCAATACAGTCATGTTTAAAGCAAGAAACAAATGCCGTTTCTCTGTAACTATTTACGGCTGACAATAATGACTTTGGACAGCATTCAAGTACAATATAAGATAAATATAAAGTGAAAAAGTGTCTAATAAGAGACACAAGCAAGAAATATGAGCCCTGCAAACCTGCATGAAACTATTGTGAAGGTGTTAGAGGGACATGAGAGCAGTGGGACTGAAGGTTTAGGGTGGTTGCTAAGTGGGGTGAGGTTGTTGAAACAGGGATCATTGTTATTTTTGGGATGGTTGGTAGGTGGAGTGAGGTTACCAGGGTTCAGGTAGCAAGTATGAAAGTGTGTATAGCAATGTAAGGCGAAACAATGATGAATTACTATGCTGTTCATAGGGATATAGTGTCCTCTAGATTCAATAAAAGATTGGTTTGGTTTTCAAATGTAGATTTGCTCACATTTACATTTTTCTTTAAAAAATTCATAGTGTAATTGAACTGTGAAGTGAAATCAATAAGCACTCATTAAAAAAAGAAAAACACTTACGGTGACATAAGCCTCAAAAGAGTTTTGTGACGACAATTCTGTCAATGAACCTCAACTGATGGTAAAGTGACCCAAGTCTGTTCTGGTTCACAGAAAGCAAGGGGGGATGCTAAATGTAAAATAAAAAAGCAGTTAACTAAACAATAAAATTAAAACTATAAACCTATGTGGGGTTAGGACAACTTATGAAATCTGCATCCTGAAGAAAAATAAGTTGAGAACCACTTATGTGCCCTTCAAGTGGAGTTGAAAATATCGTAATTACCAATGGCCTGTAGCACGAAGTGAAATGAACAAACAGAGCTGCAGAGCAAGTTTTGAGTTGACAAAACCTGACAAACCCAACCCGGTTTAGATCAGGATCAGCTGTTGCACAACGCTCGGTATAAACATTCTCCGTCAAATCAGGTTTGATCCAGAGTTTGTGAGGCGCATGCACCTGAAAGTGTGACACGTGCGGCAAACAGACTGACTTCTCGCAAGAGTCAGCGCAATTCACTTCTCTGTTGTAGATGAAGAGATTGATTTGAAAAAATACCATGAACTGAAACACATTTACAAGGCAGGAATAAACACTGCTGCTGTGAAAGTTTGAGAAGGCAGCTACTGACTATATCAATGCAAGTGATTCAACTGAATTTAAATAATTTATATTACAAGGAGCTTAAAAGAAAACAAGCTTCATCAGTTTAAAAAGCTTTATATACTGAACCTTGTACTTATATGTATATAATTATAGTCTATTAATTCAAATGCAAAGTTTAATATTAATTGTTAACTCATTATATGAATATATTTCATGAATTATACATAATTATCTATAAAATATAAATATAATAGACAATTAGAAGCAAAAAATGTTGTCTCTAAAATCTTATTACTATAAACTTTAATTTGTAGTGAGATAAAGGGGGAGGCTTTATTGCATCAGAAATATGTTACTTTGCTCAGAGCTGATTGGTCTGTGATCTCGAACTCAGAATAAAACCTCTGGAGC
Source organism: Sinocyclocheilus grahami (assembly GCF_001515645.1). Classification (NCBI taxonomy): domain Eukaryota; kingdom Metazoa; phylum Chordata; class Actinopteri; order Cypriniformes; family Cyprinidae; genus Sinocyclocheilus; species Sinocyclocheilus grahami. The sequence goes on from NW_015505379.1 coordinate 293,346, forward strand.
AGGATAGCCACAAGTTACCATGATGACGAAACCTGCTCAAAACCAACCCACCTTCTTGAGCCCGAAAACTCAAGAGATTGCTCAAACTAAACACAAACTTACCTGCTTCTTGCTACAGGCCACAGGTCATTTGCGTAATAACCAGCACATGAATGACAGATCAAAGTCATATTTACAAGCGGGAAACTCAGAATTCTAGATGATGAACGAGTTGCATCTATAATATAGTATAATATTAACTATATATATACACTGTATATATATAGATCAATACATGCTGTATTTCAGTCATTTTAAAGGTGTTACAAAAATACAACTAGTGTAAACTTAATTATTCGATTTTCACAGCCTGCTTTATGTAATACAAACATTTTGTTTGGATACCAAGTAGAAATACCATAAGTTGAATTCAGATGTAGTCATTTGGGCTTATTGTTCACAATATAATTTTTGTTTGGTTTAGGCTACTTCCAAAAGATGTTTTCGACTTGTATGCCCGACTTGGGAGTTGTTTAGACCAGTGTTTCCCAACCGGGGTGCCGTGTAAAAAATCATTTTTTAATATTTTTAAATTGCTAAAATGTTCAAAAAAGCAACTATTATATAATATCCATTTCTGATGTCGCCAATAATTAGAGATGCACTGAAATTTCGGCTGCCGGAAATTAGTTCACCGCTCAGGCTTCACTTTCACGTGGTGTGACGCTCTGCATATTATCCGCTCTATGCGTGTGTGTGCTCCGTTCAGTCGCTCCACTCATATACCTCATCGGAACAGCAAAGTCCACTCAAAAATTGAGCTGACAGGAAACATCGATGTAGTACAGTATTGTTACTGTCTGCAATAGCCCTACTGTGTTGTAACATGGTGTGGTATATGGGCAACTCTGGTAACACTGCCCTCTCATTCATTGATCTGCTAACCGCTATGTTATGCTCACGTGTTCTGATAATAATAGGCCTAGCTTTCTAGGACTAAACATTATTTGAATAATTGGTATAAAAAATTTTTTTTTAAATTGTTTAAATATCTTAACTCTACTGTTAGACCTACCTGAAAAACTAAAAAGCAATTTATTTAATTCAAAGGCCTGTCGTTATTTTTTATTTGTGCTATCATTATTAATTTCTTTATTTGTTCTTATTTTATTACTGACTGCTTACTTGTCATTTTTTATTCAATTCCAAGTTTGAAATCAATCTATCTCGTGCTACTGCACCAAAATTACCCCACTGTAAAATAAAAAAACACTGAGTGAGCAAAAATTTGTGAGATAGCTAGTTATAATGGTAATTAAATAATGTTTACATATGTATAAAAGCCTACATTAAAATCTGTCATATAAATTGGTCTCTTTATTAGAAATTAGCCTACTGATTGCCACCATTGATGGACAAAATGTTTTAATAATATTAAAAATATCTGTATGACATTATATTCTGCAGTTCTTTCCTGTTGTACCGAATATCTATCTAGAAATTCAAATATTGTGACAAAATGTATTTTGTAGGGTGCCACAAGTTTGTTAAAATTTCCAAAGGGTGCCGCAACGAAAAAAGGTTGGGAAACACTGGTTTAGACTGTATAGTGACACCCATGGACCTGAATGCATGACATTTGTTTAGCAACTGCTGTTGTTCCACAGCAAAGCCGTTTGTTTCTATTTTTTCTACCTCACACATTAATGACTGTTGCCTGATTTATTGCTAATAAATTTTGAAAGTGCTATATGAAGTAATAGTACACATTTCTATTAACTGTGGTTGTGAACTGCTCACGTGATGTCACCAAGGTGGAGACCCACTCCATGTAGAAGAAAAATAGCTTTTCTATTAACTGACTAATATCAGTGGATATGAGCATACATAATTTTAAAACATATTCCTCAAAAAGCACTAATTATGCGGTGCAAAACTTTAATTGGGGGGGGGGGGGGGACCTTTGGGCCCCCT